>NC_089874.1:10878750-11186000 GCF_040182565.1 Anser cygnoides | reverse complement strand
TAATTGGACCAGCTCCAGCCGCCTGAGGCTGTGTGTTGGCAGGCAGATCCATCAGCTTGAATGCAAAGGTGTTTATCCTTCCCTCCCTCTCCCACCACATGAAAACCAGCTGCCTGTACAAGGCCATCATTTAAGGTGGTAACTGACAGCTCTGGGCCCACAGGAAAAGGTGAGAGCGTCAAACGCTCCTTGTATCTTTAATTGTCTTGCTTGGAAAAAGGCATCACGCACATGATCATAAGACGCAGTGATGTGGTACCGCGGCACTCTAAAGGACAAGGTAAAGACACACTGGAGAAGACAAATGGAAGCCTCAGGAGTGTCCTTCCTAAATTCTGCCTTCAAAAGACAAAACCAAAAACAAAAGCCAGCTATAGCAAAGAGCCCGGACTCACAATCAAGTTGTTGTGATTGAATTACTGCTTATCAGCTGAACGGGGCAACAGTTCCCGTGTGCACACAGAATGGAGCAGATTTAACATCGTTTTATAGTGGTCAAAGCCAATTCAGTTTCCCTCTCATGTATCACAAGCAAAAACACGTACACAGACACCAGGGGCTGGTGACTAATTAAACACAGTAACTTGATCAAGTTTGAGACCTAAATAACTTCTGGGGTCTGCAGAGACAGGTACGTAGGGAGGAATTTGCTAACTGAGAGACCCAAGCACTGCCGTATCGTAACACACCCAGTAAAACTCTCCTAGGAACAGAAATGAAAACTCTACAGGAGCTCAAAAGGTATTTGAAGTAATTTCTTTTCTCTTTATTAAAAAAAATAAATTAGTAACTGTGATAGGCAGCAAGCTATTGTCTCACTTCAGTACTTCTCTCACTCCTCTACAGAACACAGTTTTCTCTGCAGGGGGCATCATTTCTTCTGTAAGAACAAGGAGTAACGAGGCTGAACACAAACAGCCCTGTACAGGGGAAGAAAAACTGTGCTGCAGACCTGAGCCAGGGCTGGCTGTCCCCAGGCAGCAGCAGCAGCTGGGACGGTGCTCAGCTGAGCGTGCCATCTTGTGGCAAGGCACCGGCACATTTCTCAGCTACACTTGGCAAAATAAAAGCTCAAAAGCTATTACAATGCAGTGTGAACATTAGCTTTAATTTCCTTCTTCTCTGAAAATTATCAAAGAAATAGACAACGTTGTACGTGTGCCAGGCTCAGTGATCCTCGGAAAAAGAGTTTCCATTCATACTCTACTAGAGACGAGCAGGACAGTGCTCTAGTACTTGCAGTGTTTGCCCAGATGCTGCACAGCCATCTGGGAGAACGCACTTTGGGGCTGAAAAGAAATCACAAAACAAACAAAAAACAGGGAAAAGTTTGCGGCATGTAGCACTGCAGAATGGTAAGTTGGATGCCTGGTTTCACTTTTCTAAAGGACATGAAAACATGCTTTTAGCAGGCAATGCCACAGATATGGTTTTAAAGTCTGAGAAAGGAAAGGAAATTTATTTTAGAAAGTCATGTTTTAAATATGTAAGAACATAGAAGAGCTGCAGAGAAAGCTAGGTGAGGAAAAAGCCAAAATTATATCAATATCAGCATTCTTAGCAGGGGAATCCAAATGGATACAGCCAGAGTTTGTACTTTCTAGGTACTCTCCAGGCCGTGAGATCAAAGTAGTGTGAACATAATGTAGAGTTTATCTGACATGGAGTACAATTACATGTGCTTAGAAACACTTAGAAAAAATATTTTGATACAAACAACTGGTTGGACTCAAGAAGATGGTCCTATCAACGCAACCTAAGTAAGATGAAAGTTAACAGAACCTGGAGTTCAAATTTGGAGGTGAAGAAAACTCGAAAGCTGAACTACAAAGGAAAAAAAACCAAACTTAGAGCTGAGAAACAAGTGAAAAGGCAACACCATTAAAAGTAAGGAAGAATACACCTTCAATTGGCCTGCAGTCTGCATTATACATTTCCAGTTACTGTCTGGTAATAAATTTTTGAGACTTACCCACTGCTTCTTCTTGGTCTGGGAAATCAGCTGCTTGTGCTGGCCTGCTAGCTTCTTAATTTCTTCTAAAAATTCTTCTTTGCACTTCTCCTTCACCTGCTTACATTTTCTGTCCATCTCACCTTGTGCATTGGCCACAGCTTTATTTACAGCCTGCCTCTTCTCTTCTTCCATCTCTGTACGCAGCTGCCGTAAGAAAGTAATTCAGCAAAGCAAGTCAGTGCATAGCTATTGGAATAAACCTATCATCTTTAAACCTCTGTTTCTGATGTGGGTGGAGGTAACATAATTAGAGATTTCTTCTATTTAGAAAGCAAAAAGTTATCTCCTTTAGAGCTATAACAAAACTTCCATCCCTAAGAGAAGTCCACAATAAAAATGCCATTATAGTTCTATTCTGCAAGGCAACTACAAAAACAGCTACACAGGTTCCATGTATATTTTCTTAAAGATCAGCTTAAAAAATTATGCATTTATTTATCTCAAATACTTTGTCTTTTCTAAATCTACAAGTGCATATGAATTTACAGCAAGGGCACAAGAGAAAATACAAAATGGAACATGCCTCAATTCAGAGGTACCTTTTTAATATTCATTGTCAGTGGGATTCCTTTGCCCCTGCTTACGTATGTAAAAGTTTGGTATCTTAGTCCTACAGGATTAACATCTAACCCCCCACATTCATTTCATAGTCCTTCCTCCACGAGGAAATTCTCATCTTGAGACAGGCATCTAAGGGAGGTCAGATAAATCATCCTCTGAGTTGTCTTGCTTTCTCCAGCCAAAGGTGACCAGTTCAGACTTAGGTACCAAATTTTTAGACAGTTTATCATTAGATGAGAAAATTCAAGCAAATTTCAGCCAATCTGTTTAACGTTTAGGTCAGAAGATTGACAGAAAAATTATTTACAAATAGGATTTAAACAATATCATTGTTTACAACCACACTTGACAATGGAGACAAAGGAAGGCTTTGGAAAAGGGTAATCATGAATGAACAATCAGTTTCACTTCTGGATCACAAACTAATTCCACTGGACTAGAATAAAAAAAAAAAAAAAAAAAGCAAAAGCTTTCTGTTTAAACTAAGGCCTGTTGGTACAGAAATGGCCTGAAAAGCAATATCGATGACTATTTTTATATGGTCTCTTTGAAAAAGGGTTTTTACCCACTTTCTGAAGGGTGGATGTTACAAAAGCAAAAAGGAATGTGAAATAAAAAACAAAAAACACTCCTCCTCTCCTCAAACCAGAGTGTTCGACAAGTATTACCTTTTCCACTGCCTCTCGCACAACTCTCTCAGTTTCTCTTTTGTGATCAGCTTTCATTCTGTCCTTGAAATCATTAAAGATTTTGGTGTATTTGTCATGGCACATGTTCTGACACACTCCATCATTACTGGTCTGGGTGCTCCGATGCAGCATTTTTGGAGAAGAGGCACTTAACTTCTTGGTCTGAGTTGAGACTGAAACTTTTTCAATGGGCTGAGGCATTGTGGGAATTTCCTGGCTTGAACTTACTGCTTCAGTTTCAGGTTCTGGCTCCTACAGAGAAAGAACAAACTTGCAAATCACAACTGAACAAGTTAACTCTCAGCTGCCCCGGAGAAAAAATGTTATCTGACTAACAACAGAGCAACTAATGTGAAAGGTGTTTGTTGATACTGGGGAGGCTCTGGTCAGGCTTTTCTGACCTCGGCTAGGAGCTCTCCTGAACAAAGCATACACATGGCATCAGTATGCCACACTCACCACCCTCACTTCTCCAACCTCAACAAAAAGTACCACCTTCCCTAGAATACCAGAGGCTATGCTGAATCGCTGCAGACCCAGTGGCACCAGTAAAGGGTTTCCACAGTCTTTTCCCCCCTACCATTACTTCTGAAGAAACTGTAACTGTGTGGCCAAGGTGCCTGAACATTTTTGGCAAATTCTGGGCTTACTCTGGCCCAACAGGCTCTGCTGGAGTCTGTAATATTCCATTTATTTCATAGAACTGCTGCAAAGATTGATTAGTACTTCAAAGGTGCTTTGAAGATGAAAGACTAATGAGCGTCTAGGTCTTGCTTCCAATAATATAGAACTAGACTTGGATGACCACAGAAGCTTTCTGTAATTACACAATTATCAAGAAAGAAATCATAGTTACCGTAGTGTACTGTACCGAGTTTAGCTTCTCATGTTATTACAGTGTAACATCAATTGTTTCTGCTGTTCAGAACAGATAGAAGTAATATCCCTGCAAACTCTTGGTGATATCTGATGTGTCTGAAGACAGTGGTATACATTGTTTGTTTCCTTTAACTTGCAGTCTGTGTGATGGGGCATTTGTTACCTCAACCGAGAGTCTGTGTATTCCCTTTTGCAACAACTATTTTCTCTTTTAATAGGTCACTCTGAATGACTTCTGGATCACTGATCAAACATAAACAGGGCTAAGAAAGCAAACGTTAAGGCAAAAATATATGAAGCAAATTACAGAATTTGCTTGATAGAAAATGCAATTAAAATGATGAGACATCCTAAAGTGTAGTCCAAGAAAGTTGTTCTGGCACTCAAATATAGTTTGTGCCCTGGGGAGCTACGGACAAGGGAGGTGTGCCACTACCACCACACTGATGAAGGTGCCTTGCAGAGCTAGCCCCGCAGCATCAGATATGACAGGGAAGCAAGTGCTAGGAGTGGCAGTAATTGTACTTCAGGCACAAGGGCAATCCCACATAGCTCTGGTGCTGAAATAGCCGAAGCCTGCCCTGTACTCTGTAGTGGGGCCCCGAGTCCTGTGCATATGTGCAACTTTTTCTTAGTGTTCATAATGCAGCTGAAACAAGGCCAGGAAAATGTACTCAAAAGTTAGTAAATGCTAGATTTATGGCTGTCTCAGCAACTGCCCTCTTGTGTACAAGCATAATAACACAGTTCCATAGTTACATGATCATAGGTTACTGTTTCCCCCAATTCACTCAGTCTGTGAGTTGGATAGATGAGGAAAGAATTTCTGTGGGCAAGTTTGGATATGACATGTTATGAACTTAATATTCTTGATCTCACAAGACACTTTTAAATTGCTGTTTTTGTTTTAGTTACTAAACTAGCTGAATTTGCTCTAAAGAAAAAGTTGTAAGCTGACTGTTGATTTATTTATGATACAGAATATTACCACAGTGACACCAGAGGCTTGCGTGTAGCAGGTATGATTATGTTTGTTGGCAAGGAGGACCAAGCTCTGGGGTCTGGAATTTCTAAGACTAATACTATAAAACCAGTAAAAAGTGACAGAAGCCAAAGGAGCATCTATTACCATTTCAGACTTTTAGTATTTTGCTATCTCTGCAAACATGCAATTGAGGTTACTTACTTCTTTTTTGAGTTCCATACTCTGGTTACGTCGTCCTTTCTTTGCTCTTGGTTCCTGAGTAACCTTCAGCTGTGAACATTAAGAAAAGAATACTGAATCATTCCAAACAACACTTCATATGAGTAGCATTCACTGTAACATGACTGATATACATTTTCTTTGTGAGTTTTGCAATTGTTTAATTTAGCAAATACAAAGTTGAATACAGTTATTAAATGAGAAGCATGTAAACCTTCTACATTATCAGTGATGACTATAATCTGATAAAAGAATACAATTCACAAGTTCTAATATTCAATATCTATTTGCTAAAATATCCTTAACTGTTCTTTGTGTTCATTTCACACGCAAATTCAATTGATTTTTGGAATATTCTGATATCAGCAACTCATAATTAGGTAGCAGATCTTGTTGAAGCCAGAAAGTAGCAATGATCAAAAAGAAAATGTATATAAGGAAAGACAGTAAGATTATCTAGACTTGCTATAATTTATTGTAATTGTATACATGGAGGGTCATTAAATGTCATGGCTTAGAAAAAAGCCAATCTCTAGCAAGTAGAAACAAGGATAAGATCTAAGTGAATGGTATATTATCCTACAGTTGCTTACAGTACAGTTCTTACTCCTGACTTTGAAGCATCCAGTACTAGCTAGTGTTAGTGACAGAACACTGCAGATTATTTTAGAGCTCTGAGTTTGATGGTTACTCCTGTGTTCCTCCATCTGGGAAACCAGTGGAAAAGGTATAAGCATTAACCAAGTGAAGGATGAACAGGTGCGACAGGATAGAAAATATGCAAATGGACACTCGAAAAACTGGCAAAACTGTTACCTTTCATAAATGCTATTTGTGACTGTTTTCCCGTTTCATTCTACAGTATTGCACAACTACATGCACAACATTAAATAAGAGGGGCTACAAAAGGCTAGCTAAGCAAACAAAGCTAAAAAGAGAAAATAGATTTGGTAAGAAGCATCCCCTTAAAGCAACATCCAGTTTAATAAACTCTAAGATTTTAGCCACAAATTAGATGATAGACCTGTTGGACCAAAGGGCAGAGGCAGTGGGTCAAAACACACTGATCTTTTAAAATACAGACTTAGAGAGAGGCTGGTGTTTTTAAATGAAGAAAGATGTTGCCAGGGAAGAGGTCGCCAGAAATACTGAGAAGCATCCTGCAAGTTACGAAAATCTTCCTGCCAAGCCAGCGATAGTGAATACGTAACACGCTCTTGGACAATGAATGACTAGCAAGGACCAGCTTTGATACGGGAATTTCCATGTGGCAATGCAAAGTTTTCTATCTTGGGCCTCTGTGCTCTTCACCTTTGTTAAAGCATCATAATTTTTTATTGTTTTGCAGAATTATTTTTGAATTACTTTAAGCAGTTGCTGGTCACATGCTCCTGAAGTGCCATGGTTGCACCTAACTTTAGTTGGACTGGCTGAAAATGTCATGGTTGGTGTTACTCAAGGATCTGTAACACAGAATACAGTCCAAAGGGAACACACTCCAGCTGTGAAAAGGCTGAACAGCTACGGGGCTGTCCCTTGATGAGAGTCCAAGAAGGCAGTGTTGCAGTCCATCTGATATCCGTGACATTTAACTTGAACATGCCTGTTTAAGTTTAGAAATCTCGGTCTGTCTCATCAAGGTGCTGTAGGTGACAAAGATTTTGAAACCTTCCAGAGGTCGTCTGAGAAAATGAGGAAAGAGAAAAACTTTATATTCTTGCTATTACTAAGCTACAAAACATGGGGAAAATAAGCCTTTGAACCTTCTTACAGTTACCATAAAACCACAGACAGAGCACAAGGCTAATATAAAAGTAGATTAATCAAATGTATGTCATTTTTGTACCCTATAATAAATTTTCCCCGGTTGCTAACATTGCGGTGGCACTCACTTGCTCGTTGCTGGTAGAGGAGATACTTGACTCTGCCTCCTCTTCCCCTTTATCCTCGTTCTTTGATTTCCAGAATCTTCCCTCACGAAGAAAACGCTGGTGCAGTTCCAGCTCATCACAGGCCTTCTTCCACCCCATACTGCGTTTCACATGCAGCCGATGGATGTTAACTGTGATATCTTGGATGTTTTCAGAGGGGATCCAGGCCCTTTTAAATACACAGTACAGTCAGGTTCAGAAACATTAAATACAGATGAGGGATCTTGACTTTAAAAACTGACTTCAAAATAGCTGACAATTCCTATTTGCGGAGTCTTGCATGTTTGAAAAAATGTGCTGCATACTGTGAGACATTTGTGTTATTATAAGCACTTACTAGCTGTGGGTGCTATGGCTGAAATTCTCTCTCATTTTTGATGAGCCACAAACCTCTCCCAGCACCAATAGCACTCCCATCTCCCTGCTCTCTTGCTAAATGCCCTGAGGCAGACACAGAAGCATCTTTACTGAAGGTTCATTTGCTAATCTGATTTAGCCCTTGACCTCTCTCCTAAAAGTGTCAAGGTATGTACCAAATTATCACTTTGAATATAGATACTTTGTGGCTTGATCCTGTCCATCAGGACAGAGCTCATACAGGGATCATCATGCTCTTTTGAATTGAATTCATGCCAGTGACTTGGTTCCAAAGGTACTTTGTCCTCTTAAATATTTTCAGAGAGTCCTCACAGAGTTAGATGGGCAGCTCTTGACATTTTGAAAGGTTATACTAAGCACCACTGGATATTAAAGAAAAAGAGTTACTGCCATGCACATCTACATAACAGAGTAAATACAGTAACAAATTAGATGTCTGTGGTCAGATTCTCAGTCCTTGTAACATAAATATCACTTCAGAGAAGTTAGAGAAACAGATCTAATGTATACCAACTGGGAATTCAGCCTTTCATTTTTCAGTGCATTAGATAAGCAATGGCTCTCTAGTAAGAGGTATTTTGCCTTTTCTACCAGCACACATTTAAGAAAAGTTGCAAGCACCTCATCCCACAATGGTCATGTTACTTAATAGTTCGAAGCTGTGTGAACTTAATGTCAGAACTGCTAATAAGGGAAACTGCATCTGCAAACAGACTCAAAGTAAAACATTCTGTGATTGTGACGCAAATAAAGATCCTTTACCCACTTTATGCCTATCAGAAAATCTTGGTAGTTCATAGCAAATGAAAACGTGTTATATAGCGTGCAAGTTATGCTAAAGGCAATTTAAATAAACAGCCTCATATAATACCATTACTGAATTCTCTAGGCTCTTTTGGGATGCCCCAAAATACACCATTTTCCCAACAACCATGAGTTAGTTCGCAAATATCTCCTCTGCTTTATAAGCATATAAATCAAACAGGAAAAACCAAACCAAACCAAACCAAACCATCAGTACATCCACTGTAGTAACACTACCATAACCCTCCCCAAACACTGAACAAATGACAACTGAATTTGGAAATAAAAGCTGTGAAGTTTCCAATCCAAAGATTTTTTCTCCGAAACTGCACACCATCTCCCAGCAGGAACTCCATCAATGTTCTAGCACTGAGATTGAAACATTAGTGAGGTATTATATTACTAAAACATAAAATTGTAGTGTGCCTGCTCAGAAGAGAACATTGCACAAAGTCAATACTGCTGGTAGTAGGAGTACATTTCTGTCCAATTTTTACCTTGGCATGGATTAGCAGACCGCTACTGATTTGACAAAACAGTTCTGTGGACAGAAGTTCATTTGCTTTCTTTAATTAAAATGGCATTAAGTAACATCCCTATGGCAACTGTGGAAAGGGAATCTCTGAGCCATTTGGCAACTTCGAATGTGTTAGACTGAGCTTTAAACTTTCTGAAACAATTATGGCATCATACACAGTCTTTCTAGTGTTGGCAACCAGCTAAGCCAGGATTTACAACATGATAGATGAGATAAACTCTTTTAAGTATTGTTTGTAAAAAGCAGCACATGGAATTAATAAATTACCTTTGGTGGTGATGGCCAAAAAAGCGAACATCGACTTGATTGTCCTCTTTCTGCATGACTTTGGCTGGCCAAAACCCGAAGCCTTTCATTTTGGCCCAAACCAACTCATGATTAGGTATCTGCAAAAAATGTTGTTTTTATTATTGGATATGAAGTATTACACCAATTCCTCCCACAAATATTTTACTGTAATAGTATACTAGCATCTTAAGAACATGGTTGCCGTTTATGTCTAATGCTTATTTTCATTTTTATTTTCTTACAATACATGTTTGCCTGTTAGATATATTGGTTGGATCAAAGTCAAAAAAACACAAAGTCTGAAAAGGGTGTAACTGTCTATTGAAAGCAGAGATCTTAAACGCCCCAAAATTAAACTTGTCTTTCTTCATAGCTTTCTGCAGGAGTAAAGTTTTATTTCTGTAAGCTCCTTATTTTCTTGTAAAAGCATTTTAACTGCCTGATAACTAAATTTTATTATCTGCATTGTTACAGCTTTGAACTTCAATCAACATTTTGTTTGTGTAAAATATCTAGACTTAGAGTCTTAACTATATATTTGAAACATGCTTAGAGAAATTGAATATTCAATGCATTAATGACACCAAAACTGCAGGTATTTACAGAGAAGAGCAAACAAATAAAAATCTGTGTCAGCAACATACGCAAGGATAGCAGAACCAATTGTCAGGTCGCGCATTTGACAAATAGAAACAGTTCTTGCAAAGCTGCAGTTCATCCAGCTGAAAAACAAGAACACATAAATAAGCTCCAAAAATCCTATTTCTACGACCTCACTAGTATAACTCTTTCTTAAGTGGTAGAATTCTTCAGTCCTGCTTGCTAATTGGGTGGAGTTACTTCTGTCTGCGTAAATGAGGTGTGAAACAGTGACTTGAGAGCAGATGAAAGACAAGCTGCACAAACATTATTCATGCTTTTGAAAAACAAGGGAGGGGGAGGGACTAATTGAATTCCTAATGATTTATTAAAGCTAAAATGCAAAGCATAGTTCTTTAAATTCATCAATATTTAAAGCAGATTCTGAAAGAAATAATTCAACTGTACAAACAGAGTAAGGGTGACAGCTGCCCCTAGCTATATTTTTGGTCTCCTCTGAACATTGATAAATGTTTCAACGCCAGTTACAGAATTTGGTAGGAATCCCACTTCAAGTTGAAATTATACTAGCAAGTACAATTATTTCTAGTCCAATTGTGTATTACTAGACTATTTCAAAACTAAAAAAAAAAAAAAAAAAAAAAGGAAAAGCTATTCTGAATCAGCAGTTAGAATTTCACGAATTTCACATCCTTCTTGTATTTGTAATGGGAAGGAATCATCCTCCTAGATTCTGAAACAAAAGAAACAAATAGCTTGTCTATATTGTGGTTATTTGGTACTACTTACTTCATGACATGTGTCTTTGTAAAGCATCCTCGCTATATCAGCTTGTTCACTGTCCGCTATAAATTAAAAATAAAGACTATAAACAATCACAGTACGATCACAATGCTTAAAAAGACTTGCAGCTGCTATGACTTTCATGCTGCAATTGTCTTGCTTTAGAATACAAAACATAATTCAGCCACTTGGATAACCCTTCCATTTCAAATTTTCTAATGATCAGTTCTATATTTGCTTGCTCTTTTATGTTTATATGCAAAAATACTGTTGGGAGCTTTTAAACTGAACAATACAAATATAAATCTGAGGAGCAGCAGCAGGGATACAGGGTTGCTTTTAATAAGGATCCAGTTTCTTTCTCTGCTAATGTCTTAACAATTGCCCTAAAACATGGTTCTCTGCTACCACCACTTGAAGGAACACAGGTACAATCAATTTCTGCTCAAATCACTGTACAGTCAATTTCTGCTCAAAGTAATGCTTCAGAAAGTATTTATCACTATGGGTTTCCTTTTACACCTGCGTATTTCTCTATTAGCACATTCACATCTCTCCCTGCCAACAACAGTGTGGGTTGTCTGACACTAGGAATAGCCTGATCTCAGTCTCCTCCCAGTTTCCTTGAGACGTCTGTGGGGGAGAACCACATCCTTACTGAAATGATGGCTCTGGAGAACCTTGTTACTGGACCTGGATATAGCTTCTGGAAGTAGTGGTGGTGTTTTTCCCTTCCAGCCAGACTGTCCCACCCTATCAAATAATCACTTAAAACCTTCCCAGCGGCTGGCAGCTTTTCTGATGACCCCTTTCCTGATGGCACCAGCAGGGCACTTCTAGTGTGGATGTAGCTGTATCTGCTACTGCATTAAGGCAGATATTGCACACAAGTGAAAAAAACACACACCTGTAGTGCACATTTCTGCTGATGCAGCACATCAGAGATTGTACCTCTTTCCACTCTAGAACAATGTATGTACACTGGAAGAAATCTGTAGTGTAGACTGACTTAGCAGAAGAAACAGGATGTCAAAGTTGTACATTCCCACTGATAGGCTTAGCCAGAAAGGACGAAAATAGGAGTGTAGCAGGTGGGCAAGAGCAAACCCTGCAGTAAGTCAAGTTCCCTTGCAACTTACTTTGGTTTGTAAGGGCTCTCAGATGACTTTATCTACACTTAAGATTATATTATAATAAGATAAATCAAATAATGCAAGTAGTAAATGTAGCACTTTACCTCCATAGAAAATCACTGTGTTGTGTAGAAGCAGCTGAGCATCTGCTTTGAACTCCTCATAGCTCCTGTACTTTCCTTCATTTACTTTCTATACAAAAGAAAACACAAGACTGTGAAAACACTGTCAAAGTGTTGTACTTGTTTTATGCAAAGAAGCCTTCATGGAAATCTGCATTATGCAATACAGATCAGACGCTGCCCTTCCTGCATACAAAAGTAACACTCGTATCTCTTTGACATGGTTTGGTAGTACCTGAACACGGGCTGCAGAGGTTCCTTTATGCAACGCCTAGCAGTAAAACAGGTGCTTTCATGTTTGATTAAGTTAAAAAAAAACAAAAACACTACATCCTCTCAGTTATAATGGGGGTAAGTCTGAGCAGGTTCATCATAAGATGTGACCTAGGACACTTATTCATATGAAGGTATATTTCCTGAAGTAAAGATTTTATACCTTAAACTACATGCTAGTTTCAAATCAATGTTGACTGCTTTTATAGTTCCAAGATCTTCCTTTGACAGTGAGTGCTTTCTGATGAAGGCTGATTGCTTTAGTCTTCCAAACTCATAACAAAAACCTACAGGGAGCCATGCAGTTCATTTTCCTAGAGTGGTCTAGTAAGGATTGCAGTCTTTTCAGTTATGCTCTGTGAAGAATATATATGAGAATTCCAATAATTAAACAAAATATCTTTGGTTTCTGGGATGTTATCAAGGCCAAAAAGACCTTCTGTGGAAGTGGGTGAAGGTGACAGTGAAAGGGAAGCCTGACCAATTTTCAGGTTCAACCAGTATTGCCAGTACTTCAAGCAAGCCAGTAGTGGTTGTCTCCAAAACTGTCAGTGTGGCTATTGTTTATCCATATGTTTCAATAACAATAATAAAGCAAAGGCTTTTTACACCTGTAGTTGTAAAGGACAATATATACTAGCATGCCATAGCAATCGAGTTGCAGCAATGAACAAGATGAATATGCTATCCATTTTGGTCATATATAGTTCATTTCCATGAGTCACCATCAGACCTTCAGTTCAGAAAAAAAGGAAAAAATATCTACTAGAACTTTATTTTTGGAACCATTAATGCAAAACATGAAAAAAAAAAAGACTTTTTTTTGTGATCAACAAAATGATTGGTTCTTTATGAATCATTCATATGTTTATACAGTTGACAGCTATACAATGTCTCAGGGACTAAAACTGGAATATGGTCAAAAACATTGGGCCAGATATGCAAACACAGGCACTCAAGTCCATACTCAGTGACTTAGATAAAGCATATTTAAAAAAAAAAGATTTCAGCTACCTGCAGCTCCTAGTAAAACCTTACTACAAAATGGATTGAGGACATTCTGTGTCTGAAAACTAGGCACCAGTCAAGATGTTTTCACTTGGTTACCTATTCATAAGGAGAAGCATGATATTTTAAGATCCCATATTCAATGCTGGCTACAATACTGAAATACTCATCATGAGGAGAATTAAACAAGATTAGTGTTTGTATTAGACCTTAAGGTTATCTTCACTGATAAAAGACACCATAAACAATGCGAAAGTTAGAAAGCAAATCACTCTACCTCCTGTATAGTAGGAACATCAACAGCTGAGTGCACCAGCCTCCGATACATTGGGTGTTTGTTGTCCTTCCCTTTCTTGTTTAGATCTATAGCCTGAAAGGACCATGAGACACTGCAAGTTATTGCATTGAGAATCTGCTTAAAACATACACAAAAGATTAAAAAATTGGAATAGCTTGGAATATTTCAGGTGGGGAACACACAAAGCACAACTAGTCCTCTACAATCTTACACATTACATGCATCTCAAACCTGAAAAATGTCCATTTCAGAAGAGCTGACCCATGTCTTCAGAAGAGTTTATGCCCATGGCATAAGCTATTCCTGCCAGAATGATACTACTCTAAGCAATGAGACATGATAAACGTATGTTGAAATACACACACTGCTTATGACAAGGGAAATTAAATGACACCCTCTTGTAGCCTTCATTCCAGCACAGTCACACATGACCAACTGCAGTTACATCCCCTACAGTGCAACCCAACACTTGGATAAACTTTCCTGTTCCAGACTCACCCGCTCCTTCATACGAGAGACTATGAACCGCAGGTATGTGCTCATCTCTTGTTTGCTTGTGTTTTTCTTCTTGATACTCTGTCAAAGAAAAACAGGATCATATTATTATTTTAAATTTGACTTCAAAATTCATCTACCAAATATTTTATGTGTGTCACAACATTTTTTGAAAAGGTAACTTTGGATCACAGTATATATCAGACATGTTTTTAGGGAAAATCTCTTCTGGGAAATCGGTAACACTAACACGTCATAACAATCATACGTGTTGCTTTGAATTATGAGGACTTCAACTATAGAATTACAGGTTTTATTTCCACTTATATTCATACTATTTTGTCAAAACCTCTCACGTAAAAAAAATGTATTAGAATAAAGTAATGAAGAAAGGCATTTTAGGGAGTATTTTAATTATTATTTTTTAATTAGCAAGGCATTATTATTTTCAGTAAAGTAAGAAATGAGTTTTAAAAGAACATCCATTATTATCTATAAATTATGTGCTTACTAGGCAAACAGACTCTGTCTAGGACAGACTCAAATACTGCTCTAGCCAGTAAAAACTCTTTCTACTGCTCAAGAAATATTGCAGTTATTATTTTTTGTGGTTCTTCCCTCACGAAATCTAACCCAAATTCTGGAGCACAGACTGCTTGTTTTTAGCAGCTCAGAATCCAGAACTTTTCATCATCTTGGACTAGTACAGAGTCTCATCCCCACCCTTCAAAGTCAATCCAGGCTAGTGGGAAGCAGAAAACATGCTGCTGAAAAGCAGGTGGCTCTCAAATGCCAAGTGTGCTGCTACAAACCAGCCTTTCCAACCTCTGGTCACAGGGGCTGTGTGCAAAGCTCTGTGTGGCCTTACAACAGCTAGCTGAAGTGCTATCTCCTCCTTGCTCTTGCCTACAAGAGTTCTCCAAAACAAAAGTGCAGTGAATCAACAGCATTGGTTCCAGGCTTATTATCCTGCAGTCATTCTCAATCTCTCTCAAAAATGTGTACTCCTCCTCGCACGTCTGAATACACTGAGTGCCAAGCTGAGTTCTCCCCTTCTCATGCATCACATCACCACCTGTATGCAAACCGTGGGGACCATACTCTTTCTGCCACACCTGCCTCTTCAGATTTGCATGGTCTTTAGCAAGATCTGCACACTTACGCAGATGCTGCTTGGCAAACAATATTATTTATGATGCACAAGAAGAAACAGAATCCAGTTTACTATGTCCTAATAGGTAGCTAAGAGAGGTAAGAGGCTTATGAACTATTTTATCACTAGGAGTGTGTTACTTTTAACTGAAGCATTCGTATCAGACCCTGAACATATAGAGGGAGGAGATATGTTGAGTACAGAGCAGCTACTGTTACATGTTTTCTTAGCAGAGTATAAGTTACACACTAATACAAAAATAAAGAAAAAAAAAAAAGAAATTTGACCAAATCTCTTCTGCTTATATTCCTCATGAAAGACACTGACGACCCTGAAATCACAGGTTGGCCTTTGTGCTACAGCTAGTGTGTAAGCTATTCATCTCAGGATTGTACTTACTACCTCTTAAAATTAAATCAAAATTGCACATAGCGCTACCGAGGTAGGCGTTTATTCAATTGCTTAACGGTATGCATAGAATCATTTCAAACTGCGCTGAAATATTTCTACCTCACCATAACATGGCATATGCTGTACTGTTAATTGCTTCTGCCCCATAATGATGAACCTACACGGGTACTACAGCATGCAGAATACCACGATAGCTTGTTCCTGAGAGGACACTGCCACTATTGGGTAAAATGCAGTATTGTGGAAAGGGCCAGCAGCAGGGCTTTCTAACACTTCTATCACATTTGAGCATTATTTTCACGCTGTTAATCATTCCCAGACCTTCCGCCCAAACTCTGGAATGAGACAGACTTTTACTCTGTGCCGTATGTCTGAATTACCTTCTGTATGTTCACGTTGAAAGTAAACACGGCACGCAGCAGTCTGCCTTGAGAACGTGCATGATGCTTACATTCAGTTCACCTAGTCAGTTCTGCATAAAACAACATTCCTACTCAAATGGAAACCCAAAGGTGCATTAAATTTTCTGCATTAAGAAATGCCACTGCCATTTTGTCATTTTAGACAACAGAGTGCTGTATGCTTGCTAATGACACAGCATTTTAACAGACTGAGACTTATTAGGACTCAATAAAATTGACTTGCAGAGACTAGTCCTCTTTTTGTGACACGGCTCTGAATTTATCATCCTTTACAAGTATTTCGAAATTCATGTGAACCTTTTTTCATGCCTGCTGGGCAAGACAGTTTGTAAGAGAATGTGTTAAGATAGATGGTTTACAGATTTATCCTTCAGATCGTAATGAAAGAAAGATAGCTGCTTTTGTATCGTTACTGATGTCAGCAATTAATATCGTCCTAAGCACCAATGAAAATGATATAATTAGCTTGCCAATTCGGGCAAACTTGATTTTCTCCACTTTTCTTTCAATTCCCTGTACTGATATATTTTAAGAAAAAATCGATCTTCAGGTTCTAAATATTGAAAGGTAATGAATTTAGGGAATAGAAGCCCATCAGCAAGCAAAATGTCTTTTTATGGCAAGGTTACCCACCCTCTGTAGAAAGTTATAATAAAACCATCTTATTCACTTTTCAGCAAAGATTAGCCCTCTAGGAGGTACCACTAACACATTGTTTGGAAGCTATGACTGAAAATGTGTAATTAAAAGAAAACAAAACAAAATAATAAAAAATGAAACAATTATGTATTTTGAAGACTTGCAGTGTTCTTGGGGAAGTCAAACTAGAAAAACTTCAAGCAAGAAAATAGACAACATTAGATGGGACATATGATTTACATAAAATCTAATTGTTTTGCTCTGACACAAGAAAATGTACCCACTTTTGGGCCCCTTTATAGCCAGAGTGATATAAAAGCAAGTACAAATGCAAATCAGGTCTTTTAATTTCCTACTTTGGGGAAAAGCAAATGATGATGGCTTGTAATTTTGTACAAGTGGTAAGATCCACTGCACATCCTTTCCCCCAGTCAGATCTACTAAGGCACACTACTGCAACCCTTGTGTAAGTACAAGTTTATTTCAAAGAGGCTGCTAAGATTCGTTTCAACTCAAACAGAAGTTTCAGGATCTTTATACTTGCAGATATACTCTTTGTGGACATACCATGTTAATATAAGGCTTGCACTTATTCTGGCTGGGGTGGAGTTAAATTCCTTCACAGCAGCTGGTATGGTGCTGTGTGTCAGATCTGTGACCAAAACAATGCTGATAACACACTGATCTTTTAGCTATGGCTCAACAGTGTTTGCACAGCATCAAGGACTTCTGTGTTTCTCACCGTGTTCCTGAGTGAATAGTGTGCAGGAGGCTGGGAGGGGATACGACCAGGTAGATGACCCAAACTAACCGAAGAGCTGGCCCATGCCACGTGTCATCATGCTCAGCAATAGAAACAGAAAACTGGCTGTTTAGGGATGTTAGCCATCTTTTGCTCAGGTAACAGCCAGCCTTTGTTTGCATCCCTTGTTTTATTTTCTCTCTTCTTCCACTTCTCAACAAGTTTTCTTGCTTTTACTCCTCCTTTCCTCTCCTCCTACCCTACTGAGGAACAGAGGGGGTGAAGAGAGTCAGCAGCTGCGTGGTGCTTAGCTGCCCACCAGGGAGAGCCCCCAGCAAGGAGGATTTTTAAATCACACCAATTTTTTAGAGAAATCCATGGCCTTTCTGCATGGAACTGAAAGGCTTGGTCAGGCATACATGTTTACATAGTGAATGCAGGAGTGAAGCCATAAACTTGATAACAGCAATCCTCATGTAGACGATTCATGAGACCTGTAGGTGGAAGGCCACGGCTACCACCTACCCTTGCTGGTGGGTGCAGGAAATACTTTTATATGCTTTACTGGCTGTGCCCCATCTATTTCTTAGAAGCTGCTACCTGAAGGTTGGATTTACATTGCTGTTGGTATTCAATATACCAAATTAATAATACAGCTTAGCTGTTAAAGAGGGTAGCAATACGTTGCAGTGTGCAGGTGTGACTGTAAGTGACGGTCACTTCTGGCATGCTTATAGTGCAGGAATTTACTATAAGACTTTACGAACTACATGAGGTTCGTAGCAGCTAGGGGGACTCCCAAGGCAGGCACTGTCCTGCAGGAGCACTGTTTATGATTGAAGTGACTGTCCTTTGCACCCCGAGTTAGCATGTAGCTGTCAACTCCTGGGGTGACTAGGTCACTATGCTGCAGTTGCTGCAATTTTCCTTTCGAGAAGGAAAAAAAATAGAGACTGCATGGTATAGGTCTGACAAGTGCAGAGTTAGTGGCAGCATTCTGTCTAGCTATAACCAACACAACGACATTTTTGCCTTACAGTCTCCCATTAACCAAATTTTTTCCCTTCCTCTCTCAACTGTCACGTGTGCATGCACTGAAGAACTCCATGTATGGGTGAGAAAAAGTTCAGTGATGGATTAGGTGAAGGCTGCTCAATGACAGATACACATTACTAAGTCACCAGTTCCATTTTCAGAAGCAATTCAGGTTTCCAGGCCTGCATCCACAGAGGAGAGCTATGTGTACAAATCTAACATTTATCCACCGCTGCTGTTTACAAACTCCCTGCTTCACCCACAGGCCCTTGGATTTTTATTTTTTTTTAGGGCTTAAATTTACAGAGGAATTCGGTGCTATATATGGAAAGCTTTACTTCTCTGCCATCCTCTCAAACTCTCTGCCCTAAGTCAGGCCCTCAGGTTTTCTGCACCAGTGACAAAGTTATGCAGACACAGAGGACGGGTCACAGAGCAACCAGTGCCCTGACAGGGAACAGCCTGATCACCAAAACAACTGCCTGGGAAGAACACAGCACAAGGCCTCCCTCTTTCAAGACTACATGCAGTTACATGAGACTTTTCAGACAGTTAGGTGCTTTTGGAGACATTACAGCTGAATCCACAAGTTAGTTTGTACGATGCTTTCAGTAACTCTGAGTAAGAAGCACCACATAAAGTAAATATGCTTTTATGTGCACAGAGTGGAAGCTTCCCAGTTTTCCCACTGCTGTGGACAAATTCCTTTATACTTCAGTAAATATGCCCCACGCAGTGTCCAGTTCTGCTGGCTCCCTGTTTTACTTCAGGGAGCACGGGGCTGTGAGGTGGACGGGAGAGGCCTGCTGAGCACTGGCACCTCCTCAGAGGGGGGCTCCGTGCACCGAACCAGGTGGTGCTACCATCGGTCCTGTACTAGGCCCTCCCTTCACCACCCAGTTCACTGCTATTTGTTGTGTACAAATGCCAGGTCCTGTTCACGGAATATGTTTCGTCATGCAGTTTTTGTACTGGGTCTGGCTTGGATACGTTCCTTTTCTTCATAGTATCTCTGTGGCGCTATGTTTTGGATTTGTGACCAAAACAGCGTTGGTTACACAGGGATGTTTTAGCTGTTGCTGAGCAATGTAAGCAGTCAAGGACTTTTTATGTCTTGAGCTGCCTTGCCAGTGAGGAGGCTGGGGGCACACAAAAAGCAGGTGGGGACACAGCCAGGACAGTTGACCCCAGCTGACCAAAGGGACATGGCACACCACAGGACAGCAGGCTCACCAGTAAAAGCTGGAGGGAAGGAAGGGATAAGTGGTAACATTCAGAGCTACGCTGTTTGCCTTCTGTTAAACCTGATGAAGACCTGCTTTCCTGGAAAGGGCTGAAATCTGCTGCTGCTGGGAAGTGGTGAATGAACTCCTTATTTCGCTTTGTTGGTGCGCACGGCTTTTGCTTTACCTATGAACCTGTATCTAGCTGAACCCACAAGTGTTCTCACATATGCTCTTTTAATTCTCTTCCTCATCCCACTGGGGGGAGGCGAGTGGGTCTTCCAGGCTCAGCTGCCTGCAGAGGTCAACCCTCAAGAGTTATCTAACAAACTCAGAGAATTTGCCTCTTCCGTAACACCCCATAAAGTCAACATCATTCTCCATATTCTCTCTTCCATTCTTGTATTTTATATTAGCTATCTTGACTGATCCCCCATCTAACTATTTGATCCGCTTCACTTAAGTACTCTTCATATTTCTACATTTGTAACCTTCCACTGTTTGTCACTCTCACTTGTCGCATTGTCTAATGTTGATTGTGAACTGCATGATGGTGTATTTTTATGTACCCTATGAAATGCTCAGTACAGTACCAGAACTCAGAAACAACCTATTTATAGAATATGTATCAGCACAGCATTTGATATCTTAAGATCTACGGTTTACTTCGCTTGCATATACATAAAACAGAGAAATACTGAACCACCCACTACAATAGATAAATTGGTTATAGATCCTTGTAAAGCACATGCATGGGAGATCAATGCGTGAGCAGATGACTGCAAAAAATTAACCAGGAGTCAAGTGAAACCATATGAATATTTCTTACTTTCTGTTTCACAAATAAAAATGTATTCCTCTCGGTCAAACAAAATAACTATGCAGAATTTTTCTTTTCTAAAAAATTATTTAATTATCTTTTTAAAGAAATAATCATAGTTAGTCACCCAGCACGGGATCAGTTTTCTCCTATTCAAATTTTTGTATACATCTATTTTCTCAAGCAAAAAATTGAGCATTTTTGCAGTACATTCTGCACTTTTGAGGTGCTAAATTAACAACTAGAGAAAATTAATTTTCTGTTTTTATCTAACCAAAGAGCAGCAATAAATGTACAAGTCTCCTGCATCCTTCAGAGACCCAGTAGACTAAACCTGTACTGAATGGACCATTCCAGTAGTGGGAAAAGTCCAATGCAATCTCTAAGCTCCCTTGATACCGTTTTCCTCTTGTGACCTGTCTACCAGGAATTTTGCTGATAATACCGATTTATTTAACTTAAGACAATGATTAGTCAGCAGCCAGGGAAAACTTTCAATCACCGCAATGTGGTTTGAATTGAACTTTGTTTGACTCTTGTCTCCTGCTGAGAGTTATGTAGGGTACAAAATATTCAGATTGGTATGGTAAAGTTAAAAAAAAAAAAAAAAGCCAGGAATTAGACATTCTTGCTTATGGATGCAGTGTAGAAAAACTGCCAGCAGGGAAACAGAGTTCAGAGCACAGCTTGCAATGAACTGTTATAAACAGTATGGGAGGAAAAATATTTTAAAATTATGAACAAATCCTTGGCAATGTCCTTTATACAGTGTTTCTGAGTAGTCAAGTGTGCAAGATAAAGCTGCACAGGTTGATTGAACCAGTACAACCAGCAATTGTGAAACGAATAACCCAAAGGCTTGCTGACCTTGGCAGCATTACAGAAGCAATCTTTACATAAGAATGAAGTGTTCTTAGATTATTTCTCCCAATATATTAGGTTTCAAACATACTTCTGCTTCACCTCAGTAAAGAGCTTTGAGATCCCCTGGTAAAATGTGCTATGTCCAGTCACAAGAATAAACTATAAAAATATATGCATCTCTTTGTCCCAGCTATTACTTTTCTTGAACACACGTATTTACTGCTGATAATGCAAAGTAAATCCCATTGCCCTTATGCAAGATAGTTAAGCTCTGTTATGTCCTCTGGATATCAGCCAGAGCTCTCTAAACTACCATAGTTTTTTGAGTATAGGCCTCTCTATCTCTTTTAAAATAAAACCAGAGCAGTCAGCTCCTCAGAAGGTGGAGGGAAAGTACTGGAAGGACACTGCAACCTGACACCAGGATGCTAATTCCCATGACCAACAAGACCTCTTCCTTGCTTCCAGGGACTGTGCAAGTCCCAGTTTGCAAAATTAGGGCTTCAAATGAGTTGGATTAATTACCAGGAGAGTAGGAGATATGAGCACAAAGGGAAAAGGGATGCCATGGTATTCAGGATGGCAATATCCTTTTAAGTAGGTTGATCATTATCTCAGGCACTGAGCAAGCCAAAGGTCTCTGGGGCAGGAAGTATGTAAGAGACCCCCAAACCTCTCCTTAGACTTTGTATAATAAAAAGGGAACCAATATGCAAAAAAAAAAAAGGAACGTTGATTTTTGGCCTAAGTTTCATAGCTTTTTCTTAAAGGTAAACATTTGTTTAATATCATCGCCATAGAGGATCTCAAAGCTCTAGGTATGAAAGCCAAACCGATCTCAAAGCTGACCCCTCTACATATCTGTGCATGCTGCGTGCAGTGATTCAGCTCTTCCACCCTGATGACATCCATCTTACAAGATGGATGTTATAAGCCACCACCTAAGGTGGCTTAAATCACAGTCTCTCCTTTCACCAGATGTCATCTAAAATTGTTTGTAAACTAGAATGGAGACAGGATCTGGTTTATCTAAGCATTTACAAGAGCTATCGATATTTATTATGAGAACCAACAATTATTAAAGAGATTTATTTAAAAATCTAAAAGCAATTCACCTATATATGACCATTTGTTGTTTTTAACAGAGGGAATATTGAGTAGCTAAATTAAATGATGGTATTTCAATGCAAGAAGATACAGTACATGTCCTTATTCTTAACTGTTCCTTGCCTCCTTATTCTTAACTGTTCCCTGCCACCACTATTTCTTCCTTCCCTTCCACTCGTTGAGGCAGGCTCAATTTTCTTATTTTCATTATTTCCTTAAACCCTGAGAGCTCCCAATCTGAGGCAGAAGTGTCAGGTTTTTACAACTGGTTCTAAGGCAACAGCAGTCAGAAAGTATTGTTTTGAAACAAAACAAACCACATGTTTTAAAAAACTGCTTCTCTGCACTAGGAAGCACCCGAAGCCTTACACTGCTTGCAGCACAGAGGTCAGTCCTCCACAGCTAGATCTAGGCTTTTTCCAAGGGAGCTTCCTTTCCCTCCAGCAAGACAAGGCAAAGGGCAACTGGCAGAGTTTTATGCATTTGAATACCAACAATTTTATTTTAATCATTCGTATGCATTTTTCCCTATTTAAGGAGGCCTAGAGATGTGGTGCACTGTGGGAGGTTACACAGAGATGACAGCCGTAAGGAGATGTATCTGGCTGATTCAAGGCCAGGTACCAGCAAGCACTACCATGACGAATGTCTAGTCTTCTAATAACATGTAGACAACATACCTGCTCATTCTTCTACGGTATATATGAAATAACTATCTCCCTACCACATTTGTAAGAACAGCAATTGTAAAGAAAAAGCAGTATAGATACAGATGCTATGGGTGAAATCCATATTGGCTGTTTTTGTGCCAATACAACGCACAGAAGTGAGAGGCAGGATTTCACCCCATGGCTTTAGATACTGCCATTGTCAGTAACATGATTGTGGCTTTGTAATGTGAAATATGATTCCAATGAAATATTAAGAATGCAGTCATCAAAATATAAAAAAATACATTGTGATTCATTAAAATGAAGTTAAGTAACAACAGTAGCATCTTATACAGCAATTTGTTTACTTGTGTTGAAGATTTCCACAATATCCTGCATTCATACATTGCATACATCCGTACACACATACCCACACAGTACATACTGTGTGCTTTCAAATGCATATGTAAAACTTGCTGGAGTCTTCAAAAATAACCATCTGCTACATGCACCATATTTTGGTATCTCTGTACAGATGCTCTAGATATGTACCATTGTTTAAATATTCGGTTCTTTATCCATTAACCTGGCCAGACCATCTGGACACCTTAATGAAACTATTAATGAATATCAATCCTCTAATCAGCACATGAAAGCTCATAGGTACTCACCCTGCAAACTGGGCACTGCCAGTGACTACTGCTGTCTCTAAGCCTGAACTCATCAGACAAACACTTGGAATGATACACACGAAAACACAGGTCACATATCAACACCTCTCCAGGCAAATGGCATTCAAAACAATACCAGTCATGATTTTCTGTTTCCCAGTCCTACAAAAAATACAAAATATTTTGGTATGATATTCTGTCAAAATCTGCAGGAACTAAGAACAAAATTGATATGTCTTGAAATCCAGCAGCAATTAGACATTATAAACAGTTTAAGAAGTATATAATGTTTAAAAAACAGGGGAAAATCTACATGCTTAAAGATCTTCATCAATTTAATACATACTAACTCCAATAGCATGTGAATGCCAAGTTTTAGTTTTTTCAAGTGTCTGATTAGTAACATAATTTCAAATATGAGCTCTGTCCACAGTGAAAAGTGGGTTTCTTTTCTACCTTTGTGTAAAACACTGTTGTCGACCTCTCTGTATTAGACTACAAACAAAAGTCTGTGCACCTCAATAGACCATACCTACTTCCTTGGACTATTTCCCCTCATTTTGATTGTTACAGTATATTGTCAACTGCAATATTCGGAAGGGTGGCCCCTTCCAGTCTTTACTCTCTTAAAACTGACAACTTTTCAGCATCAAAGTGTTGAGTCACAATGAATAAATGAAATCATGAACCTATTACTGCAAGAAATGTTTCTGCTAAGCAATCCCAATACAATTCAAAAAATAGAAACAGTTTCACTTGCAGTGCCCAACAGCACTAGGCTTGCTCCTGAAATGTCCTACACAAAACAAAGGATATGGTTCTGTTGATGCACAGATGTCTTTAATACACTCTTTCTTGAAAATTCAGCCCCAATGGCCAAATTCTGACCTTTGAAACATGTGCATAAGCTTTGCTGAAGTAAATGAGAGCAGCATGCATATAATTTGGAGGAAGAATTTTGCTCTAGGAATCTATAGCGCTAAAACCAGACAGAATTGCCAGTGGCCACCGTTAAATGTTTGTGTTATCTGAAATGCCACACTTTTCCCTACACTTGGAAGACAAAATAACTGTCATATCTCAGATAAAACTCCCTATGCCTTTTAATGTCAAATGTCACTTTTCAATGGGTTCAGATCTCTGAAAGAAATTACTCCTACTCTTCACTAAATTATCTTGATAAAAATCTGGCCAAGGTATTTTTAATGTCATGTTGTAAAGGTGGAGTTAGCAATTCCCACCAGTGGCCAGACCAGGCATCTGTGCCATTCTCCCTTTCCCATGCCTGGCAAGTGCTGTCACCTAGGTTGGGGTAAGAGCGACATGAAGCGGAGCTGCCAGTCCTCAGGCTGAGGAGCAGCTGTGTCGTGTAACTTGTCTGAGCAGAGCCCCCCACAAATAAATGAGATTTCAGGACAGTCTCAACCCAAATTGCCTACACTAAAGTTTATACACCATGAATGTTGGGGCAGTAAGCTTAGGGAAATAAGAAAAATAGGGAAATAAGAAAAAAAACAAACAACAACAACCCCTTAACCTATGATTTTTAACTCAGAACTTTGCCCTCCTTTGTTGTTCAGATTAACAGTGTAACTTGACTCTTCTACCATTTTTTTTTCTCATTTAATTTTATGTCAATTCTATATATTTCAAAATGGTATAACAATACCACTTAATTTGGCTATAAAGAATGTATTCTCATTTCACAAAATATTTCCCCTTCCACAAAGTCCGGTGGCAGAACATGTTGGGAATCCTTTCTTTGCAATATTTTAGAAATAACTAAAGATACTGCATTGTAGAATCTGAATTCTCTGTAGGCTGATAAAAAAATCAGGATAAAGTATTGCCTTATAATTCTTTTATATTTAGTGTGACACTTATCTTCTTTATGAAACTACACAAAAAAAATAATAAAAATCAGATAGCAATAAAAGGCCAATTAAGCAAGAAAGAGAATCAGTTTTGATTAAAGTTTTATCCAGATAAAAATCAAGTGGTGAAGAGCCCAATAGGTTCTGGCTACTGAGGAATTTTACCAAATAATCAGGATTCCAGGATTTTTCTTTTTTATTCGTACTAGTTACTTATTGGTAGATCCCAGATATTCCATTGTTAGGAAATATACTGGCAAAGAGATGTGGAATTTAATAAACATACGGAAATATATTTGCTGGCAAGAAAAATCATGCACTCAAGCCAGAAACCATGACGTTAAATAAAACACCAGAAGAAGCTTCCCTCAGTATTCCCACTCCAAAGTTTTGAAAACATCATTATTTCTAAATATAATCACCTAGGATTTTCACAGGAAAGATTTTTAGTTTAATGCAGTATATTTAGTGCATAAATATATATAAAAACATTCATTTATGCAATATATCGGTAAAGTTAATTAAGAAAATAAAAAAGATACATAGCCCTTGTGAGAAACTATACTATTGACTTCAATAGCAAGGTCAGAGGCATTAATTTTGCTCCAACAGCAATGCAATCTTATTGCTTCTCTTGGTTTACATTGGTTTGGATGGGAGGAGAATGTGCTCCCAACAGATTTTTTTATTATTTTTTTTTCATGCAGGAGGTCAGATTCATTAAAATAGCTCAAACTCTGACTGCCAGTGCTCGGGCTAGGCCAGGTCAAAATTCTCTGCCAGCTGCAAACCCGGTTAAGTCTGCATTTACGAAACACACCACCAGGTGTCATCAGCCACTCCAAAAATGACTGATTAAAGGGCAACCATTGTAACAACATCTTGAACTGTAACGTGTGAGTAACCACTTCCAGCCCCCAGGAGAGAGAAAAAAATCAGCAAACTATATACATACATAATGTAGACTAAACTCAGAATTGGAAGTGATGTGGATGATGGTGGTGGTTAATAGAGTAAACTAAGCTATCCTAATGGAAGACAGAAACGTAATAGAAAATATGACAGAATTCAAAACCACATAGTGCAAAAATTGTTCACCTTGTTTTTTGCTGCTGTCTGGGAAAAAGGCTGCATACCGTAGGCCTTTCAAAATAAAAACAAAACAAACTTTGTATCTATACTGTGATCCATCCGATTATCAGGATATACACAAGGCTAGAAAGAATTCATGCACAGTGACCAGGAAATCAATCTGTTACTTCTAACATCTGGTTGCAAACATTTCCTCCTGCACTTCTTGAATGCTACCTAATGCTTTAAACAAATTTTGTTTCTTTTCAACATCCCACGTACTTACATGATTAAAAGAACCCAGCACCCCGTCTTCTGCCCCATATGCACACCCACCACCAGGCCAACTTAAAAATCTTCAATAATATTAATTATTGTTAATTAACGCACCCTCTTTGATACACAAATCTGCGCTGGGCATCTAAAAAAGACCCCTGTAATGTAATTTACTGTGTAGGCAGTGACCCCAACAAAACCAAAGCAATGCTTCTTCAATGCATACGAACAAGAATTAAATTATCGCTTTCTCGACAAGACTCACGGTCCTTATTTTTTTACAAAAGGTGATACATTTTCCCAGGGCCATGCAGAACAAAGGAAGGATCTCCGCCACAGGGGCTCAAATTGCCAATCCCTTCGTTCCCCGAGGCAGGGCAGCGAAAGCCCCTTGGGTCACGGTGCTGGTGGACGAAGGGAATCCTCTGCCGGCAGGAGCCGGCTGCCCAAGTTCAGCGGCACCCAGCGACTGGCTGCAACCCTCCGGAGGGCGCGGATTTGGCAGCAGAGCTGCATAGCTCGGATGTACCAGGAGGCCTTCCCCCTCATTTTACTCAGCTGTCCATCGCATTTGTAGATATATGCATTAGCAGGGCAGCAAATGTCTGTTTGGGGGATTGTATTTGATAGCCAAAGAGCTATGCTCTGTTAAGCAGAGTGGGATCTGGCGGTGATATGGGTCACTTGTGGTCACTTGTTCTTTACATTCAAATCAGTCAAACACGGTATCATAAAGGTCACTTTGCGCTGACACGAACAGCAGTTGAAATTTCTCAGCAACACGAATGAAGCAATGCAACAATTCTGAAATACGGCTTAATTGATGACTGACACATAAGCTTACTTTTCTGTGATTTGTCTTAAGTTGGTTGTCTTAAAGCAAATACATAAATTAATTCTGGAAATACAGAAAAATAACACGGGACAAAAAATGTGAGGCTATCCAGAACATTTGACAATTTAAATACAGATAAACCCAACAGAAAAGAATGAATCATCATGTCGTAGCCTTTACTGTAAAATAAAATATATAGTTGTTGTCAAGGAAAGAATAATTTTAGTGCATAAAGAAAATGTCCATTATAATGCAAATGTACATGGAAAAGAAATGCTTACTCATTAGTAATGGAGATTTACTTAGCTGTAATTGAAATAGGGAATCTGTATGTTGGAGAATGTGACAATCTGCTGTACAATTAGCATACCATTAAGTAGGAGATGTAGAAGCACATACTGACAGTGAAATTAACAATAACTTAGAGGTCACAACTGGAACAATTAGGTCACTCCCATACCTTACCAAGCCCATAATTATTGAAGAAAAATGAAAAAAAAAGGAAAAACAAACAGTACATTTTTATCTTCCTATAATTTCTAAGTAGTCATAGCACATGAAAACAACATAACCTCCGCTTTAGATTTTGTCTAAAAGGACCACTTTGCCTTTTTATAATGCATATGCCATTAACATAACTCATTTCTTACCTGTTAATCTGTTTTCTCCAAGTCCCTTAATGGTAGCCCAGATACTCGGTAATAAGTCACTCTACTATCAGGTGGAGAGAGGAAAAGGGAGGGGGAAAAAAGGCAAAACTCTATTCTTGAAACTCCCCTTTATGGGGATTTGCTGGTTTCACACTGTTGAACTAGATTTCCCAAGCCATCCAAATTATGGCTATCCTTTGGACCCAAACAGTAAGCTAAAAAAAAAAAAGGGTCACATAGATGGGAAAAACAATTATAAGTCAGTTATTTCTTTGGCGCAATCATGTTTATTCATGAATAACATACATACAGTTCTGTTGTCCTAAATTCAGTATGACGCAAACGAAGGAAAGCATTTTCCATGGAGCTCATGGTTCCCAGCCTTTTCCTGTGTGGCACTTTGTCCCATAGCACTCTTTCAACTTTTTTTTTTTTCCAGGTGTTCTGTTTCAAGTGCTTCTCCAGAGTTTCTTTGCTGCTTACCTATGTGCTGCTGTGGTGTTTCTCTATAACTCTCATACACACCCGTGCACACACAGCTCCTTCCAAATCACTGCATATTTATTCAGACCTACCTGTGTACAAAGTCATGGTCAGCCCTGTTCAGTGTCTGCATTTTAAACAGTCCCGACAACTCCAGCTGTCTAACTAATAAAGAACTTAAAACAGCCTTTTTTTAACATTTAGTCTAGAGGAAGAGTATTAGCGGATACACTGTAAGATTTCACCCAGACTGTATCATAACAACACTTCTGGTCTGTCACAGTACAGGAATCTAGAACGGCAACAAGGTCCAAGCTAGCAGAAAGAAGTCATTTCCAAAATAAAACCTATTTGAAAATAGTAGCATGCTATATTTATTTCAAGACATTTTCAAATCACCAATCCAAAACTTTAGTGGAATCTTTTCCTGATTATTTTGTAACCCTTTAAAAACTGGAAAGAATCTCAATGAATAAATTCCTATGATTCCTCTGACATCTAATGAGATAATTGGGCCATGCTCAATTTAAAGATGCTATTCCCGAGGCAAATGTTCTGGATTCAGTTTCTTCAGGTGTATTTCAGGATTCAGGAACAGTCACAAGGAACACTTCTTTCCTCTGATTCCTTCAGCTAAGGGAGAAGCTTTTTAAGTTTTGGATTCTGCTGTTCACGTCTCTTAGTTGGCTTTCAGTAACTCTTCACCAGAATCAAACAGAAGTTGACTACCAGTCTGTATCAAGCAGACAGATACATCAAAAGAAATGCCTCCCACAAGGACTACACATTCCTTTTTCACATCTTGCGTTTTGCAACCTATATCCATCATCATCTGCTGGTGGGAAGAACTTCCTATCTTCTGTACTTAATCTTTCATATTTCAAACTTCCTGAGGCAAATGGAAAGCCTTTGTTATGATAGCAAGAGGTGGTACTGCATTCTAGCATGAATGTATCTACAATGCCATCACTCCATCGAACTTTTCTTCAGTATCTGAGTCCTCTCCTTAAGAGGTCCCAGGGCATGCTGCACTTTAAACAAAACCCCAAAGCAATAGCTATTTCTAAACAAATTTTCCATTGTTAATCTACCTGTTCCTTTCTGTCTTTTTCAGGCAGCATCCGAGCTTTTCCTATCCAAGCTTTTTGAATACACGAGCTTTGCTACAGGTAATTGTTAAAACTTTGCAGTGCATTTTTCAGTCTTGATGATTCACAAATGTAATAAACTACTGTAGGGGTGCACTATCTACAGCACTCCTGTCCTCCGGTACAAAACCTGATGGAAATGCTTCTTACTTATACATTTGCTCTAAACAGCTACTACACCCTTAAATGATTGGTCTGTTCATCGACACTTCTCTCAGAGCATAAATATCTGAAACTGTGTCCCATACTAAAGCACTCTGAAAGAAGCACGGACAAGATTAGGTGCGAGAGCCCTTAAGAACTGTGGAAATGCTAAACCACGTTCAATTTTGAAGTGTCTCCCACTATCCACTGCTTTTGCACTGCTGTTGAACTTCCAAGTGACTGCTCTGTAATAAAAGTTTCACAAAATGTGCCTGTTCATCTATGGAGCTGGACAAGGCAGATCCGTATTCCTTCCTTCAGAGGAAGACTAGCAGTTAGGCACCTAGTACACGCACAGTTGCCTCTTTTTTAAGCATGCTGTATCTCACTGGGTACAGTCCCCAGTAAGAAATCTTACCACGAATCACTAGCAGATGTCTTGGTTTTCAGTCAGACAGTAGAGTGTATTAAATACTACCTGGGTCTAACAAATGCAACGCGTCATGGAGCACCATTCCCATTGTCTTCGAACACAGTGGAGACACTGCATATGTTTTTCTCCACAGGTCCTAGCCTGCTGTGAGAGCAGTCTTCCTCCTGCCCTTTGGGTCAGCCTTCTCTTCATGACACAACATCCTCGGCTCCATCTATTTCTCAGTGAGCAAGAATCCTCCTGTAAACTTGCATTCAGTACCCCACTGAATCTGCTCTTCTCTTTTCTTCATCACAACGATGGGTAAGGCTCAGAACTGAAGAAGGCAAGATTAATTGCTTGATGGCTCCGAGGACTTATCCATCTCTGCAGCACATAAATAGTGAGCTAGCTGTTTAATAAAGTATTTCCCTTTTATCATTGCTGTACAGGATCCATACTTGATCAGGATGATTGCTTTACAGTGATAAAGCTTCTTAGATCATCCCATGTTTTACATTTAACGTTAGAGTAAATTCAGCATCAAAGTAAGCTCATTTTCTCCCCAGTAGTTTCCTTGTATATATGTATTTACTAAACACATTGGCTCCTGTTTTGCTTGGTATTTTTTTTCCTGCTGCTTTTGCTCATCAGAAGTGCTCAGCAAATAAGCAAGCATCCATCTCTCCTTCAAAGCCAAAAAGATGTCAGCAGCTAGAATCCCTTTATGAAAATTGTTTCACTTTATCTTCTCCTTCCTTTTCTAAAACCCTACTGCAGCAAGTAGCTACAATGATCTGTGCTTTTACAGACAGGATAATCTGTCCATTGCAAATCAGTTGCCTTTTTATAGATCCTTTCCTTTGATGACCTGGGCTTCATCTTTAAAATGGATTTCCACAAACTGACTTTGTAGGACACTTTGTGGTATTCATTACTTACACTTTATCACAAAAAGAAATCCAAAGCAATAATGACTTCATATGTCCTCACAACTACCTAGTCATCTTGCTTAACCTCAAGTACTTTATTTATTTATTATGGCTCATTTTATACGGATTTTCAGAATATCAGCCAACAACTAATTTGTTCCATTATTTTTAATTTCTCTCACTTTAGAGATCATTTTTATCCTGAAAAGAACATAAAATCATCAGTCAGGAGACAGACCAAAATCTCTTTCTCCGTAATATGTATTAAACACAGATGCGTTTATAGGCTCGTGATAATCCATTTTCGTTTTCTTCACTGATAACTGCTTCCAGTTCTGATGCACACATGCAAGAAGACTCAGGTTCTGCAGTGAATTCCAGAGCCTCTCCGTACTCTTTTGGCTTTCGTTCACTGAGTTTAATCTGCAAGCCCAAGTTTGTCTAATTAATTTATTGCCAGTTTGTCTTAGAAGTCTTCTGTTTCTGGCAGAAACCGCCGAAATCTTCTCTGGATGCCTGCCACGACAGGTAGATTTTTATTCCCTCTCCTATCTTGTATTTATGTTCTGGCCAGTTCAAGGTGATTGGCTCCAAAGTACAGAGCCCGTCTCTAACTCCCAGAGCTAATGAAGACGGGAACTTTTTCCAAGAAGTGTAGTAGCATGCCAGCAGCCAAAACAACTGCTAAAATCCCTCTGTGTTTATCTTCTCAGCCTATGAGCTGTGTTCCTGAAGCAATGAATAAATCTCAGTTTCCCTCCCCAGAAGATCATGTTTGGGTAGCAGTAGTATATATTATTTGAGGTGAGGCAATGCGAACATTCTCCTCCAGGATATTAGAAATAGAATATGATCTTAAATGAAAATAATTTTTTTCCTTCTTCGCGTTCCAAGTGAGTTCAAGGTTAATAGAAACTTGCAACTTATCTGCTCAGAAACTGGATTCACTTCTGCTATTAATGTCACCATTTTTTACTTAGGTTGAACCAAGAGGAGGTTTGTAGGCTGTTTTCATTAGGGAGATAAATCAGTGATGGAGTGAAGTATTTATTAGGTGCAGTGCCTTTTATTTCCACATATTTTTATTATGTATGTGAAGGTTTTGTTCTTTTTTGACACAAGATGAATCCAGATCAGGAAAAAAGAAACAAAAAACAAAAACCAACCATTATTTCCTTGTAGTTCCAAGCCTCTTTCCAAGAAGCACTGTGCACAAAAGGGCTCGCCCTCCACTCTTCTTTCTTAGCATATGTTTACATTGCTTTCCTGGCCATATCTTCTCCATGAGATTTTGTACTGTTTTTCTAGTTGATGTTTCTCCACACACAGTTTCCTCAAACAATAGTCCAACCTTTTTTATCTGAACCAACAACAAAACTTCCTACATAACTCCAACTTCTTGTCTTTTTCCCCTGTGTCATAGGTGTGGCTGGTACGGCTCCAGCTGTCAGTGATATGAAAGAATGAGGTCTGCATTTATTGTGAATGAAGCATGAATGTTAATAAGTTAATCAGCTTCAACAAAGCTTCATTCAGTGACCAGCATGGCATCACAAGAACCAACGTAACTGCCAGAGATGCACAGCAGTTTGCATCCACAAACTGAATGAAAACAATGCTACCATGTTGGCACAAAAGAAGTGAATAGCAACAACAATAAACAAACAAACAAAAAACACAAAATGCACATTTTCAGAACAAGCTCAAGATGGGCTGGTCTAAGTCATCTAATCTATTAAAATAATTTGAGTCCCATGGGGGAAGCGTTATGTGCACTAGTTTGACTAGTCTGCTTCAAACCTGGAAGTAAACTACCATTCTCCTGAACACCCTTTCAGGCAGCAAAAACATTTTGTGAAATCTGTGAACAACAACATCAGTATCTCAACTACAGAGCAGTGAGTGAAAACCTTAAAGAAGAAAACAGCACTAGACTGACTGAATTTTTAACAGTCAAGTTGGTAAAGCTGGGAGATGCAAGCGAAGATGCTGATGGGATTGTTTCACCAGTTTAAAAGAAGTATCATCTCTTAGCTATGCAATTAGGTGGACTCTTTCACTATTATCTTTGGTAGTGTGAAGATCCTCAAACAATGTGAGCTTCTGCACTGACATTCGGTAGGTACAGGTACTCTCTTTTTAGGGGATGAAAACTAAGGAGGGTTTGGAGGGAAGAAGAGTGGAGGGAAGAAATACTCCTGAATGCACAGGAAAAGAAAAACAAAGTTGGAAAAGGAATGCACAGAATTGTTCATGATTCTTAACCTGTCTGGGGAAAGAAAGGCCACTGGAAGGACAGTGAGGCCATTCTCATGCGTTACATGCTAATAGTCTTAAAGTAAAGACAAAAGAGGGCCTTGGGTTTAACACAAGAGTATAATATTTCTCATCAATAAAGTGGGAGTTCGGAGGTCCACTTTGCTTCTCAAAGACAAAATAGTCTATGCTTTGATTTGATGACTTGAAAAAATTTGTTTTTTCTGAACTTTCACAAATCCACACCAGGATATTACATTAGTGGACACTTATTTTTGCTCAGTAATAAGTATAATTTTATGCTAGTGCACTTTATGATAATAATTTCCTAGAAAATCCTTTGCTTTTAGTGCACAGTGATTGATATGATGCTGTTCTCTTGGCAAAATAAGCTCTGAATGATGGGACCTTAAGAGGATGAGAAGACAGACAGCAAAGAAAGAGTCAAAGAACCCCAGATGCTCATTTCCCTTGAGTGCCCTTGTGTGACCATACTGATAGGTGCCCTGAGCCTCAAAGTCTCCTCATACTTTCCCTGAGGTGTTGAATAAGAGATGGAAGCCAGTCTGAACTTTTCTCTCCCTAAACTACATTCATTAACTCTTTGGATCAGTGCGTAGCAGATGTAAAGAACACTGGTTCTTTCAAAATAACTAAGAATCTCTCTGGAAAGTTCCAGCCTGGAAAATCCCCAATTGCTTACAACATGAGAGGAACAATAACTGTCATGGTTTGGGCTGTGTTTGGCTTTGGATCAGTGAATTCATACAGGACTTCAGATTCAAGGCAATACAGATGGAGAAGACAAATAGATTTTTTTTTAAATATTGAAGAAAATTTTTCTTCATTTGGTATGACATGTTCTTCCTCTTTGTGCTCTCTGGTAGTAAGAGCATTCATGATGAAACCACGGGCTGTCACTATTGCTGTTTCATATTATCCTTCTGCCCCTAAGTGAAACGAATGGGATGCACATTAAAATCATTCCTCAGCCTAGTTAGTTAGAAGCCCCTCGTATGCTAGCAATAACTGGTAGCTATGTAGCTGTTTTGTTTTGTTTTAAATTTAAAGTGGAATTGATGCCGGAAAAGGTTGAAACCCTCACAGTGACCATTCTTAAGCTTTTCACAATTATCTTCATATTTATGGAGAGACTCAAGATGACATAGCCAGTTCAAAACAGCTTCTGGCTACCTAGCATAGAAAAATCAATACAATTACAAAAGCAATTAAGCATAGCAAGCAAGAAACCCAGACGTTGCTCAATCTAAAGCAACTTACATTAACACAAACATAACAAACAAAATACTCCTTTCCTGTAGATTGATCCTAGCAAAAATGAAGCGGCAGCACATCAAATCACAATAATCACTGAGTGTGTGCCTAGGGTTAACAAAATAACCTGCAAAACTCACGGTGCTGGCAGTGGGTTACGACAAAGGTTAAAATGATGGTAAAGCAGACAGTGTGAAGAGATGGATTATTTACACAGACTCGAGACTTGAAAGTATCCGGAGTTACTTGGAGCAAGCACCAGTACTTTCTAAATACAAAATATCAGAAAATCCCCAGTATGAGTTAGCAAGTTCTGAATACAGGACTGGGGAAAATCACATTCTTCTAAGGTTTTCTTTGAACAGGAAAGCAAGCAAACTGCCCCTCCAAATCGCATGCTCTTCCACTAAACTAAAAAATCTTTACAAGGGAAGAATTGGAGAGACAACAATTTAGAGATTTGGAGAGGACCAAGTGCACAGAAAAATAATTGCAACTAAAGCCCAAAGTCAGACTTAACTGGCCACAAGAGTTGCTGGCTCTTTCCATAAGCAATCATTTAAATGATCAGAAAATAGACCTCTATAAAAGAGCGATCTCTCAAAAACATGAGTACCTTTGATTTATTTTGGCAGTGAAGAAACAGCTCCAAGTGCCTTAACTAAGTGTGAAGCCATGCTCTTCACATCTCAGTAGAGAATTTGGCCACTACGAACTTTAAACCACAGCAGTGCTATGAGATAAGTTGCATTCAAATGCAAACAGTGGAACTTGTGTTACTAACAGATCTCCATTTTAGAAAAACACAATATTGTCTGGCTTTATGAACACGTGTAAATTGAAATTATACATTCATAATGCCTCTCGCTGGGTCACTGCAGTTTTATGACTTTAATCATGAGGAGAAGAATTAGCGCATTAAATGCTGAAAATAGCTCCATGCACACTGTCTGTAGAAAAATCAAAAATATGTAAATGAGTAAGACATACCAACACTAAGAACTATAGCTAAACCCCCTTAAAGCTACACGGCATTGGTGCTTTAATTCAGTTTCTTTCATTAGGATTAGACTGACCACTATTTTACAAAGATAGAAGTACATAAAAATCATGGCATGACTAAAAACATAAATGAATAGGTAAGGGCATTCATTACTATTTTCTTCAACAGCTACACTCCCCTTGTATTTATCATTGCATTGACAACATCATTAACAACACTTATTTGCAATTTTTTTCTAAACCCAAAGAGCAAAGAGATCATTTCTTTTTTGTTGATAATAAATAACACTTCCAAATTCCAAAAGTTCTGTGAGAAATAGAAATAAAGCTTTTAGAAAGGAAAAGTAAACATCCATTACCAGATTTCAGGACTGACATTTCCCTTGCAAGGCAAGAAGCTGCAGAGATTTTGTTGAATTGCATAAGAGTGTCATTGACAAACAGTGAAAATGCAAAATTACTAACTAAAATGCTGGATAACAATGGAAAATAATTTCTTCTCTCATTTATTTTGTGGCAAATGCATTAATCATCTGCAAGATGAGAAAGCCTGTAAGATGAGAACACATTTTGAAAATTTGCAAAACAACTGTACAGATGGTAAATGAGCAAACAAAATGAGTACCTGCACAAGCCCAGGAAGTAAAATATTTGCAGCAAAGTTCTTGCATAGCTACCAACCCTTCAATATTTGTTGGAATATAGTATGTTTGGCAACTGATTCCATACATTAAATTAGTTTTAGTAACATATATAAAAATCTCTCTCCTATATATATCTGAGAGAAAAACAGGACAATTTTATGCTGTTTTAAATCTGATCATTCTTTTTTTTCCAGTTTTTCAGAACATTCATTTTCACATGACTGTCCCTTTTGAAAGGGCCTCCTCCTGATGCCCCCAAACTGTTTTATCTTTGCACATCAGCTAGCTCTTTTGTATGACATGTCTAAGTACAGGATACTTCGCTTCTTCTTCACTTTTTTTTTCTTTTAAACCACAGCTTCTTCAACATATTGATAGATCAATGATAACAAAACAGCATATTTTTTTTTTAACACTTTCCTGTGAAGGTTGAAAGTAACCCTGTCAGAGATCATGTCCTCACTGCATAAATCTATCATGATGTCAACCCACTGGATAGGGGCAAATGTTTGGAAATACATAAGCAACCACCACGGACTATCTAATGAATCTTTCCCGAACAAAGCTGTGCTTTCATAATCCACATGCTTTTAATTATTGTTACCATTGAGCAATCAATCCACAGTCATCATTAAAACCAGTACTTTCAGGCCTTGTGGCAGCCTGTAGTCAGGTACCTACATAAATTAAACAGGTGCTCAGCGGTACCTGAACAGACAACTCATTCATTTATTTGAATATGGATTTAAAATGCTAAGATTAAGGTCCAAAACTTCAAAAATTTAAAAATTAAATAATTAAAAAAAAAAAAAAGCAAATCATCAAGCAAATATTCAGATAAAAAGTGTCTAGGGAGGAACATGAGGAACATGTCTCCCTTTGCTAACTCCTTGAAACAGGTGGTTCTTAGCGCTATTCATTGAGCATGGTGCCAGAAAACGAGCTAATGGCATTTTTTGCACTGATGTGGGGGATCAGTCCTCCAGTCTTTCATTTTATGAGCTTTCGAAGCTTTTGTAGTACCAGCCAAACTGAGTTTGCCAATTGGGTCAAGGATTTGTCTGTAATTGCTGAAATTTGCTGAGTCTGAAGTCGCTGTTCAAACATTACAGACGTATTTCAAGAGTTCCATCTCCTACAAGTGGATCTCTGAAAACAATCCCGTGTGTTTATCCTGAATGAAATGTAACTTTAGTTTATGGTTCAACAGTCATTAATACCAGATCTGGATTACACAGAACTACAAATTGCATCTTGACCCAGTAAAAAGCACATGTAACACTACCCAGTTTGTCCAACGTAGAGAACACACCAAACGTCATCGTTTTGAGCCAGTTATTGGAGAATGGAAAATACCTGATCTGATGTCAATGACACTTTGTTGCTCGTTAAAAATTTTTGAATAAAAGAACAAACAGAATGATTTAAAACCAAGTCAATACATTTTGCTTGATGTGTCTGCAGTGTTTTGATTCAGTATTAGGATCATGAAGTTGGAAGGTGGGTACTGTTGAAGCATGGCCTGGACTGGAACATGATTCCTACTAACGCATAAAGCTGTTAAGTCAAGTGTGCACTGGTGTTCTGAACAACTGAGATGGCCATCAGACGTATGGACACAGCACAACATCAGGGCTTAGCAGTCGTGCTGTAAATACAGACGGTATTTGTGACCAAAGGGCTATTCATAACATGACTTAAGGTTAAATCAAAGACAACTCTTTTCATTCTGAGATAAAATAATGACTTAATTCTAATGGGTCACCAGGAATTTACATACTGATTATCTTCTAAGTTTTGTTAGATAAATGTTGCTTATAAGTATTAGGGGTATTTTTTGAAAGACTCTTTGAGAAATAACTATTGTGAGGCATTTTGATTCTTTTTTTTTTTTTTGGTCTTAGTAATATAGGAAACAAACACATTGAATACTTAAGATAACTGCAGATCTCAGACTGTATCATGTTGAGTCTACACAATTAACATCACCTCTAAACAGATAAAACTGACATAAGAAATACCTAGAAGAGCTAAGCTGGAATTTCTGAATGTTTACTCCCAGGGAGAATTGCGAAAACAAAACTAAATACACCTTGGAAGCTCCCTTGAGGATCTCTAATGAAATTAGAATGAAAATCTTAATAGGGACATAATGTACATACTGCAATACTCTAAATTAGTACAACTGGGCTAATTTTAAACTTAATGCTTTCTATTATAGATATTTAATATTTCTCTCACTTTAGAAGAAAAAATAATCTACTGTTTCTCTTTCAGGATCTTATTGATGGCTTCAATACTGCAATGAGTATTTCAGTGCCTTTTAGAATTAATTTTCCTGTAGAGTTTTTCTGTTTTTCTTCAACATTTTTATCTATGTCTGGACATTGTTGTCCATTTCACCAGTATTTAATACAATTTATATTCCAAAGCAACAGTTCCTAGTTCAAGTATTTTAAAGCTTTGCCAAACTGTTTTTTATTAGGAAAACATGGTCTTGTAAATACAGAGAGCAGGCTTCTGAACATGGCAAAATAATTGTGCAACTTTTGTTCCTGGTCTATTAGACTATTCTCAGTTAGCACTGTAAGTACTTTCCAACTTAGCTATGTAGGGACTGAGAAAAAATGCTTTTCTTCCCTATACATAACTTTCAACCTGTAGAACTGGATTTAAAAATTTATTTTACAAATCCAGCGGAACAATGTCTGGATGCCTGTAACTAATTTACTGTGAAAACCGTTCCTAAATGAATGCCCTGGTGTTTCCAGATATCTGTAAAACACATCTTCTTGTGTGTGTTTATATATGACAAAATGTACAACATTTTGTGGTACTTTCAAAAGGGAGGAATATTGAAACTTTTGAAAGTGAATACTTTTGAAATGGAGTAGTTTTTTCCTTCCTCAGATTCAGATTAAAGCAATATTAATCAGAAATTCTTCATTTGATCTCTTTCAAAACATACCATCTTTGGGATTCAAGGACGTCTGAGGATTTCAAGTAATACCAATAGCATTATATATACTATCTTCCTGTGCAACTGTAGAAGAGGTAACACTACATAAATTAGGCACGACTGAGCAAAAGACTTTGACAATTTTTCACAGCAGAAAACTCAAATTTGAGAAGAGCTCCTATGGAACAGAAAAGGTTAAAAAGGTTTAAGAGTGCATTACTTCCCTGTTCACAAGCATCAACACAGCATCTATAAATAACTTCAAATAGAAATTAAAACAAGTTTCATGCTAAGATATCAGAAATCGTGATCTATTTTCTCAAAGATTTTATACTCACAATCTCATCTCCTGGCAACCAATATCCTTCTTGTTCAATACCAGCTTTTGACCCTTTACACCCCACCGTCAGGGTTTCAACAATAAGACCATCCTTGACTGCTAAACTCAGCTGACGTGTGGTTTCTTTTGGATGCATACCATGGACTCGAGACATATACCTGCACACAAAGCACAAAAGTCCTTAACTGTTAGCATTAAGTTATAAAATATATCAGCAAATAAATACTCTTTTTAAATGATGTAAAATCGCACACATTCTAAGTTTTAGGTTGTTTATAAACTCTCAATATTTATATAACTTACCCCACTATTCAAAATCATCTTTTCACCTCTTTGAAGCTATGATGTACAGGATTTTACTGCACAGTAAGTCTTCTACAGAGAAAATGATCAGACCCCAAGATTGACATGCATGTTGCTTGGACTTGTCTTCGCTAAACTTCCACCTACATTTGCACCCGTATAAATTCACTGAAACTTGAATTTCTGTAATATTTCTATACAATTTTATATCCTGTAGCACACACATTATAGAATGAGCCTGGAAATGTGCCAATAAATCTACGACGTGACTGTGAGTACAACACATTTATAAAGAATGTGAAATTCGTGCATCTTGTATGAAACACAACAGCTAGAGTTACAGCACTAGGTGTTTTTTCTCCTTTTCTTGAGACAACTACAGTGACCACACTATGATGAACTCCACTGCTGAGAACAAAACATACACAGCCTAATGTTTGTATATGCATGAGGTTCAGTTGCGAAATGTTGGCCTTTACCCAGTATAATTTGTTGCTTCTAGACCAACACAAAATATTTACTTGGAATAAACAATCTACAGCGATCTTCCCTCAAAAAAAGGCAGCCTTCCTGTTTTAAGATCATTACACTTCATACATTTTTAGCAGAATCCCAAGAACATACCTCTGAGTCACTACGCATGGAGAAGTAAAGAGAGCTGTGATTGCACGCAATCAGCAGGTAAGTGAATTGACTGGGTCCTGACTTGGAATCAATTGGAAATATCTGTTTTGTGAACATATTTTTCTAGTCATAGCTCTCTTACAGTTACAGAGCTAGCTGAATTTCTCTCCCTTTTATGGTTTCTCTAGGTGCTCTGTATTTAACTATCTCCTAGCAAAAAAATCTGTATTTGCTTGCTTTAACACAAAGCTATCAGCTAAGTATCCTCAGTTCCATGGTTGATGATGAATTCCAGCAACCATGATTCTTTTGTGACTGTCATCACCACCATCTTCACCAAAATATAATTATTTAATATCATGAGTAAATTTAAGGAAAACGTAATTTAATGCAGTAGCATTACATGAAAAAAAATAGTTACATCAGTTCAGATTTTTTTTTTAGTAATAGGGCTGACAGGAACTGTTAATGCCTTAGAAGTTGTAAACTCACAAAAGGGGATGAAGACCTTCCTTGTGGTGAACCCTCCAATCAACCCTTCCCTTTGAGGACAGGTTACTTTCTAACTTGTTCTTGGTTTGGATGCATAAACATATTTTCTAGTCCTGCATTCTCTCTCAGGCTTTTGCTCAGAACTGGTTTAGCCTATTTTTTTTTCTCTAAAGGAAACTAAATGCGTATAATCATATAGTAAATTTCTGTTTGAGCAGAAGTATATGTTTGTGTAGTAAATCACACAATAATCAGAGCAACACAGGACAATTGATAAGTTGCTGCATGGTATCAGAGGCATTTAAGTAAATGTAGCATGTTGGAGGACCTTGGGAGGTTTTTTAGTGTAAAAACCCTTGGAGGCAGATGCTACCATTTACTTCACATGCTTTCAAAATATCTGCCACAATGTGGTCCAAGTCTGGTTGGTTTGTACATGTTGCCACTACACAAAAAGTAAGTAATAATAAAAGAGATTAATAGAGAAAGAACAACAGTGCGAGTCTGCGATCCAAGCTAATACACATGAATCTTATGCTGGCTACCAACACGGATCCCGGGCCAAGCAATGACTCAGATGCCAGGCACAGCACTTCAGCTCTGTATCATGCTGGGCAGATGCTCACCTGCCCAACCTGATCACTCTCTGCTTCTGTAGAAATCGAAACTCAACAGAAGAACCTGTTCAAGTGGTATTAAACATCACAAATGAGTTTTCCAAGGTCTCCAGATTCCAAGGAGGGTGTAAACAGACAGAGACTCAAACCTATTACTTCACTTTCAAACACTGTGCAAGTGAACACCATCAGTATGCTGAGAAATACAGCGCTGAAGCTTCCAAACTGCCTGAAATAAGGAGAAAAACTCAACTCTTTATATATTCATGTTACACGCATTTCATGCATGTGCATATACCCACCTATTTATGCAAATACACGCAAGGAGATCTTTGAAGTGAAAATTATCTTTGTCAATGTTTGCTAACTTTTGGATTTTGAGCAAATTTCCATTTTAACATTGGATTAATAACTTCCCAATCAGAACCACAGCGCTCTTGTCTTCTGCAGTTTCTTCAAGTCTTTAATAGTTCCCAAAACGCAGAACATAGGTACTATCATTGTCCCCATTTTACTGATGGAAGAAAATCAGCCACTGAGCAAAGAAGTGATTTCTTACAGCTATACAGCAGGCTGGTAAAACTGTGGGAACAGAAATCCAGTCTTAACCCAGTGCCGTGGTCTCCAGAGCATCCTGCTGAAGAAACCACTTATTTTGCGTAGCAGCACCCAGAGTTGCAGGACCACAATCCAATAAACTTCTTGAATGTAAGCAATGCGTTTTGTGATATTTCTCATTTGCATTCCTGAACAGGCAGACATACAACACACACACACAAAAAAAGCCTTAAACCCACTCTAGTCAACTAAGAGGTTTAATCTGTCTGTTCTAACTGTGGCAGTGTGTGCACTAGTGACAAGGCTCTGAACCCCCAGTTTCTCAAATCCATTCTGTGTTCTCGACCACAGCGCAAGTACTGCCACCAGCCAAACATTGTCTTCATTTTCCTCAGCTATAAATGAGGAGCAATAAATCCCCAGTGGCTTTTTGTAGAGTACTTAGTCAATGTTCAGACTGTGCTGTCTGGAGATCCAAAAGGGCCATGTTTTCAATTTTTTTAAATATGATGCTATCAGCTTTCACAGCAAAGCACACACGGCTAGAGAGAGCGTTTTTACTTGGAAGGGTAGAATTGCTGTTAGAAAAGTGCTCCGCCCCTAAACCCCCAAAGAATTTTCACTTTTATTAAAACCTGCGTGGTGTACATGGAAGAGATATTCACAGACTGTAAAACAACACTGGCAGGACCTGGGTGAAATCATATCTGTTCCTTTTCAGCCAGAAGTCAGCAGCGAAACTAAGAAACTACTAAGGCACGGGATTTTAATCAGAAAATGGTTTTTTTTTTTTTTTTTTTTGTTTTAAATAATGAAATGTGAGAAACTGTCACAAGGTATGAAACACGACGAATATAAAAACAAAGTTAAACTCTAGCCTAGAGACAGCAAACATGATGTTGGAGGTCCTAACTACCCCCATCAGACTCACAACGGGATCAGGGCAAAAACAATACTGACATGTCTTTGTGCAGAAGTGGCAGTACGAATCCCAGGAGTGCAAGTCTTCTCCTGGCACCGCATGCACTGAAGCGTGTGGCACCAAGAAGTTAAGAAACAAAGGAGAGAGATAAAGAAATTCCTGATCGCTGTTTTCAACAGGAGCTGATTAGCCTTACCGCGGAGACGGGGAGTTGAAGCAATACTGGTTTGTTATGCTCCTGCCCAGTCCTCCCTATCGCCAGGCTGGGAGGTGTAATCCAATCCCTACCCTGCTATTATGTAGCCAACCACGAGAAGTAAAGCAAATATAGCAAATATGCTTTCAGATGAGAGAACACGGGGTGGAGACAAAGTGAAATCCCCTAAATCAGCAAAGCAGCCCTAATCAGCAAGGGGGCTGAAACAACCATTTCAGAATACAATTTAACTGTGCTAATCCCTCCCCTATAAAATGAGGGCCTGTCTGAAGAGAAGAGGAGGCTTGGCCTGATAATCTGAATATTAAATTCCGAATCTCACCAAATGAGGCTGCCAGTCTGCAGGACACAGAAGCAACTGACGAATCTTCAAACTGCCGCTCAGTATTACAGTATTTACAGGTCATTTTCTTCTCCGCTCGCAAACTGGCAGAAGAAACCTCCTTGAAATTAGCATAGAAGTATCTAGCAAAATTACAATTTTTGTAATCAATTTCTGAGAGCCCGCTAGAATGTGTTTTCAATTATTGCAACATCACTTGGAAAGCAAGGGATAAGAATCTTCAGCCTGTTTGTGGTTCGTTACCACCCTTAAAGAAAGCTCCGCAACATCACCCCATTGAATGTAAATGTGCTGACCTTCAGAAACAAGCCTCTGCCAAAAGAATCAGATAAACGCACACGTGCACACAGCTAACGTACGTGCACACCTGATAGCAAAAGAGAAGTTTGAGAGGAGAACAGTGGAGGATAATTATTAATTATTTGCAGATAGTGCGTGCGTGAGTGTGAGCACTCGCCTGTACACTGAAATAGTACACAAAAATTTAATACCCAAAATACCAATTATAAAAATGTGAAACGATAATTTTTAAGCTTATTTGGGACTGCTCATAAACAGAAGTCAGGACTTTTCTTCAAAATTAGCAGCAAGAAACCATCATTTTCTTTTATTTATGTACCTTGTTCTAGTTATCACCCCGACACCTCAGACAGCCCAGAGGCTCAGCACAGCCGGAGGCGAGGGCTGGCACTCGAGCGGTTCTCACAGGCCTTGCAGCACCCCGAACCCCGCGGTTACCTGCTGCACGCCCCACCCGAGCCGTGTCGCAACGACGGGGGAGGGCTGAGATGCAGGGAACCTGGTACGTGCCATCCCGCGGCCTCTCCTTTGCAGCACCAAACTGCAGAAGCTACACGCCGCAACCAAGTGGCAGCTGGATCTTGACACCTCCCTTTACTGATCCAAACTGGACCACAGAAGAACCCAAACCCACCTCTAATCCACCTGCCTGCTCAATGTGCAAAAGGAGACATGATAAGCGACGTGGTCTGTCTGCACAGGAGCAATTCAGGCTCAGAACTCCAATCGTTTTTTTCTCAAACTAGCCAGTCTTCAGCATGCCTTTCTGTCCAAAGCCTCCATCTCATACACATGCTTTAAAACATACCTTAAAACTTGAGGGAAAGGCCTGGTTTGATCCCAGGGGTGGGGAGGCAGCAGACTCTAAAGCTGCCATCACCATGGGAGCACAACACAGACACAAAAGTAGCTGGCACTTGCAGGGGATCAGATGGAGAACTTTTTGCCTACAGCTGTCGTACAGCTCACAGCTCCTTCGCCCGGTGCCGTACAAGACACAACACGAAGCCAAACGCTGTCCCAAAGAGCTTAATATACATGGCCACAGGGTGATGCACAGGAATAGCGAACTTGGCCCTCGAAGAGCCCTCTTGAAGGCAGCTGTTGTCTCCTGAGACGCAGCGACTGGTTTACATGGGTGGCCCCGTGCCGTGGCCCAAAAAAACAAAGCTGGCAAAGGAAGGAAGGTTACCTCAGGAGGAGAGCTGGCAAGGTATTAAAAAATAAATAAAAATTCAGTTGTATGGACTCATAAAGAATTGTATTTTCAGCCATCTGAACTCATCAAACGGCAAGTACTGGAAAAATGCAAACATCTCTGTAAAAGGCCAAAGTAAAATACATATAGGAAACAGCTGCCTTACGTAAAATAACACAGCGTGACAAGTGTAGGTAGATGCTAATTTTAGTGGCAAACACTGTAATCTTGGTCTGATCAATTATCTCGATGGTGGGTGCCTCCACCCTCCGCCGTACGAAGGCAAGCAGCAGGCTGCTGGCAGCAGCTCTCCATCAGCTAAGCAACTCATCCAGGAAAAAAACAGAGGTCTTGGGCTGTCCTACACAGAAATCTTATCTCCCAACTGAGATCTGATAAAATACGGCAGATCCCATTAAACTCAACAGAAACACTGCCATTAATACTACAGGTTACCTGCAGGTATATAAAAATGTTCTAGATAGAGGGACAGAGCTTAAGGAATAACACATAAAATGAAAGGAAAGAGTCAAAAATCCTTTCTGAGTTTTATACTGTGTTCCTACTTCTGGTGATATATTTTGCTTTAGATTCAGAGCATGACAGCAGTTTTACAGAGGGTTCACACACATTTTTTCAGACTTTTTTTTTTTATTTGAAAGAATAGGTCACTTGGTCATACTGAAAGTAAAAACGGAAGAGATGGCTGTGACTTCTCCTAACAAATACAGCTACACAGCATAAGAACTTAAAATGCTGAAGCCCAAATCTCAGGAATCCTACCAGCTATCCGAGTGGAGAGCCAGGTGAAGATTTCTGCTCTCTCTTGTGTACCTCAAGTTCTCAGCTCCGAAGTGTAGGCTGCCTGCTACACCCAGACGGAGCGCTGTGTTATAAATCAACCTTCACAACACACGGGCTAAGCATTATAGGTATTTGTGTTTCAAGATCACATATTTGAAATAGATATTCGGTCCTTGCCAGAAACTGAGAGCTGATCCAAGAGCTGAAGGCAATATAGACGCATGGAGAAAAGCAGAACTGCTTACATTGGGAATGTAGCAGCACACTTGTTTTTTTTTTTTTTTTCCTAAACTACTTTTTGGTATGTTTACGGTTATGGATGTTTTGATTATGGATTAAATTCACTAAGATAAATACGACCAAAACATAACGTCCTTTTTCTGTACTTCCACTCCACAAAGAGACTTGCAGGTATAGGAACAGGCTGCGTTTGATTTCCACGGCACCCCACACTGCACTAGCACCCTGCATGGGCCACACGGCCATTGACAGAGATGTTGCCAGTGCAAGGAAACACTGCTTAGATTATCTACATTTTGTGCAGTCCAAAATTCCAAATGGGGGACACAGAGAAACTGCAACTATACAGAAATTATGAATTTTCTTTTCCTTCTGACACCAGTGCCTGCAACACCCACTTTGAAGGCACATATACTACCCAAGCAGGATGTGGGTTTTTAAAATTTCATCTCTCCTTAATATTCAAGAAATATAGCATTTGCGTGAATACAGACTGATTTTGTACAACATTTTTTTTTAAAAAAAAAAGAACACACAAACTTGATAGTGATCCAATGAAATACTGCAGTTCAGGAAAACTCAGCTCTGCCTGATGTTTCTGCTCCTGCTGCAACAAAGCTAAGGAGTAATCTTGTTTGTGCATGCTTTTAGATACCCCAGGCACCATGCAGTTTCCTATAACGTTAATCACCTGGGTCATTTCTGTCAAAAACATTGTAATTTCAATTCAAGTAATTCCTTGTTTCAGTAATTTAAATTCTCTTATACAACTTAAGATTGTGTAACCCACCAACATGAGCATGGAAAGCAAGTAATTAGGGTACTGAGCTACTCAGTCCTTATCAAAAAAAGAATAATCTCCCTTTCAAAACTACCACCACCTTCTTAAGGAGGAACTTGTCTAAAAAAAGGGCTCTGCTCCAACTTTTCCGACCCAAAAAACTGCTTGTATGTGATACGCTGGTAGTGTACACACACGTGCGCACTGAGCGCCACCAGCAAGGAGGAGCACCAACCAGTCCGTGGCGTTGCGTAAATATGTACAACTGCTCGTGTACACGCGGTCACAGCGCCAGCCAGCACTTTCCTGGGGAAGTACTGCAGAGACAAACAAATAATGCATGACTCAGAATACAACATCCTGGCTGATACCTTGCAGATGAAATATTTAGTCAGCTCATATGGAGCGTCTCAATTCAAAACACGCTTAAAAAATACACATTCAAGTGCTTTTGTGATTCGGTTTTTCAGAGTTTTCTATCTAATTTAATTTCCATTCTTATCTGAGTTTCAAACACATCACACTGTCACACAAATGTTCACATAATTACCAGCTAGGGAACAGCACAACAGCTGGAAAAGCCATCAGGGCAGGCCTGCTGCTTTTGGTGATGATATTGTTTGTATGAATGGAAATATGAAACTGCAGCCTAAAATAGTTGGTATGAGGAGTGCTCTGGAGATCACTCTCTCCCCACTGATTACAGAGAAAGGCTTGATGAGCACTTTAGACCAGATAACAACCTGTTAAATAGCCATATCGCACTCATTTTTATCTTTCATTTCTAACAGAAAACCGCATTTATTTACAGCAAAAAAAAAAAAGATATAAAGATGTTATGATTCAAGCAAAAATCAATACTGCCTGTGACATAAAAAGGAAATTGGCTTTCCTTTAGTAATTAGAAATTAAGATAGTCTGTTAAGTATTCTTCTGTGTAAGCTTGCACAACTTCAACAGGAATACTAACAGAAGCATGGAGTACGTCAAATATTGTGTATAAATGAAAGCAGAGATGGTCATTTTCAGGTCAGAAATACTTCCACCACTTTCCTTCTGAATAGCTACACTGGAATTAATAGTTTGCATGTATTATCCAGGAAAACTGTTAAACATCGAATATTACAATTTTCATAGCAGCATGCACAGTAAATAAAGTTTAAATGAGTTTGCAGTCACTGGCAAGCATCAAACATGGAGTATCATTGTTGTTAATAACCATATGATTGAGCTGTTAACACGAATCATTTTATTTCTGCTCAGACCAGAGATGACTTCACCTACTGACCCAATGAAGAACACTGACCTTCGAAATAAAAAAAGAAAACTATCCGACCACCATCTACTTCATTGGGTCAGTCAATTTTTTTTATGTCTTTATTTAAACACCGTAACTAATGTAATTAAAATAAAATCACAAATTCAAGAAATGGTGTCTATCGAGGCAAGAGCTTGATGGGAAACAGTAATTATTAACATGTATTATAAACTCAAGATGGTATTTTAACCAAAGCTCCTAATTCAGCAATTTTAATTTTCCTACTACCCAGAGCAAACGTAGCTATGCTCTTCACAGCCTTTATCCAAGACAAGTTTACAATTTTTTCCTGTCATCCCTGCTTCCACCCTCCTTAAGTCAAAAACATCTAAAAGCAGATCTTAAACTGGACCATCGCTACCACTAACATTAACGTCACATACCATCCAAACCAGAAAATCATGATGAACTCACAAGCAAAATTAAGACTAAACCAATATTAACAAAGAGATAAAAGCTTTATGACCACTGTAGCTATCTACAGGTAACAAGGGTGAAATATAATGAAAATCTCCCATTGTGAACATTCCTTGTGCAACTACTGAAAGTTCGTCATTCCTTTTTAAGGGTCTTACAAAATATGTTTTACTTAGTTCCTCACTTCTCTTCAGTGTTTTTGTGAATCTGGATGTTAAAATTCCTTATTAGCTTCCTGAATATTACCTTAATGGTCACCCTACGTACAAATTTACAAGCAAAACTGTGTATCAGTTATGATGCAAAAGATGGTTACATTCCCTGTATATATGCAGTTTTGACAGTTCTCTTTCTTACTTCATAGTATCTATCTGGACATTTTGAAGATTTCTGAAAATTTCAACCTGAATGTATAATTTAACTTCAATGCAAAGCCACTAATATAAAAAATAATATATACAGTAAGTTAAATATTTTGACGTCTTTGGTATTTCTCTGCAATGTATTGCTATGATTGTAACCGACATAATGCAGAGATTTTATATATGACAAAACCAGCAATTTTACTGAAAATTATGTTATGAAGTAGTTAAATTATCCATTTTAGATTGTTTTTTTCTTTTATAAATATAATGATTTTTAACCAACCTGATCAAAAGAGGACATACTTTTTTTTTTTTTTCTAGGATGATCTACGAGTAAAGATTTACAAGCTTTAAAACTCCAGACTTGGTGTATTCTCTTGGTTTAACGTAAGAAGTGTTATAAAAACAGAAAAACAAACAAATCCAATGTTTTCTGGCTAAAAGATGGAAGTGAAGAAGTTTATTAGGGTAAAAGAGAGAGAAGGGCAGTAAAAGAAACCCAGTAAGGGAGATTGACTTAGTGGAATCACACTGAAAGAAGTAACTTGTCTTTGACTGTAACAGAAAGCACATGAAGTATTATTTAAAACTACTTTAAAAGGTTGTTTTAAAGTAGTTTTAAGTTTAAAGTATTTAAAACAGAATTTTCCATGCTGTCATCACCTGGGGATGTGTTTCTGTGTTTGTTTTCTGTAATGCACATATCTACAATCGAGCCAACCCAACACAAACTGAATTTGCTTTTCTCTGAGGTGAATACTCAAGAGACCCACAATCACTAGAAGCAGCTTTGTGGGCTGCTGAGGAAGTAGCATCACGCTGCTTAGTGTAGGACTCCACACTTTTGCTTACCCTCACATAATCAGGAATTGCTATTACACTGCATGGCACGGAAAAGACTTCACTGCACTGTTCTTCCTCTTCCTTTCTCAGCTGGTAAAATGTGAGCTTTCTGAGCACCTCCTTCAGCATTCACCTGTTCCACCACAGTACAACTGGCCACGGTTTGATTAACACATACTGGACTCTGAAAAGTTGCTCTTAATAACACTATTTGCTCCATGTGGTCGCATTTTAAACATATAGGGGGATAATGTAAAAATGTGGAAAAGGAGCCAGTAACAGTGATTAGAAGTGAACTCAAGCAGCCACTGCATTTTTATGGCTAACAGGAGGATGCTTTATTTTGAACCATTGTTTTCAGATAAGCCTACTCTTCAATAACAAATAGGCAGGGAATGGCTTGACAAAGGGTAAGAAACCACCAGAGCAGAAAAACGTATCTAAGTTTCCATTTCAGTCAAAGAAATATCAGGTGCTACAATAATTTTGCTCATGTAAAGTTAAAAAACAGGATTATCTAGTTCTAAATCCAGAGTAATCTGCTCTCTTAATCATTCTCATGGCTTACTATTTTTGTTTACGCATGACTATTTAGTTGCAACATGCAAAATACTAGGGGGATTTAAATTCTCATCAGATGTACTATAAATAGTGACAAGTTTTTCTAACAACTTTCTGAGCTTCAAATAAGCAATACTGTAAGTATCTTGATTTTACATTTTTTTTCTTGCTATTGCATTACATATTCTTATTTATACTCTCTTATGATTATTCTCTACCTGTTCAAATTGCTCATTTTCTTATTTATACTCTCTTATGATTATTCTCTACCTGTTCAAATTGCTCATTCTCATCTTTGCTCTAATCAGTGCTTCTAGAAATTGATTTCCGTTAAAGCAGACAGCCTAGAAAGAGAACAGCAGGAGAATTAAGGCAACAGAAACAGATTTATGGATGGGAGAGGCCCTTAACTTTAAATATCCTCAGGGATTGACTACCGAAATTTCATACAGTGATATTTGGAGAAGAAATCCTCCTCATAGGACTAAATGTCAAACCAAGAGGGTCACATACTCAATCTGCTAGTGACTCCACCTCAACTTTGGGACCAGGAAAATCTCATCATTTTAAAGTAATCTTTCATACTGAGTAATTCTTTTCTGGGATGCTATTCCATCAATGCTGATTAATGTCAGTCTGCACAAAGCTAACAAGGGACTCACAGAGACTACTGTCTGTAGGCTTAGAATCTGCTCAGTTCTCTTAGATGACCTGACTTAGCTGCACTTATATCAAATTAGAATGTAACAAAAATGAGTCCACAGCACAAATATGCAAAACTGGTTATGTCCATTCAAGGACCTGGTACTGGACATTTGTATGTCAATTAAAAAACAGATGAGAGTCTATGTACCTGTTTGTGGAAAATACATTTTTGTATCACAGATGTTGTGAAACAGCTTTCTGACTGATGAAACTTCATTTTTGCTTTAGTTTAAAATTCTCCAATTACAACATACCAATATTATCCCAGCTAATATTCTTTCCATCAGCTTCATCCTCCCAAAAAGTCGGGATACCTCCACCCTGGGGACTACGGTCACTCTGTCTCATTCCCAAAGTAAACCATTCTCAGGCTCCATTCTGGAGAAAGCCAACTTGTTCTCTCTGGGAAGAAGGCAAAGCATGGCCAAGAGGTCAGTTTGCTCCAGACAGAGAACATGGACTTAAATCACGCCAAGACTGACTCCTTCTGCCCAGGGCACTCCAGCACTGTTCCAGCATGCTATGTGTCCTCAGATGCCTTCATGCCATGCCCGATGGCAAACTACACAAGCCTCCAGCTTCAAGAATAGCGTTGCTGTGGGCTGTGTTATTTTTGGCGCTTAGAACTGAAGAACCACACACACATATAAAACAAACAAAGAATATGTCACAGCCAAAGAAACACTCTATGAGCCAAAGGCAATGCAGTGTGGTCACATCATATCTGCTCCAGATGGTGCCAGGGCATTCCCTGTCACAGTACACAAAGACAGTACAGACAGAGCCTTTACAAGAGACAGGGAGAGAAGAGAATCAACTAAATAAATCATGTATCACATCAAAGGGAGAGAGAAAAAAATATGGGGAAGGAAGTATGGAAGAAAAGAATTACACTTTGGTTCTTCACATTAGTGAAGAAGCCATAAAATGGTTTAGAAACCAGAAGGACTCTCTGTTTACAATGGCAAACTCCTATTTGTCATAATTGTCAACTGGGTATTTTAATAACATTACCTTAACGGATAATGAACTCCGAACTAATCATAAAGATCACAAAATGTTCATAAATTGCTACCGAGGAAACCCAATACCTTGAGAGAAAAAGGGCAAAAAAGGAATTAATAGTTAATTAAATCTTAGGAGTCCGATTACCTGTAAGGAAATTATAACCGAATCACAGAATGGCTGAGGTTGGAAGGGACCTCTGGAGATCATCTAATCCAACCCCCCTGCAAAGCAGGGTCACCCAGAGCACCTTGCGCAGGATGGCATCCAGGCGGGTTTTGAATATCTCCAGACAAAGAGACTCGACAACCTCCCTGGGCAACCTGTTCTGGTGATCTGTCACCCTCAGGGTAAAGAAAATACTTCAAAAGAAACTGGAAGCCTAGAGTAGCCAAAGAAAGGGAACTTTAAAAACATATCTGTACAGAAATACTTACCAATCTGCTATGCAACTGACTGTCAATAATTTATCCTACTCATTTAAATATGCATGCCTTTTTTTTTCCAGTGTATTTTAATGCATTTTATTCCATAGAATCAATTTTTGAGGTTACCCCAAATCCAAAACAGATGGAAGATAATGAGGAAAAAACTGAGAAAGTCAAAGCATAATTATCATTTTTAACACACTTTTAGGATGAACAATTTGTCAAGCTGCGCTCTTGACAGAGAATTCGTAAGATATGGGAAGCTATTTCTCTGCTAGTGTTTACAGCATAACTAATCCCAATAATACTCATCTAAATAATAGTCATATTAAGGTTAAATTATTGCAATACCAGGCCTAGACAGAAAAACAGTCACATTTCTTGATAAATACCTTTTAGAAATTTCATTTTGTTAGTAAGTAATTTGGCAGTTTAGAAATGCCAGATATTTCTTGTAGTTAGATTTTTAAATGATTATAATTGAATGACTCAAAATAAACTATGACAATATACGCTGGGTCAGAATATTTATTTTGCGTATTGGTACAAACATGTTACCATTGCCTTCAAATGAGCTTTACCCTTAAATAAAAATGCACTGAACACACTGGACCCTATGTACCAACAGAAGAAATTACATATAAATATATTTTTAAAGTTCTTCTCAAAAGGCAGTTTGCAATTTTTGTACTAATTCCTTTAAATTTACTGCAGTTATTGCTTGTTAGCATTGGTTTTCAGTCCTTCACTTATTTTTCAATCTACGGCAGAACACTTATCTCCTATCAATGGGAAGTAATTTCCCAAGTAAAATGTAACCCTATGTAAAATCACTAAAATTGCAGAATTCCTTTCATATAATGATTTGGTGATTGTTTTGGAGACATCAAGTCTGTGCAATATGGTCTCTTTCCTACCAATCCTTTTATTTAAGTATTTATATAATACTCCAATTATTAGTGTCATCTTCTTGCCATTTTTTCCACACGTATTTTTAATTCCTTCAAAAACAGATACATTTTTCTGTTTCTAAATACTGCTCTGTATGCAGTGAACTTATCAAAATAATCGCCAACAGTTCAATAAGCTTAATAATGAATTGCTTAAAGGCTCTAACTTGTATTTTGAAATTTTCCAAGTGAAAACTCTTTCCTCAATGTAAGACAGTTTTCAATCAGCTACTAATCATGCATTTTTCTATTCTTGCTTTTCCCCCTCATCAATTTAAATAGCAAAGCGTACTTGATTTAGTTGACTTTTAATTAAAGGGCCTCTTTCCTTATAGGTTTTTCTGACAATATCAGAAGTACCTTCTAGTGCTCTTGGCTCCTCCTACACCATCCTCCTACTCTTATGTTCTCTACAGAAAATGAGTGTCTAATTCTATAGATTTTTCTTGCCTCCTTCCCATTACCAGTATCTTAGGGAAGTCTTTCTTTACCCCAGGTATTTTTTAATAATTATATAAAGTACACAGGTTACATTTTACATGATTTTAATGTGTTACATGGATTCATCTTTTTTTTATACTGTGTTGAAACAGTTTGTTATCTATAAACCATGAATCTTCTTTTTACACTACCAGCATTTCTTCCTTGATCATAAGAAGTAAATGCTGTCTAATATGTACAGTGGCATACTTCTATTCAGCACTAGAAGGCCAGGAGAAGCAAGAATTAAATGAAATAAACTTTTAAAAATAGGAAGAGAGAGAGAGACCCATGCTGAGTTTCCAGTTAGAAGAAAAGACAATTAATAGATATGCCTAAAAGTAGCGAACTATCTGATGAAGAAACCAGCAGCATGGATTATGGTCTAATGGTGTTTGGACTAGCAAGTCACTAAATATACAGGAGAACCTGTCTCCAGCAACAAATAAAAAAACCCAAACCACCACAAGCAAACAGCAAAATTAAATTATGAATCATCTGTTCAGCTTGTAAACTGCTATATGATATGGTAGGAGGCCTGTCACTTACCTTAAATATGTAATCAAAACCAAACCAAACCAAAACAAAAGACATTGATTTATCTCTGAAGGAATGGCAATTTTACTTGACCAAATGATCCTTGAGCCTGGAAGAATACATCAGTTTCTCAGTTCTAATCAGAAGAGATATTCTGATACCCCACTAATTTCAGAACTTTATTTTGAATATTATGTGATATGCATTCTCATTTTCTAACTCATCTGTGTTTCTCCATCAACAACTAGAAGTCGAAAGCAACTCAAAGACCTCTGTCTTTTCCTACCTTGTCAAATGTTATCTCCTTTAAAATATCACATAATCGAAACTAAATAACTTCTGTCACTGATGTGCATGTAGAGCATTTACAGTGTCCTAGCATGTTTTAGATAACTCTTTACTGTTAACACCTTGCACCAGAGAGACAACAAACCATTTTGAACTTTTTAATGATCTTCCAAACTTTTATAATATTCATCTTTCTTAAAGTACTACAGCTGCTTGTATCTCTGTTTAGTCATTTAAGGTATTTTTCTTCTGATTACAGATGAGTCATACAATCTGGATCGAGACTGTTTAAAAAAACCATCAAGCTACCCTTCAGTTACTAAGAGCAGTACCCCTTTTTCTAGTTTTTAATTACTTGTTTTCTCAACCTTGTAATGATAGGATTTCTCTTCCCTAACTTCACCCAGCTAAATGTTACTTGCACCATCTTAAAATAGGCATCTTTTATAAGAGTGGGATGAATCCCTCGCCAGACGTGCCTGTCTCTCTTTATTACATAGGAAAAAACATAAACAGCTACCAAATTCAGCTAATATATGGCCTGGAGCAAGTCATTTGAAACGTTAAAATGGAAAGTGTATAGCATTAGTTTACCTACTTATCTCCTTGTAGACATGATGCTAATATACATAATGTTTTACAGCATTCAGAAGCTCAAGTGCAAGCTCAAAAATGAAATTTCCTAAAATACAATCTCCCTCTTAAGCCTGCCTGGAATTCTCTAGGAAGGTACTTTTTGGTTTAATAGTGCATTTATTTTTGTTTTAAGAGCCAAGTACATACTAATTCACTTGGTACATCATCTTTTTCCTTTTTCCTGTTTATTATTTGCTATGCTTGGACAACCTAAACTGTTCCACTTCTACTTATTAAGCCAGTTTTGCCTGTCACTTCCACCCCACAGACTCCAAACTGTGTCAGCGGACCATATTATACTGATTTTCACTTCATTAGTCACCTGCACTGTTTATATCTCTCCCCTTTGGTGGTCTCTGCCCTCACTATCAGTTCACATCGGTTCTAGCAACTGAAGAGCTGCCAACTGGTTAGTTTTGCTCTTTTAAATTATTCATATTGATTACTTGGACGAATGTGATGTGCATGTTGGCCTGGAAATGCAGACAAAGCAGAGAGGCACAAAACCTTCAGCTTTTATTACAGTGAGTAGTACAAGTTATTCAAAAAGCTATTTTAATATGTTAGACCTTTTTGAACATTGCAAGCTCAACAGAATAAACAATAAATATTTCTCTGTATATATAGCACCTACTACATCATGAAGAATACTTTAATATTAACAATAGTATTAACTATAGATATAATACACCCATGTCTTCTTTAATAGCATCCTATGCCCATCTCAACTAATATGGCTTGTGCAACCAAGCAGTTTGACTTCCTATTTATCTTTGTTTTCCAGAAATGAGTTCTCCACTGCTCTCAATAAGTTCTCCCAGTGTGTAACTCATGTCTGGGATTGTCCTGACCCAGGTGCAGCACCTTACACATAGACTGTTGAAACTCATTAGGCTCACACAGACCCACTTTTCTAACTTATCCAGATCCCTTTGGGTGGCATCCCTTACTTCGGTTGTATCAAGTGCAACACTCTGTATCAAGTGCACACTTTGCTTAGTGTTACCTGCAAATCTGCTGAGGGTGCACCTGATCCCATTGTCTGTGTCGTTGATAAAGATATTAAACAGTACTGGTCCCAAGACAGACCTCTTCTCTTTTGGCCAAGCTAGCAAGTAACTCTAACACAATAAATTCAGTTCAAGTACTATAAAGATTGCATATTTCCTCCAAACTCTTAGACAAAACAAATACAGGGTGAACAAAATCTCATCTCAATAGATTAAATCTCACTTTGGGATCTTTCGGTACTCTGTTATAATTAGTAACTCAGTAGTTCATGTAGCTTTTTCACAGTCTCTCATAATGTTTAATGTCTCTGTTTCTCAGGGCTTTTAATATCATCAAACTTTCCCCTCGTTAAGATTTTTTTTGAATGGATCACTTACTTTGTAATACGGTCAATGTTAGCAATTTGCTTCTGGTTCCGGATTATTTCTATAGCTGCCCAAAGATGCTGGATAGCCTTTGTATCTGCCTGTCGTCTCTTCGTTAAGCGTGCCATGACCTGTTTACTTGGTCAGCTGCAGCCAATAAATAAAAAAAAATACACCAAAAAGTTAATCATGAATTATGAAATGGATTACATGATCATCTTACAATAAATACAAGGAAAAAATTCTTAACAGCAATCCAATTTGTATACAGCATCATGTTTTCTTATGCTTAAAGAGCAGTAAAAAAGCAAAAAGGTAGTTTACCGGAATTCCCTCCATATCACATAATCTATACAAAAGACAAAAGGTAAGCAGTAAAAATTATCAAACCAATAGCAAATGACTTATCAAATTGGCTATGAAAAGTCACTTAGTTCACATTTCTACTCCCTAAAATTTGGTAAAAAGCATAAGCATAAATCACCCTAGTCTGAGGTGTTAACAAACTCCTGCATTGCTCTAAACCCTTAAAAAGGGCCAGTGGCGCTTGACTTATATCATTCTGGGTAAGTACGAACTCTGACACAGAGAAAAAGCTGTACCCACTGTTTAGTTTACAGTATAGTTCTCAGATTTTTAATTTCAGATTTTTATCGCTTACAACAATTAAAAAAAAATCCAGAAAAATGCAGAAAGTAGAAGTATATTTTCATGGATGATAAATATAAAAAAAAAATAGTTTGGAGCAATTCCATTTTCTGTAACATCCTAAAACCCAACAGGACCAAAGTTCTTCTGATGGCATTTAACCATCTAACCAACCCTAAATGGGAACATAATGAGCATCTGGCTTTGTTTACAAATTTTCCAAAAGCTCAAGGCAATAAGTACAGATAAGCCATAAATCGCCTACGGCTCTACAACAGGCAATAGACTCTCTTTTTAAAAGCTTAACGATGCATTTTGATCACTGAAGAACTTTCTTCCAGTGCCACCACTTTCTGAATGAAAAAATGACTGATTTATGACTGCTACCAACATGTATAATTTATTCGAGAGCTCTGTCCTCAAAATGAACTCTGTGGTGAGCATGCGGATACTTGTAACTAGCAGAATATTAACTTCAGTAACCCAAAATAAGATAAAAATGCAAAAACGTTACACCATCTGTGCAATGCTAAAGATGGGAATTTAAGTTTTAAAAGTGTCCCTCCTCTCAAATTCACAAAAATTAAACAGATTTGAGTATTTCACCAGTTGCAGAAATGCAATTTAGAGGTCTATGGGACTAAGAGGGACTTGTGTAAGAGGACTGTCAAGCTTCTAGATCTGGTACTATCTCAGCAACACTCACACACTCTACAGGTATAATGAAATAAAGCACAGTATATTAGGGAGAATCAATGATTTAACAGCACTATTACGTACTTAACTTCAAAAAAAAAAAAAAAAAAGGAAAAAAAGATCATGTGAAGTGATATGTATGTCCAGCTGCAATTGTATGTGAGGCACCTCTGGCTCCTGGAGATACCAGAGAAGAGCTGAAGTGCACAGGGCTGTCACAGACACAGTGTGGTCTCATCAGCCCAACGCTTCTGCTTTAGAAATCTTTTCCCTCTGGGATTTAACGCAAGGGCAACTGGATGGACCTCCCAGAAAAGAAAGGCTAGGAATACATTTTTGAGGGAATGGTAAGAGGCAATATGACAGAAATACAACAAAGAATGACAGCTAGTAGATACCATCACCTAAGAATGATTCAGAGAAAGTCTCTGTTGGGAATAGCAGGAGAAAAGATTCTGCATCCCCTTGACCTCCTTTGCATTCATATTACAGAACATGAGGACATTGCAAGTTGGAAACCCCTCCTAATTTGTAAGAGAACCATATGATTAATTGTAGAATTTAATTCTTAAGGAAAATAGACCTCCAAAACAAACAAAGAGGGTTTGATACTAACAATATAAAGGACAATCTTTACAGCCCTGCTATCTTAAAGGAAGCATAAAACTCCTTGTTTAATGCAGAACTGACTAAAAATGAAACTGTTTTCTGTATTCTAGCTCTCTCCTAAGTATCTGCTTTAATGGTTGATAGCCAACATTGCAGCAGACAGGCTGGACACGGAGCCTTGTACACAGTACCATGTGAGGATCAAGGAGGAAAACACTCATCCTCTTCAACCCTGATAACGGTGTGAAACAACAGACCAGTTCTCAGTTTATTTTGTAACAAATGAAATGGTTCCTGTTATCCCAACTCTTTTAAAAATAACATTATTATTATTTATTTTTTTCTGGCGGCCTGCCATATAGCTGCCCACGTGAGAGCAGTGCTCTGGCAGACGGGCAAGGAGGTGGATTTTCTCTCAAACAAACCCCGGCGATGCCTCGGCCTGAGGGCCACCAGTGCAGGGCTGGGAACCCACCCTCCATGCAGCCCCACATCTCAGCAAGGGCTGACCTTCGGGACTAGCAAACTCCCTCTTGTGTACCTAGGGCAGGAAAAGAAGCTGATGTCCTAGGGAGACAGAGAGGGAGAGCAAAGGATCGATGTAGTTGCAGGCTTCTGAGGCTGTGCAGTGGCAGATCTGCACCTAAGAGGGCTGCCCGTGGGGGGCAGGAAGGCCTCTCCTTGAAAAGGCCCTACTGAGTTCTTCCCCTGCCTGTTGCTGAGGGAGGAGGACATTTTCCCACCATTTTTATTCTACCTTCTCCAGTGTCCCTTACATAATAAGTTGGATGGGTGCAAGAAAGCATTTATTTGGGATCAGGAGTACACTTTTGGAACAAATCTCCTGACCGCCCCTCTACCTACCCTTGTAACACTTTATGTGATCAGAGCATGTAAACACCATGTCCTTCTGCCAGGACACAGCAATCACCCATGTGATACAATAATTTTAGGAGCTATTCTACCTTCAAATAATATACGTTTCATTTTTGTATCTCTGGTTTACTCTATAAGGGCACTTTTGTTAAGCACTGAGTTGACGCTCCACTAGTGTTGTAGAACGTCAGAGGTTCTTACAAGAACATAACAACAGTGGGTCTCGTACACCATGCTTACAAAAATAGAAAAACGGGATGTGTGTTTGTTTGTTTTCCAAAAAGCCCAGACTATTAACATTATTTTCATCTTTTGATTGCATGGTATAAAAGAAATATAAAGAGCCTGTGGTATTAAAGAAAAAGATAAAAAAGATTGTGGCATATTTATTCCTGTTCATTGCATTGTCACCCTTCCCACATGGTAAAACCAACCAGAACAGTACACTCTCTGCATTTCTGCAAATATATTTAAAAAGTTTTCTATATTATTACAAAATCTGAAAAATAACCTTTATCAGACAGTTAATAGTTAATAAAATACTGCATAGCACTACCTCCAAGCAATAGAAAATGCTCGCAGTACTACAGTATGCACAACTTCCTCATACAAATAATAGTTTGAAGTTTAATGGGAGCCATATTACATTCTTAAAACTGTATTTATCACCCCTGATTATTTGCTTATGAGTGGGTACACACATGTGAGACAACAAGCATAAACTCCAGTGCGTGTAAGTATGTACACAAATCTAAGGCTTAGAGGTTAAGTGCTGAAAGAGGCCGATTCATCTATGCAATGTTTTCAAGAAGTTTGAACTCCAAAGATTCTTTAAAACTACAAAAAAGAAATGTACGTTTACAGAGAAATGCCTGAAGATGTTTCTCATCCCCCTCCTTCACTACAGCATTCATTTCAATATTTTGGAAAGAAAAACTAAAAACTGAGGTAAAACATTAATTTTCCAGTTGTGATTTGCCAGCCATCATGATTTTTTAGCTGTCCGTACAAATGTATTTGTTTCATGCCATTTCTGTCATGTTCTGCTAACAAGCTTACAGTAGGATACAGCTTTTTGGAAAAAGGTTGAAAACTAAAGTATTGCTAAAAATCCAAGAATTTATATCAGCAGGATGTGTCTCAGATTTTGCAGAAATCCATGGGACCTGGAAAATATAAGAAGTATTTTCCTTATAAAGGAAGTTTTGTGTGGCTGACATGCCAGCTTACACGCTTCAATCACACACAACAGGGCCCGAAGCAAATCATTTTTCTCAGTTTCCAACTCTCCAACTGTTCCTCGGTGTAATCTGAGTAAGGTTTTACTATCTTTTAATTTCCTCTTGAATGTGCTAGTTCGAAAAGTATACCACTTTATTTCACACAACTTTAGTCAAGAGCTAAATGTCACCCACATTTCTTACTAACCAGGAAGGGTGAACAGGCAGGCTCAACAAACTGCTCTTTATCTTGTGAATACACACAGCATTGGTTATCTTCTCAAGCTCGGCAAAGCCCCTAGCAAAGCATGCATTGCCGTGCAGTGGCAAAGTTACAGCGGAGGCAAACCAGACTTAACTGTCAAAACAGCAGCGCTACTAGCTGTTAGAGACGCACTCGGCCAAATCAAATGCTCTACAGCCGTCTTGAAAGAGTAGTAGATATGGAAATCTGCACTGCAAGTCAAAACAAAATAAACAAAAATCACCTTGCAACATGTCTAGTGTTTTAGCGCAGGGAACCTCCTGACCCGCTGTTTGTGTCCAATTTAGCAGATACCATCAAGTACTATGTTTAGCTGGAAACTGTTCCTACTGACAGAAACAACTGAAAGATAGGTAAATCTTTAGCTTTAGCTGTTAAATACCATCACCCAAGCAAAATACTACGCCTCTGAAAATTTTAACTAATGAATTGGACTTTGCACTGAAGCAGACGGCGCTGCAGTTGGGTGCTGCCACTCTGATGGGAGCTGCTAATTAAGAGCTGACAAGTAGTAGCTTGTTAAATCTCCTGCTTGTACTTCACCGTAAGCAAGGCTACCTGTGGCGCTCGTCCCTTTCAGTGCAAAGTCAAACAGGTTAAACTTCATCCCTGCTATTAGCCACCATTTGGCTGAGATTTGGTATGCAGTTAATTGCAATGGAAAGACAATTTAAGGAGTTGATCCTTGCCATTGCTCAGCTGCTAGCTTCTGCCTTTCAGCACCGCATCCCTGGGGCTTGCTATTATTTCATCCTTGCTACATGGTGAAAAGATTTCAGGCTCAACAGAAGGAAGAAGCCAGGCTCAATCCTAGGTATTTGTGGCTTTCATGCTGTGAGACTGGCTGAGTTTGGGCAGTTAGGAAACTTGGACACAGACTTCACTAGATATTTATATGCACTTTATAATGCGATGTACTCTAGTATTTCTTACAGGCTAACTTTTTATAGTAAGTATAAAACCATATACATCAGTGGTACAAGTAGTTCCAAATGTTTAGTTCTTTGTTCTTGTATTAAATAGGAGTTTCCTACTAAAGTCCAGATCACAAATTTGGGAGCTGATGTAGAGTTGGGGGTCAGTAGATTTTATACAGATCTTTATTGTACTCTGAAGTTCTGTGAGTTTATAGTTTACAATTAAAACTGCTGTTAAAACATATCTTTCATCACCAGTTTAGTGGGAGGGTAAACTCTTCAGTCGTTCCTCTCCTAGGACAACTGAGAGCAAATGTAATAACTACCCTATTTTAACATATGGAATGTGAATGTGAAAATGTTTTGACTGAGCAGCAGTGGAGGTCATGTATGTTGGGAAAAAAAGAGAAGATTTAACTGCAGGTCTGTCGTCTAAACCTTGTGATCCAAAAGCATGGTGAGTAGCTGCTGGGGTGAGAAGAAAGTTCTTGCAAGGGCAATGCCAGATTTTGCTTTATCATTTACTTGCCTTCCTGAGGGTGCGATATTACAAACATAGCCTAACGATTAGCTGGGCACCTAGTAGCAGAAGACCCTCTTTACAAAACTGGAGATAATCAGAAATACAGATTTTGCATATGAATTCATTTGCAAATGTTTAAGAATAAGCAAGTGTTTTGGTATCATTAGATATTTATACTGGACTTAATCCCAATCCACTAAAATCAACAAATGCCTTTCTGCTGACTTTCCAGATTTTTGGAGTAAACTTTTAACTGCTGACTGCTCTTTTACATCCTCACAATGAAAAACTCAGGGAGGTGTTCAATGACATTAAAGAAGCTGAAAGATGTAACAAAGACTTGTGGCTGAAATAGGCAGAAATTTCTTTGTTAATTAAGCTATCTGTAGATAGAAAATTAGACTGTAAATTAAGGAAAATTACTGAGTTCTTCAGTGCTCTTTTTTGTAGTAAGAGATTAGTTTATGTCGTAATGCTGCCATTTTGGAAGTTATGAGACTAGGGAAGATTTTGGGATGTTCAATGTGTATTGTTCCTCATGAAAATCTTTTCATTTCACTGTTATATTAAATTGCACACAGTATATCCAAAAAAGATGTTTATTAGCATAATTATCCTAGCTACCTCTCATGTGCAAGTGAAATAATTGTGCTGTTATGCACGGCCCTAACTTCTGCATTTCCTGATTGCTAAATTTGTAACCTTGACATCATACAACTTTTTGACTGAGGTTTTGCATAGCTCCAAAAAGTGCAGTACAGACAAAAAGCAGGACTACATGAGTACAGAACTGCGCTGTTCTGCTTCTTTCTCTTTGCAATTTAATTTTTTTCAACTTCAGTATGCAGAACACAAGAAAGCCTTTGCTTTTACCTTGTGGCATTCCAAGATGGCAGTGAGCCACTGCAGAAAGCAGAGCCAAGGACACTACAGAATTAAAGGCCCCAAGAATACTTTCACTACACATATGTGTAAGCTCTATTTTAATCCCTGATACTGCATTTAGTTCATTTTTATTGTATTTCATTTCAAAATCATAGTGTCTTTCACTGAGGCTAAGGCACAGGATACTTGAATTTTTAAGCCCAGACATTCTGAACTGTCAGTGTTCAAATAGCTGAACTCTTTCTTTTGAAACCAAACTTGGACTTTCTTGTTTACTTAATTCACTCTGCTAGAGAGAACTCGACAAAAATCGTGAAGTGGTGAGGCCTCCATCACACAACAAGAATTTCTAAGAAAGTGCAAGTGTAAGTCAGCGTAAACAGAGTATAACAAAACCTGAGGTGAAGCAGCAACGACAGCTGCTGAGAAAGAATAATAGCCATACACCCCAAATAAAGGCTGTCAAAGTCGTTTTGTTTGCTACCTAGTACAAATATATGTACAGGGCTAAAATGTAATCCTGCATTCTGCTATCCCTCAAGCCAACCCCAGTCTGGAATTTCACACACAATAGAAAATGTCGTCCTAAAAACTCGGAGGAAACGACCCTTTGTTCCCATCTGGCAGAATTCACTGAATAAAACTTTATCTAGCAATGTATGTTTGTAGAAGAGAAGAACACAACTGCCAAAGGATGCAATGCAGTCAAAGGAGCTGAAAGCAAAAAAAGTTTTCACTTACTAGCAATGTAGCTATCACCTTCCTTCAGTTTACTACTTTTTTTTTTTTTTGGAATGGTCGTTATGTTTTTACTCAGGTAATGTGCCCAGGCAAGCTGAAGCACATAACGTATTTTCTGATAAGCACTTGTCTCAATATAATTTTCATGTGCCCTGGTTCCACATTTGTCTTTTGAAATAAACGGTATTTTGCTTAATATTACAGACTATTATTTTGACTATTCTTTTTACAGCTAGTAACAAAATTAACAGCTAAATGTGAATATCAAGAGTAGAATCACAAAAGTTTTTGTTTGCATGAGAAAATACCACCACTGAAAATGCATACACTGTTAATGTACTCAGCAAACTTCTGAATTAATGCAATTTCAATTAAAAAAGTTTAGTGCGGTTTAGCTAAGGCTTGCTTAATGAAATTAAGCTACACTAAATAGTTTCCACGAGGGAACTTACACTAGTATAAATTCCTTTTAAAAATATGGCTCTTGTTAAAGTGATGCAACTTTCTCATGAAGATAAGCTTTAGCTGCCATGGTAACAAAGCCCTTATTTCCAGGATGATGATACACTGGTATGAACAGCCTTTACGTTGCACACTTAGAGACTGTTCTCCAGAAGACTACTCATCTTTGTTCACAGAAATCTTCTATACAAAAGGCAGTTCAACCCAACTAACTTCAACATCACTAAATAATAGATGGTTCATGCGAGGTGTGGATTATCGTCCCGCATGCTTCTTGTCCACTATCATGGCTGAAAAAATAACGAGTACTCTTCCAAATTATTTAACTGGGGAATAATCAAAGTAATGCTAGCACCCAAATCGCTATCAATGATGCTGTTTCTGTGAATGCAGGGAAGCATGAACACACAAGCAAATCACCTTGGCTTGATGTAAGAGGCTTGAACCGACACATCTTACCTTCCATTTGCCACAGACAACGAGCATGAAGAGGGTCAGTTACAAAAGATTAGGTGACACATGGGGGCAGGCAGGATCATGTGTCTGAACCCACGCTGCATGCTAATACAGGCTTTCTGCAGTTTAACTACACCCGCTACCAAATCCCGTATTTTTCAAGGCAGCCTAGAGCTAAAATATGGCAAGGTGCTCCAGGAGAATCCACAGAAGGAGTTAACGCTTAATGAGCAGAGCTACTTCCCCGTGTAGACAAGCCCTTAGTAAATAGATACTTCCTGTCCACTCGCTTGGCTGTAGCCAGCGGAGATGATTAATGCAGCTATGTGCATCCTGACAGGCTCTAATGCTCACTTGGTCATAAAAGGGGAAAAACCATGGCCAAAGAAGGCTGACAGTGAGGGCTGGAATTTTCTTTTGGATGATAAAATAGATGCCGCTTTGATTCTGCAACTCTTTCTGCTAAAACCGAGAGGTGGAAGACATCTCAGAAAATGCTCAGAAATGTAAATGAGAAGAGTAGCTCTTCCTCCAACAGCAATCTTTTGATCATCATCTTCCTCGCTGTTCTAAAAGCTAAGGAGCTTGGTTATTCTGTAAGCTCCAGCTGAACTGATGCAATACATTTTCCCCCTCAGTAAGTAAAGTATAATGAATAAGGTATGATGACATAAATAAATAAGTGATTTTTCATGGTATATTACCAGGAAATGTAATTCCACATAAGGTCAGTTTCACACTAAACAAGAAGAGAAAGAGACACGTTTCCCAGGTCAGAGAATTAGGAATGTATGGAAAACAGCTAAATCACGGAAAAATGTAAATTCATTTCAGATTATGCAAGATATATGGTAAAATAAAGAGTGGATGTTGACTTTTTGCAGATGTAATGTGAGATTTCAAATTGCTGTTTTTTCTTCCCTACTCTTTCTCTGAACTACATGTAACTGACAGTATCTTTAAAGTACAAATTGTGATTCTGCTGCTAGCAGCATGACTTAAACCTCAGATGTTTGTAAAAACTATTCCTCCAGCAGGCTGCATTTTTATTGACAAAAGGCAGCTGAATCAATTTTTGTTGCTCCTTAACAAAAACCAAGACTGTCTGAACTTGTTTCTTTCCAAGCTATTCTCTTTGGCCTCTCCCTCTCCATAAATAAAAGCACAACTACACAACTTCTAAAACTGTCCAGATATTGAATTATTTGAAAATCAGCATATTAGTCAGGTGCGAGCACTTTGCTCCAGAAGTCAGGCCATGAATAACATTTGCCCAGAAGAGACTCCCTCTTGTCAAAAGTCATCTCAGGTTCAGTTGATACTATATGAAGAAAACGAGTGCCATTCTGAACCAGCTAAAGTTTCCAAACTGAAGCTAATTCAAGCCCAAAACTTGGAAACCTGCTGAAATCTGCTCAGAACTTCCAGAGTTAAAATGCATTGATCTGTAATGCAGGTAAGATGAGCCAAAGATAAACAGTGCCAAAGCTTACAGGCTTTTACAGCTTTAATCAAAAGAAACTTTAAGGCAGGGAGAGGATCAAATTGTAAAATCTGGGCTTTAGATCCTGCTTCTGAAATTCAAGACGAATGTCAGAAATAATGGAACTGAAAGTTTCATGCAATGCTCCCCCCAGCTGTGGGACAGTTCATCAAAACAAGATCAACAGAAAGAATAATATATTGTACAACCGGAAGCCTTTCCCCAAGTTCCCAAGTTCCCAACTCACTTGTTTTCTTCTATGTTTTTAAAGTGAATTTCCTATGTTGAACATACACATCTGGCTTAAAAGTATACTCCGAAGTACACTAACTGAATATGTTCTGTCCTTCCCATTACCCAAGCTCACTAATTATATACATTTCAATTCAACTTTCTTCTCATCCTGCCCCAAACCAAGTCTATCATCACTCCTTTGTGAAGCCTTTATCCCTATCCATTTCAAAGACCCATTTTGATTTTTTTTCCATTGACATTTTGATTTTTTTAAAAAACCTCAAAAAATGAGTAATTTATTTTGTTTGCACGTACTTACTTCAGATTGCCCTCAATTTCCACCCCACTCCTCCCACCAGTCCCAAACGTTCATGTCTGGACAAGGACGAAGCTTGCCTTGAGGACAGTTTACAGACATGTGAGAACAGTTTTCAATAAAAGTGATGTACTAAATAACAGGATTCATAAGTAAACAAATCCTTAAGTGGAAAACAGCTGAGTACAATAAGGACCTTTGTCTTTTTATCTTTGTTGCAGAAGTTGATAAATTGCAAGTGGAAAAATGACAAAAAGGAAGTTTTGAAAAACACAGACTTTATAAAGAGAAACTTAAAAGTCAAGAAATGATTTGAAGAAACAAAGATCTACCAAAGAAACTGGTCAGGTGATGAACACATGTTGAACCTCTGATAATGCCAGCTTCTCGGCAAACCCAGATAACAGCTGACATCAAGAAAACTTTGTCCTACCATTACAAGTTAGCATTTCCTTCCGACAAGTTGTTCAAAAGAGACGGAGTGAGGGCAGGAGGAATATATCCCTTCATTTTCTAACCACCTGTTGGTGTGGCTGATGTTGGCAAATGGCTTTTTCTACTCTACAATTTTCCCCCCAGTACAGTACATGCTATCTTAGACTGCAATCCTGAATTTCTTTAGCAGTTTCTTTCAAAGATTTTGGTGGGAGAACCAGTGTGATCTCTTTTGATACATTTTCTACTACCTATGACTTTCAGATGCTTCCAACTCATATTTCTCATCTTATCTTACCTGAAGCCAACTTATAACATGTGTCTTTATTTTTTAATGTAGAGAATTCGACTCAAGGCTCTTCCAGGACCACTTGTAGGTGAACTAAATTATGCACTTTTTTGTAACAGAAAATCCATTTCACTTCATCATGAGTCTTGCATTTTATATCTGCTCTGCATTACTTCCACAGGAAACTTATTACTTTGACCAATGGTTTGCTATTATATTCATATGCAAGTCCATGGTGTGTGCTAGAGCTAGAGGCCAGAGAGACAAAAGTGCTCTGCAGCTCTGCAGGATTATGACACTTCTCACTTGCAAAATTATGTTCTCCCTCTCCTGTGGCAGGTGCACCTGAAACCTATTTCTCCAAGCACTGATGATGATGGCGATGATATAGAGCAGATTACAAAGGCCCTTTAGGGAGGAAATTACTTCCTGAACACTCAAGAGCTCTTCCTGCTATATCATTATGTAGGACTGAGGTTTATTAAAGGCAACAGGACCATACCGATCTTCTCTCAGCCACTTCCTTCGGGCACAGAAACATAGGATTAATAATTTTGTCAGCAGAAGTAAGGCTTCATTTTCAGATTATTTCAGTTATTCCTCTGCCAACATCTGGTTGGGCTGTGACTCTACTCCTTTAACCTCGAGGCAGATGAATGAGCTCTGACACAGAGACAACCCCACAGGAGGAGGAGGGAAATTGAGGGAAGTGCAGGAAAAGACTGAATAGCGTGCCACTGCTGTGGCTACCAGCCAAAGTTAAAGCCCAGCACAATTATGTTAGATTGATGGTAGAATTAGCTAAATTTCAGAAAGTATCACTCATGAAATAGCAGTCCCATTCTGATTTCTGTGAAAATCTTTTCTGCATAACACAAAGAAAAAATTGCAAGAGGATTGTAATGTTATGGCGTTATAATGCAGGGCAAGTCTTCCAACCAGCATCCTATTTTGTCATGGGGACACCTGGGCAGAAGATGCAGAGTCTGCTGTGCCGCTGAAGCACCTGCCCATACCTGCTCTGGCTGTGATGCCCAGTGCTGAAAGGGGTGTTTAACTCCCAGCTACTTCACCAAGCAGTAGAAAAGACCTGACGCGCAGCCTGACACTGCATGACCTTCCTCAGCTATTCCCTATCCTACAGAACTGAGCCTAAAGTGGAATGGGAAGGTTTGTTTGTTCATGGCTGCGTTTTTGAAGCTGGATTACCGGATTGCTTTAATTCAGACAGTTACTCCTTAGGAAAGCGGTTATTTTCTTGGGGGGATGTAACTTTTATTCTCACATAAGTCAAATATGTTAATAAAGAAAAACAAGTATAAGTTTGGGCAGACTTCATAGTAACAGTGATTTCCTTACAGACTTACGCACGTGGTTTTTTTTGATAGGCTTACCCGCCATGATTAATTCCAAAGTGGTTTAGAAACAGGGGCTGAGCACACTATTTCTTTTGTTGCCCATTTCATAAAGGTGCAAATTAATTGTTCATTTCACATTCTAGAGTATGGCATGACCTAAAGCGAGACTCTGAGAGCTTCTTTTACTCTTAGGAGCCAAGTTTAATTGTTTTCAGTGGTAATGAGGCCCCAGTAGGAATGCGTCATCTAAGTGACCAGTGCCTTTTTCTCCCGTACACCGTGAAATCTGAGAAGTTTTCAGCTGTTTTCACCTCCACTAACAAAGACAGAGTGGATCTCATTGAGTGATGACATATGCTGAAGGAAAGAAGTAGAGAAATCTAAACTGGTCATTTTAAAGCGAAGAATGACTTGTAGTAATGTTTTTAGCTGTTTCAGGCCTATTCTTTCCATGCACCTCCTCTCTGTTAAAGACTGTCTGCTGTTCTATTTTAAGACATGAGATTTCCTACCAAAAGTGACTGTGGGTTTAAAACCTTCGCCAAGCTCCAACAACAGAAAAACCTCCTTCTGGGGCAGACTTTTCAGGCAACGTTTGTCTGAGGCTGCTGTCACCGCAGCAGTCGCACTCGGTTCAAAGCACCACTTTAAACTGACCACAAGGAACTTTACTGTGAGTCTAGCAGCGTGGCTGTTACAAGGGACAACGTCCTGTCCTCTTTCGAGTCCATGCTACTTCTGCAGACTTCGGGCTTAACAGTTTCAGAGCGCTACAGAAGCCACTGACATTCATGTCAGTCTCTGGATTGCAGCTTCTGAGTTTATGACAGATGGGAAACCAACAGAGGAGTTAAAATCCTGTGAATCCACACACAGCTTATAGCCAGTAGCCATCTGGCTGGGGATCTACATAATACCACAAGAGGATGACAAAAAAAAAAAAAAAAAAAAAGCATTTACATTTGCACTTCCATTTTTCTTCCCCTCCTTTGTGCTTCCTGTTTTGAATAGATTTCATGACTGCATTATGAACGGTCTTTCAACAATTATATGGGTCTTTCAACTATTTCATATAGGCAAAACAACTAAAATACTTTCTGACTAGCACTTTTCACATAGAAAAATACATTAAGGATTAGGCAAAAAGTCCACCACATAACAGCATAAAACATATGTCTCTTCTAGGTAACAGCCAAACAGATAGCATTTAACAAAAGCACGAGCATTTGAGGAAAGAGCACCAGAACAGAAAGCACCAAGAAACCTTATTCAGTAGCGCTGCCAGTTGCTCTATAAAAATAATTCAAGGCAGAAGTTGTAATGCAGGGCCCCTAAAGTATAATTACCTAGGAAAAAATGTGGCCAAAAGTTACCTAACCTGTTCAGAGAAGAAAGCCGTGATTTATCCCAAAACGCGCTGGGAAGGCTGCAAATCTGGTTTTCAAAGGTAAAAGCATAAACTTCACTAAAACTTACTTTTGCATGGCAATGTCTCCTAGGTAGAGACAGGAAATACTGAAATACACAAACATGAAAGAAAAAAGCACACACTTATTTTCTCCCCTCAACCTGCTGCAATGCTCAGAGGGGTGTTTTCAACCTACAACTGGGTGTTTGTTGGGGCTTCAGTTTTCTGAAAAGAAAAGCTTTCTGTAGTAAAGAAAGAGGAGAGCTGCTAGAGCAAGAAATCTTTTCCCTGTGTTCGATGTTGCAAAAGCGAGCACATATTAAGCAACTCAAGAACAGGAAATAATGCTGACAAACAAACTGATATTCTTTCCATAGCTTGATCGCTCAAAAGGAGGACATTTGAAACTTCATCTCCCCAAATCAAGAAATGTTTACTTTTGGAAAGGCTGCTGAATGCTTGTGTATTCCTCCTAGTCCAAACGTTTTATGATCCTTCCAGTGAAGCAGATAGTCACACTAGAATAGAAAAGAACATCGAGTTGAAATTCTTCTAATAAAGCTCTTTCCTTAGAAAAATCCAATTTTATTGGTAGCAAAACGGTTGTGGAAATACACCAGTCCTATCTGATATGTACTTGGGAATCTCTCTTACATCTCTCCACCTGACCTGGAGTCTCCAGCATCATAGGCATAGCTGTAGAAGCAGAGTTATAAAGGCAGTGTCCATCTGTCTCTTGTCCTATAGCAAATCTGTTATTTTCTAATGTAACCTCCAACATGAGAGAGAGGCTGGGGGGAAGAAAAAAAAAAAACTGATTAAATGCAGACATCTATTTCTGAGCTAATCACTCCATGCTCCCTTCACACTTGATGTGATCTACTCAGTGCGACAATTCATCTTGTTGTGGAGCAGACATTGCAAATAGGTCAGATGAATTAAGCCCTGAAATTAACCATTTCTCTCCACGGAAGATAAAGTGAGCTTAGGATGTCCAATTCATACGTTTGGAGTTAAATCACACACGCTCCACTCAGAAAGGCCATCCTTTTTCACCAGCAATTATGCTTACCCAGTTTAAAGTCCTGCTTGAAACTGAATTTCTTCCATCTCAGCTAAGGGCTCTAGCCACCACATTATTGCTTTTTTTTCCTGCTACTTTGCCTTTCTTGGATGACAAATTTCATCGATACGTTTTCAGTTTCCATATGGACATCTCTGAATAGCTGAAGATGTCTTATTTACCCCATCTGTTTAAGGTCGAGAAATGCAGTTGTGTTTTTCATTGAGAAAGGCTTAAATAACTGCATATTTTTCCTCAGAAATAAAAAATAAACAGAGACATTTCAATTATAACCCTAGTAATATCATTACAATTCTAGTAAAATGGCAACTGATTAATGGCAACGTCTGATATATATTCTAATTTTCAATTTGAATAATGTATATTTTGAATTAATTGTTTCCTGACAGATTGAGTTTTTAATTAAGGAAAAATTGCAGTGTAAGAGATTTTTTTCATTTTTCTTTCAAGAAGTGTAATTTTATAAATGCAGCTATCTAGCCAGGCAAAATGAAACCGTGAAAGCGTAACTGCAGAATTTTCTTCAGTGTTTTATGATAATACCTTGATCAAGTTGAAGCTAAGCTAAGGAAGAAAACAAATATCCGTACCGACTTTAGGAGGGTAGCTTTTGCTAACTTTATCTCGTGGGTCACAAGGCTTCTGTTGATTTCAGATCAGTAGTCGCTACGTTTAAAATAAAAGTACAAATTTTTCATCCCTTTTTCTAATTTTTTGGACTTTGACCTAAATACTGCATCACTGCTGGAAATGCAATCTCATCCTCCTGACTTTCTCAGCATGCAGCTAATCAAATTTATTCAGTTAGTCCAAGCTTGATTTCTACATGCACTTCCCATGACTACTTCCGACCAGTTTAAGAAGTACAATAAAATGAAGCTGCAAACATGTAAGTAATGGAAATTTTTAATATTGATGTCCCTGTCTTTATCAATTTGAAATAAACGCCTCCCGTTATTCACCAGGGTTCCCTCGGTTTGACCTTGACTTTTATGGAGCTCGCAGAAAGTTATAAAATGGGATGTAAAATTAATCAGGAAAATGTTGAAAGCCCAGGTAGAGCCTCCCCACCAGCAGGAGCTGTAGGGGATGCTTTGCTACGGGAGTGAGCAGCGCGCCAAGGAGCAGCCCTGCCCCAGGCTGCCACCCCGGTCCCTTCAGGGACTCCTGTTTACAGGGTGCTGGAAAAGCCGTTCAAGTCATTTTGGATCAAGCTAGCAGTGTAATTCAAGCCTTCAGCCTTGGAAGCTGCCTTTGTCTCTTTCTATGAGTTATTTAGAGGAAACAGCAAGCTGTTCTACCTGTTAAAACATGTTACTTTTCCAGCATGCTAAATAAAAAAAAAAAAAAAACAAAACTATCTGAATTCCTACCCATAGGTTTCACTTGCAAATGATGAGCTCAAGTTTGATACAACTCTGTGTATGCTCCTCATATTGTATTTTTTAGAAAATATTTTAACTTCAGTAGTTGCTATTTAGAGCAAACTTTAGAAATAAAAGAGCAAAAATTTTGAAATAAAAAATACCTCCATTTTTATTTCAAAAGAAATTGTCTACTCCCATACCTTCAGTTCTTATCTTACTACTGCATATAAATTGAGGGGTCTTTTTAACTTCAACTGATTCACAAAATACAGAGTTGAATTAAATCCCGTAGTAGCATGTAAAAACAGCTCAAGTTCACTTGGATTTGCTGGTGGATCAGGCAACTTTGTGCTTTTGCGGCCAGCACCACCACATTTCTGGGTTCTTTTGTTTCAAGCCCATGCTGGTGTCACTCACCAGCATGGCCAAGAAAAGCAGGGCCACGCTCGGTGGAAGTGTTCGATACGATACGATGAAGTACAGAAGGCTGTATCCTCTCCCCAACGATGGCTAGCAGCAATGCTTCAAAGAAATTAGACACTACAAATACCCACGATGAACCTTGCTAATTGCAGAAGGCTTTGCAGGTGACAGAGAGAAATGAGGGCTTTCCAGATGCTCACAGGTAATGTGCTTATGTCTTAAATCACGAGATTTGATTACCCGTCTCTAAGCATGCCTTGCTGCCACTGTTATTAGCCTTTATATTATGAAGCCCTTTGTGAAAATTGAACCACTATATTTAACTGGATGACCTCCACAGCGAAGTCTACAGGCCAAATGCACGCTGTCTGAGAACAATATTTATACCTTATAAAACTACAAGCTACTCTTAAATAGCTGATTTCTTGATACTATTTTATGAAGCTGGAAAAGGAGGAGAACAACACAACCTGATCATTTCACCTCACATTTCATATTACTATGTATCTCAAAACAGTTTTTTTTTTGTTTGTTTGTTTTTTAATTATTTCATTTCTAAAATGGAAAGAGAAATACATCTTCCCCCCCATCACAACACAGACAGGACCTGTTACTTTTCTCTATACCATTTAGCAGTCCTAATACGACTATAATTTTAAAAGTTTAGGTTTTATAGGCCCAAACCATTAGCTCTTTGTCTCTTCTTCAGTTTTCGGGCCGTCCCTTACGCTCGCCAGCTGCAGCCAGACAACTTCCTGATACACCGCTTTAATCCAAACCCTGCCACTAGGACTGCACAGGAATGAAAAGCAGTTCCAGAGATCCTTTTCCCTTCAGCTATTCCCTTAAAGAGTTATGGATTTTTCCTTACTCTTTGAAGACATCTGTGTGAAATTACCCACACAACAGTAATCCTAACAAAAACCAAGGTTTATTAAAACAAAGAGAAGCTGGAATTAAAACAAAATAAATTGTTTGCTTAACATAGCTGAATTTACAATTCTCATAAGTTAAATTAGATAAGGCATAAACCAGATAAGCTTAACTTCAGATAAAAAAGAAAAAAATGAATCTTGTAGTTTATCCTTTGAAATGAAATATCTTTTCTGACCACACCAGTCAGCCTGTCAGTGCCGCTTGCTGCTTGGAGACCAACAATTCCCCCTTTTGTCTCGCACAGATATGCCTAATAAACCCCGTTTCAGGTTTCCTAAACACTTCTCCGAAGACAAAAAATGGGCTTTGGTAAACAGTTACAGTCTCCGTCTCCGAGGAGTTACACCACCAAGGAAACGAAAAACCTTAATTATGATTTATGGCTGCCTTTCCAAGGTTTATGACCCAGCTCAAATATTACCTCTTGCTAACCATCTTGGCTGGCTGTATCTAGTTTTTGGCTAGACCCATGGGCAAACCTCACCTAAAGCAGTTGCTTTTCCCTTCTACTTGTCACGAGCTATGAATTACAGACAAGGGCTAAGGCCCTCTGTTACAATCAGCTACGACTCGAAACAAGTCCAATGGACCTTTAAAAAAAAAAAATCAGTCTTGGCTGATGTCTCAAATGACAGATTGTTCTTTCTTCCTGCCTTTATAGGCTTCAGGACTCGTATATACCCAGCTTTTGCTTCAGCACGCTGTGTCATTTAGCGGGTGGTATTTCCTTGAGATGAGAAGAGCACTGCTCTTGGAAAGCTGAAACAAAAACTGATCTGTGATAGAAACTTTCACCACTGTGGAAGCATAATGACAACAGCAGGCTTGTTCCTTCTCATATGCAAACATGGATGCAGTCATGCTAACAAAAAAAAAAAAAAGGCTTAAATAAGCAGAGCTTCTTTTTGTTGAGCAAATAAAAATCACTGACCACACCAGCACCCTGCAAAGTTAACTCGGTGTAACTTTTCTAGACCACGCTTAGCCCTTTATTCTTCAGCCTCTCCAATGAATTTGAAAGCAGAAGAAAAAAAAAAAACAAACCCAGACAAGAAACCCTGAAGGCACGAAAGTAATGGAGGTATTATTACAGATCTACCAAACAATATCCATATAGGCTTGTCTGATGTGATACAATCCAGTGCTAAGCCAGGATTACAGTAGGCAGGTAAGAAGAAGAAACAGCCATAACTCAAAAGCACATTCCTATAGGAGAGGGTGAGATTGTGGCTCTCCGAGCACGAACTACGTCACTTGTCATTTCTTGCTGCAATGGGATGCTTGGAAGAAACACTTGAGCAGCAGGAATTCAGGGTGCGGCTGCACTGGGCTCCCTAAAGCCAAAAGCAAATGAACTGTGATCCAAGATCTGTTCAACAGAATGTTATAGTCATTTAGAGATCTTTGTTTGTTTGGTTTTGATTATGAAGTCGTCCGTGGGACAGTCCTTCCAAGCTCGAGATCAAGTTAATTTCATTCATTACAGCAGCACACAGAGCTACTCAAACATTCAATTAAAATAATCTTGCAGAACTGCATTTAAATTGTACCAGCACTCTGATGAACTCCAAAGCAAAACATAAAATAAAGGTCAAACTGTAGAGAACACTACGGAGCAAGTTAATACCCATGAAAAATGAGCACAAGAAAAACAAAACTATTCCCCAGTGAAACATGGTAGCAGTGGATGTGAGGAGGGATGTTATTCCTCTCCTTTATTGCTCCTCATTGAACAGAAGAAAAGCCAGAGAAGAGGAACTTCAACATTTGTATTGGGAAAAGGAAAAGACAACTCCAGTTTAACATGTAACCAGGAAAGAAAGTGTTAGAAAAGAAGGTGCATGATGAGAACAGGCCCTCACTGCTTGTACATCTCCTCTCAAGCCACAGGACACAAGAATATAGCTATAGGTGATTTTACTTTTTTTTTCAGTTTGGTCAACAGTTTCTTATGAGAAAATCATTTTGTAATTGACTTAAGGCCAGGATTACTTCTTAAAAACAACCAGAAAAAAAATTCTTAATGCTTTAGTAATCTCTCTCTTAATCCTCTCTGTACATATCATTGGAAAAGACTTCAAAAACTGATTAATCCAAAGATAATTATACTCAACTGTTCTCCAAAAAAATGTATTGGAACTCAGCTAATATACAGTGTTTTCCTTAAAGGAATAAACTATTTAAAGATTCTTTCAAAATTATTTCAGACGTACATATTGATAATATGAATAAAAGTTAATGAAACTGACCTAAAGATCTCTAGCAGATTCCTTTCAAAAGAAAGGTTTTCTTAATTCTATAGGGTTTCTGCACACATCTGAGGTTAGTTCAAGATTTTACCAATATGTTCAATTATTTTTAAAGGTATAAAATGTTTATATAACATGCCTCTGCCTGTGAGGAGAGGGGAGCGGCCCTCATTGTTTTTACAGGGAAAAATGTAATGTATTACCCATAAATTAGCATGATACTTTGAATAGCATCCATGAAAAATCAAATTTGATACAAAATTTTAATTATTCAGAAATATATTAATTTTAGCGTCTGACCTTCTGGCTACCACTGCAGCAGAATACAATTAACACTCTTCTGAGGTTCCCACAATGTATATTCAAGTAGTTTTTTTATGACTAAGTGCTACATGAAACGATACAAGGGAATCCTTTGAAGTACTGTACAGTAACACTGGAAAACTGCATCTGGTGTATTTGCACACAAATATTCTGCATACACAGTGCTGAGCTAAACACAGCACCAGGGTAAATTTCCTCTACAGGTGGTGAATTTGGACAAACATTATTGTCCCTACATTAAAACATGACAGAATGGCAGAAGTCTGCTAACAAGGTAATGGTTTATCACACGGCCTGTCTTCACTGAAGACAGAGAATATTTTAAAACCTCATTACAATTCTAGTGTCAGAAAGGTAAACACAGTTTTGATAGTTATTCCCTATTAGAGGTGGATCCTAGTGCAGTGGGAGTTAAGGCCACATTTCAGGGGTATGAAGGTATGTCATACAAATGCTGCTAAACATGGCTGAGATTTAAAATAAAAAATAAAATTAATTCAGTGACTGAATTAACTGATTGCCAAATAGCCAACACAAAGTGACTAACAACTGTGTACATGCATCTACATTCTGTACAAGCATTTATGGATTGCTGTAGGACAACCAACAGATGTACACCTCAGAATAAATATTTGTAGAGCTTCTGGCTGAGCATTTGCAATCGTTTACCTGAATTAAAACAGGACCCTTTAAGATTTGGGTTCTCAAGGTGTGATTTTTCCCAGTCCTTCTTTTACTTCAAAGACATTTTTCTCATGAAGTAGCATAGACGCAGCCTACGGCCACTACTTGGACACTGTAAGCCCCGCAGTTTCTCCTAGTGAACGTGTACAAAAGCACCTGCCAACTGGGGCACCTAATGTTGAAAACGTATGGAGGGGTTTCACCCAAATTCACCAGGGCACTTGACTGCAAGACGGCTTACCCAGGATTCGGAGGACAACCCCCACGGCAAGGAGATGTTCCCCACCAGTGCCGGACGGACAGCCTAGGCTGGGGAGAGCTCAGGTGCCCCTCTGGACTCCTTCCACTTGTTTGAAGAAGGAAATATTTATTCTAACGTGATTCACATCTTCATGTCCTAGATGGCTGCACCCTCCCTAAGGTTAGAAACCTGTTGTGTGTGTGTCTCATTTATTCACTTATCAGAAAAGGTCAAGATGATACTAGGTAAGAGAAACTAACTCCCCAGTACATTATAGAAACTGCTTTGTAAATACATTCATCGCTGTGATATTGTCCATTGGTTTGCATCTGGCATTTCATTTTTCCTCATGCTTGAGTAAGAAAGTATTAAAATTACATGTTTAATTTTATTTTTAATCAAACAAAGCAAAATTCTGGTAAAACCCAGGTATTTGTGAAAAACATACACATTCCAATTTTCACAAAAGAATCTGGAGGAGGGAAATTAGATGCTACATATTCTTAATAAATTATGCCTCCGGTGACCTTCAGTTCTGATGAAAACTGGCACCACTCATTTTTTTAATTACTAACACAAAGCTCTGGATTAGTTAAAAAGCTTATCCACTAGCGCTTGGATGTCTACTTCAAATACGTTGTTAAAGGCAAAAACGTGAACGGCCTGCATTCATCACATTTTAAATGCAAAAAGTGACAATTCTCATGACTGCACTGCAAGAAAGCAGTGCAAGCAGTGCAGAGGGCTGGCGTTTTGAGTTACGCCTGGACCAAAGCTGGCATGCCCAAACCTGTTTGGGAGGGAACAAGATGTTTGTGAGATGCCCATCACCGTGCTAAAGCACAAAGACAAAAGTGAAAAGAAAAGCTCTTATTCTGCCTAAGGAAAGGTTTCACAATGACACGGCACGACATGGACAGTGCTCCTCTGGTAGGTCCCCGTGGGACAGGGAGTGCTAAAATGGTTTTGTTGGAGACACCATGGCGTGACTGTCCTCAAGAAGCTGGTGATGATGGGGATGGTAACAGGAGCTGCATATAGGTGTAAATTGGCAGAAGAAGTATTCTAAAGGATGACTCAGTACAAGCTAAATTCAAGCAAAAATGTTATCCTCCACCACTGCATCAGGCAGCTTGTGTCCACAAGCCACTTCCAACACAAAATCCACAATTCTAACCATAATTGGATGTATTTGGCCAATGCACTTCGTACTGGACTTGTCCTAGGATGCAGAGCTAACTTTGAGTTACAAAGCATCATCAAACCCTCAAGGAAATATTTAATTTCCAAAGTTCATAGATAACCTTTCAAGAAGAGAAACTAAGACTTGATGACTGAGAAAATCAGTTTCTCTAGCACAATTCCTAGTACCTAAAGAAGTAGGATTTTCTGTTAGATCATCTGAAGAACTTCGTAACACTGGATACACATCCTGCCCACAGTTTAAAGCAGAGGGACTTAAGGCTTTGAAAGGTTAAATGGCTTGTAGGAGATCAGAGTATGTGTAAATAGCAGAGAGAAATCTCCAAGCTCAACCTCTCCTGTTCTTCCCTTGCTCCACTGTAACCACATACAACTCTGCACCAGAGCCTTATACCAACTGGAGTAACAGAAATTATTTTAAAAGACTGCATATAGGGGGGGAAAAAAGATAAAAAATTCTCAATGTGTTCTAAATAATTTGATTTTAAGAAAAGCACAGTTTCAGTTCAATTCTCAACACAAGTTATAGTCTTTCTTACAAAAAACTCAAACTCATTGCAAAATAACAAAGACAAACAAACACTGTTTTTGGTACAGCAGCAAAATAGGTGGATGGATATCTCAAAAAAAAGATGTTTGAAGTTTCATATTTCAACATTGTCAACAGCTCTCAAGTCTATATCATGACACTAGTAGCTCCTATGAATAAGCATGTTTTGTAAGAGAGACACCAGACTCTGTGGCCAGATAACCAGGTGGGTAAGATGGTAGAGGAATACATAACATCAAACATCTATTTACCACAGGTACTACCCTGGGCACTTGCAGTAATTTTTATGCAGATCAGAAAAAAGATCAAAAAGCAAGCTATGGAAGTAGTTTGCTTTTATTATTTGTTAAAAGATTTTGGCTCTGTAAACATAAATCAAATACAAATGTTCAGCACTGCCAAGGAAATAAATTATATTTGATATCTGTACATTAATATATTCCAGTAAACCAGGCTAAAGAACAAATCTAGCCATAATTCAGCCAAAAATAGAAGTTTAATAGTGTGGTTCTGTTCAAATAGTTTGTGAAGAACAAAAGTTTAAGGAATACAGTTCTTCAAATCATATCAAAAGCAAAATCACTACAAACTTGTAAAGCACTGTTACTAATTTATCATTGTTAGAGCTTAAGAACATAGCCATGTCACAAAAATTGCTTCTCTCTCACATAGTAACTTTGAATTGCTCAATCTGAAAATAGTATCCAAAGTGTCTAACAAAGAGACTTTGCACTTTTATAGCAAAGGTGGTAAGTAGATGGTGAAATCAGAAATATGACATGAAGGATGATATGTATTTTGAATTGGACTTATTTATATGATAAACACAAGTGTACAGAAAATTGAAACACTTGATTTTCTTTCTCTGGAAGATAAAAAAAAATGCTTGGTATCAGGTAACTAGCTGGAAGATTCAAGGATTTTTTAGTTACTTTGAAAGGGACTGAAGCAGGCACTAACAGCTAAGATGTGAGTTGCATTATGGTATGTTTTCCTAACAAGACTGTGATGCTACAAGATGCAGACCTACTTTAATTATAAATAGGGTAAAGACATTCAGAACCGTCCACAACAGCCACATTATCACTATAAAAACTGCAAATGAAATTTGGGGTTACCTTTCTTAGATCTCATCCTATATGGGAGTGGTGGACCTTAATCATTTTTCTCTAGTAATTAAAATTGACAGATTTTGCTTCTACTCAATTAGGTATTTTTCTGGATATCTTTATTTAAAAAAAAAAAGAAAAAAAGGGAAAAAAGGGAGGGGGGGGAATCAGGGGCGCTTAATTCCCTTTAGATAATCCTTCACACGGATGAGACTTCTGTACCCTTTATTATTAGTACTCTTTATTACGCTTCTAACATCCATAAACTGCTCACTGCTGTTCTCCTTTGCCATAGTTTGTGTACTTCTCTGGTGACTTCAGTTTCTGCAGTCACTTTCCCACACCAAGAGCCCCTTTGGTTGTCCAGCTGATTTGCTGTAAATTTTCATGGATTATAGGCCACCCCCCTGACATCCTCCCTATTCCTCATTATATCTTGTTTCCTGTAATCGTGGGAAAGGGACATGGGGCACTTCATCTCTGTTCTGCCTGATGTTCTTGGTGGTCTTCACTTCCTCTGATCTTCACGTTTAGCAGCTTTTGATACACAGGGGGTAGAGATATAGGAAAGGGTACGAAAAGTCCTTCCCCCCACGAGGGCAGGAACCGAAGCTCCATTTGTCAGCACCTGAAAGAGGCCAATGGTTTTCTGAAAAGCAGTATCAATGAATAAATTAAAAATATATTTCTTAATCATCTAAAAACTTCCGTGAAGGCTTTAGTGCATACAGTGAACATGAAAATGCTAATTACAAGGAATGAAAAATAAACTGACTTGTGTTTTTAATTTGCCAGTTTGCAGCCAGAAAAGAGAAAGCAACAGAAGTATGTATTAGAAAGCAAAATTGATTATTTAAAACTGTTATCACTTCTTTTTAGCTAGTGTTTTAGCTGTTTCATGTGAGCTTCATGAAGAAGTATAAAGAGGAATTATATTGTCTTCATTTATTCAAAAATTTTTTTTAAATCACTACTTTTAGTAATTTGCATGCTTAGACAAAAAAGTTTGTTTCTTCCCTTCCCCCCTCTATCTACTTCTTGTTATTGTTTTTCTTCAGAAAGGGAAAAGCCTGTGTAAAATCCACGCTACTATTCTTTGAGAAAGAATTAAAAAAGACTGCCTGACCTGATAAACACTCCAGAAGAATCCACTAGAAGTCTAAGAAACAGAAAAGCTGAGCTGCAGGAAGATTGCACGGACTATTTTGGTACTAAGCCTCCTGCCTCTCGTGCCAGTCCGATCTGTTTTAAGCAGAAATGACAATGCATGGCTAGTAGCTGACGGTCAGCTTCAACAGTGCAGCAAATAAATTTGTTTAAGAAGGTCTGTCTGCAGGTACGGCCACGTTCAATTCTCGGCAATGCTACAGACCTACTGTGACGCAAGGAAAGTTTCTTAACTTCAGCTAAAAAATGTTATCAAAGCTTTATTTTTTTTAGCAATTCGTAAGTTGTCTCCACTTTTGTAAGACTGAGGAGAAAAAATCAACATACTTTCTGATGATAATACTCTCTAGGCATACTTGAAAGTTGAGCATTCAGATTGTATGAGTGAAAATTGAAGAAGACACTCGTGTTTAATATCACTTCTGTTTAACATCACTCAAGAAATACAAGTGTGGGTCTCATTCTATAGGACAAACACCCTCTGTGCTGACATTTGAAACCTGACAACTGACCTGCAAGAACAGCAATACGCAGTTCTCTGGAAAGCTATTAGGACAGCTCCAGATTTTATTGCCGTGAATGCCTCAGTTCATGATGACAACAGAACTTCCGACGCCACGGCATAAAGCACAAAACTTCTGAATGGCCTGTATCCAAATGAAGACTGAAATATGTTTCAGTCTTCACAGAGAAGAGATGATGTTCACTCTGAATAAAGAAATTGTAATAGATTACTGGTAAGGAAATTGCTAGCAAGATTTTTTGCCTCTTGAGGATTTTAAGGCGTATTTCTCTGTGGAGGTAGGTGATGCTACTTCTTGTGTCATTCTTTCTTCAGGTTATTAGCAGTTTTTCAACTGCAAAATAACATCTATCTAGTTACTAAGTAAAAAACTTGCTACCTTTAATGTAATTCTTACAAACTAATAAAAAAGCCATAGTAGCAAGCATTTTTCACATTTTCTATGGCTTAAGCACAATTTCCTGCTGCTACAGAGGTACCATCAGCTTGGTTCCAGCCACGTTTATAGAGCCGGTAAACAATTTAGTGTACTACATCTGTTTGCCTTTTACTTTTGCCCTTGCATTCATTTTTATCAAAACCACATTCTTTCCATCCACTGCACCCACAAAATAGCATGCATCAATTCTTACTTCTAATTTTCTATTCTTCTAGTGTTAAAAGTATCAGTATTTTACATTCAGTTGCTTCAGGCCTTAGAAGCAAACCTGTCCCCACAATAAAATGGAAATGTTTGCCTTAGCACTGTGCAACTTTCCCCTGCTAATTTATACTCCAAATGCCTCATGACATAGCAAAGTGCTGCTGCTCCTTTACAGGGAGGAAATCATGCCATAGAGAATCACATTCAAAATCTGCTACAGGCACGTAAGTGAGAAGGCATGACTGGCAAATAACTTCACAAAACCTGATGAGGTGTTCTCCCACTCACGACTCAGAGCTGCAGATGCCTTGCTTCTTAATGCAGTGGTGGCCAGTGCACAGCTTCTGAACCAGTCCTGCCTCAAAATACCTCAGGTGTGGCTCCACGAGAATGCCAGTCACGTAACTGGCAGCATGGCCATGCTGATGCAGCAGTGGCTGAATACATTCAAGTTGTTGGATTTGGAAGAAACAAGTCAACAAGGGCTGCTGGAGCAAACATCAACCTAGCACTCAATGCTTAGGCGAGCCCAAACCCGCATTTCAGGAGCCCTCAGCTCTCCAAAGTACACGTTATGGGGGTTTTGGCTCTCGTATAGGAATTTTAGTGTGTAATCCACAGAGTGAGTAAGTTTGGCCACGCTTGCCCAATACAGTAAACACTGAAAAACAGCCATGACATGACACACATCTAATATAGACATCAGAAATGCTAATGCTTAGAAACTACACCTAACTTCCAGACAGCATTTATTCAGACTGGCTCTACACAGTTATCTTCACATCAATATTGTTCTGTGACTTAAGTGGCTTTCTACTTTTCTTTCATAGTCACCTCCTTCTAGACATATTTATAGAGATCATACAAAACATAGGGATTGATTGAAGACACATTTACTGAATTCCCTGAGTAAGACATGAATCTACTCAAAGACATGGGACACCCATGTGCTAAACATGGAGAAGGTAACAGAGGTAACAACATAGCTTCCGCCTCTCTGTTGGAACACTACAGAAATGTCAACATCTAATCCATAACAAATCTAAATCCTAGCTAATTAATATAAGCAGACAACAAATAGGAGTAATAAAGGTTAGATATTTTTACTGCCTCGGCAAGATGACATTCAAGTTTCAACCAGTTGTTTCCTCATCTAACATACCTATATGGCCCACAGATACACGTTCTTTCCCTAAATCAAGCTCTGACTGGAATGACTGAGTACGCTGTGAGGAATTTCAAGAATCTTACTTTGAAGACAACATGAAGTATCCCAAGTCTTTTCTGGGAGCCTTTTTGTTGTGCCCAAGTGAAGGAATCTTAAGGAGAGATGTACGCTAAGCTTGGGAGCTCTTGAGGAAAGCACTGGCCAACTGAATCCCTGGAGGAAATGGTCTCCGGCCTTGGGATCAGGAACAAACCTCAGCTGGGCAAGGTGAAGGAATCAGTTCAAAGGAGACAGACTACATATCAACTGTAGTCCACTGTAAGTGATGGGGTAGAGGGAAGTAAAATTGGGCCCAGATCTCCTGTACCACCTACAGTACACACATCCAGTGTGGCCCTGCATCCCTCCTCTAAGGCCAATTTTGAGAAAGCAAGGACAGAAGAGTGATAAGACCACAGTGAGTGGCAGCTGGATAAGGTTGCTAGCATTTTTTCCACAAGCCATCTCAGCTGAGGATCTTGCAGCCTTGAACATTTTATGCTGACAGCACTTTAGAAGATTCATTTTCCTTTTTTTTTTTTTTTTTCATTTTACAGTCAAGGAACCAATACACAAACAGCTGTGTTCAGAAGGCCCAGTGTAAGTACCTAACTTTGGCATCACAATTATCAAGGTTTGTGGTTTCAGAAGTCTGACACGTGATTTTTAGCCCGTCCCAGTGAAATCAGAATAATTCTATCCAACAACTAACACTCTCCAGTCTATTCTGCTGTGAATAGTCCAGGGCATCTCCAGTTGGCTCGCAGCTCAACGCATTATTTTGGTATCTTTATGCAAAACAGAGAGTCTCCATCACAAACTTGTAATATAGACGAAAATAACATAAGCACATTAAGCTGCTTTTGCTTGTCACCCCTGATGAACTTCATATGGCAACCAGACCAAAAGCCCCCGCTGAGCCCCTGAAGCTGAATGTGAAACGGAAATATCACAAAGAAACACTGCCAGCATCCCAGAACATGACTCACACTGCTTAAGCACCAAATCATTGCAGTTAGAAGATTGTGGTTTGGGTATTTTGTAGGGATAGATCAAGCACTCTGAAGCTGCATTTGCTGAAGAAAGTAGGTTGAGCGCTAGGGCTCCTAACTTGGTACCGCTTCTTCCTGTGCTGGTTAACCTCAGGCAAGTCACTGCGCATCTCTGTATTACTATTGCCAAATGCAAAACTAATTACACTAATCCTTGTGTAGCACTTAAACGTTTATGGATGAAAAGAATTAATCTAAGAACTATTTATTTTATTATAAAAAAGAACTACAATACCATGTGAAAAGACAGGGTAAAGTCTCTTCTGCCAGTCTATGCCTCTTGACAGGTATGAACCATACATCCAGGAATGACTACAAAACCCTGTCTAGAATCAATGGACCTTCCCAAGCAGAGTAAAAAGGGAACTGAGAAGTGAAAACCAGTCAAAAAAACTTAGGGAATGCTGTTAACTGTCCTAAGGGACAGATTTTCAAGGATGTCCAAAGACAGAGGTTAGGTTCCTACGTGGTAGGATTTTCAGACAAGTATTTATCGAATATACTGAACTCCCATTAATATCAATGGTAGCTATGTAGTGTACCCTGTGCAGACAGTTTCTGCAACTTTAATCACTTTAAACACCAGTGAAAATTTGACCCCAAGTAAACAAACTAAAAAGACACTTTTTAATGTTCCTTGTATGACTATTGTGGAAAAAAATTTTAGGCGGAAATGTGACTTTTAAATTGCAGTTTAGCAATCCATAAATGCTAATGAAATCCCCTGCTGTCTGCCCTGTGATAATTTTTTCCTATTAAAAGCTTGTTCTTTTTTCAATCTAATAAGCACATCACTATTCCGAGCACATTCATTGTTCAGTCAAAGTTTAAATTTACAGTTAAAATAAAAAGAGAGGTCGTTTACCAGTAACCAGAATTCTTTGAGATATGAATTCTTCACATGCAGTCAAACTGACAGGGTACATATATGTTCTTTCAGTTAAAACTAGTCTTACATGCTTTTTCACTGCAATTGTATAAGGCAAAGACTGTTCATTTCCTCCCAGCGATAGACATAAAACTCGGGGAACAGCTAGAAATTCTGAGGGAGAACAAAGCAGTCAAGAAGAAAGCATGGATGTGAACTACACATACCAAAACTTTGCATATTGGTAAATCACGTCTTTTTCCTCTTTTTGAGCAGAGCACAAGCATAGTTTAGCACAGTGACATAAACAACTACACCTGTACCACTGAGTACCCGAGGTCCTGGAGTCTTTGGTACCAACCACTCTAGCACTGCTTTAACAGCATACAGGTCTGAGTGATGCCACAGCACATGGTGAAGGTAGGGATGGAAGCCCAGATAGCATCTTCTCGAATAACTCAACTGTTCATAACAATGTCATTAATGTCATGTGCTCTGGAAAATTAGCCTCTGTAGTCACAGCAGGAGATTCATCTCAACAGTCCAATAGCAAATTCTGACACAGTCTCCAATCGACTCTGACAGTCTGCGTGGAAATGGCTGAGCTGCTAAACCCTTCAGAAGCACACATGAATAGCCTGAAGTGTTTGAATGTGCGAATACAGAAGTAGACACCCTCCTGACATAAAAGTGTAAAAATCAAGTTTTGTTGCAGAGGCAAAAGACAGGAGAGTAAATAAAACCTGCTGATTAAAAAGTATAGTTCTGCCACCATTTTAGGCAGAAAAACTAAGTTCACTCAAGAGAATGTGCGTATCTCCTTCAAAAGCCTCTGAGGGACTCAGCTTGATAAAAGTACAAGTATTAAGCACCAAGCCCAAAACCTTTTTGGGACTGAGAGTCCAAACTCTTTTAGCCTTATGCAAATATTCCATAACAGCTTTAATGAATGATACAAAAGAAAAAAGAAATAGTAAGAAGCACATGGATTTCGTTCCCAGAATGGGCAGCATGTGGGTGATGGATAGCTTTCATCATTGAAGTATTCCTGCCTACTTCCATTAAAAAAAAAAAAAAAAGTGACAGAAAAGAGCCAACTAGACATAGACTGCTAAATTGTTAAGATCTGTCTACCCCACATGGCTGAAAGACTGGTTTTCAACTCTTTCAAGTAAACATGACAGAGACTGATTGCTGTTACTAAGGCTCATGATGGAATTTTTTGTGGGCCCAGTCCAGGAGAAACAGGTAAAGTTATCTAAGCTGGGTTACATGAGAACTAAAGGAGGACAGAATAAACAATCAGTACAGTTCTGCTAGATAACTGCTTAAAGGTTTGGTACTGTTGTGCATGCATGACCTAAAGTGAGTAATATTTTTGTTGAAATTCTTTCCAAAATACTGCCAAGCAAGATACGCCCCCCCCCCCAAAAAAAAATGTTTAAAAGCCCCAAATAAAAATAGAAAGAACTACAACTTTCAAGAGTGCATGCATCGTCTTAAGTCTTTTGCACAAATACCCTCATCCAGTACATTATGTACTGCTTTTAATAGCAAATGAAGTCATGTAAGAACAATAACAGTAAGAAACACCAGTGTGAATATGCAAATTCCAAGATATTTCCAAAATACTTTTCCAAAACCTTTCTCCATTTCTCAAAAACAATAGAACAACAAAACCCAAAAATCTCCTTTTGTAGCCAGTTTATTCGAGATGAGTATGATTTCACTCACAAGTGCTATTCAAAAACATTTTTCTTGAAAGCATTTTCAAGATGAAAATTGTTTACAACTTTTTTTCCATGCACTCCTAATGTCTGTGGCAAATGGAGTACATTCAGGCTGTGGACGAAGCACCTCTAGAGCAGACATAAGTATTTTTGGAAGACCATTGGGAGAGTTCTTGTAAATATTAGTCTGATATGGTTATGCTATATGGCTTAATTTGGATTATTCTGAACTCCTCTGGAAATCCATTCCAAGTTAAAATTGATTATTAATATTGTTTTTTTAAGAATCAGCTCACAGCTTTAATGCCTCAGAGCTCGTTAAGTTCATATTTCTACAGAACAGCTCTCCACAACAGGATGTGGCTTGAGTTCTTTTTTTGACCTACCTGTTACTCCACAGTAACAGGCAGCAAGTTGTTCCTATTGCAATTTAAACAGGATCCCGAGACATCGAGTGGCCAGTGATAAAATGTGCCTTCATATGTAGAAGAGGAACATTTCTGCACCAGTAAATGATTGCCATGTGCAGATCTATGATTGACTAAATCCTAGGCACATGCATACACCCAATCGACTCTGCCCTTGTTGATACACACATAAAATGGGTGCCCAACCTCATGTTGTAAAGCCGTGAATCAAACCTTTATCATTAAGTGAACTGCATGCTGGGCAGAAAGCCACTGTTCACTGTTTTGAATCTTATTTTCTTAGAATAACCTTGTAACAAAAATAAATATATATATAGTTTTAACCACAATATAGACAGGTATTATTTCTCCTACCAGAGAATTATATCTGTTTCTGCTGCACAATGCATCATATGTATACCAGTGTGCACTACTCAACAACTTAACCCATTGTGTACCCACTTTGTAAGGAGTGCCTTCTACAAAGCATTCTTGAGCTATATATACCTTATCCCATGTTCTTTTCTTATCCATCCCAGATCTATGTAGTTTTCACCTCTCCTTTCTCTCCATCACCCGTTTGCTCTTTTCTTTTACACTTGCACTTCACCGATTGCACTCTCTTCTGTTTCATAAAGCCTGAAAACCCACCTCTTCTGTCAATGATATTACTTAACATAGCGCTTTGTATTTTTTCTGTACTGCATCATGCCACACCATGTTCATTCACACACAAATACTGATTTTAATTTGAACCAGGGATTCTTGTAACTTGCTTAGCCTGTGCTGTTAATTTGTAAACTGCCACGTACACAAGGATTATTATGTAAATAAACAACAGTAACAAACTCCAGGTGAAACTATAAAAACATAGGTAGCCAGAATGCAGCTACCCAAACTGGAACTGGGGCAAGAGGGCAAGGACACCTATTCTCATAGAAAGTGACGGTGGATCACTAAAATGGCTTGGATTAGTCAAAATCATAACATAAATACACACTTCCAACAGAGTATGAAAAGAGTACAGCATAATCTATCACCTAATTACCTTATGTACCTGCCGAGGGTGCTACAGCCTTGATAACAAACCCCTTCTCACCATGACCTCCCACGGCAGCTGGAGGTAGGCTGAGATGCGGGAAGCGAAGGTCATCATTGAAATGCAAGACAAAGGCATCGCGAAGCAGAACATCGTGCCGGGGGTGTTCCCGTAACGAAGGCTAACAGGCAGCTCTCCACCAGTCCCAACTGCTCAGTTAATTTCATTAATAAAGTGCAACTCCGAAGAAATGCTCAAAGATGGGGCTGAAATTTCAAACCGTCAAGAGCTCTTTTGCTTCCTAACTTTAGTAAGGCAGACATGAATAGGTTGGGTACCCGTTGTAACCTCGTATTGCACTTTATTGTTTTGTTTGATAGCCACCTGGCCACTACACCCACAAGAAGGTGAGGCTGGGCTGCGATCCCGCTGACACCTGTTAGCTCTCCTGCTCCAGCCCACGTGGTCGGCAGCAAAGCCGGCATTCCCTTGAAGGCACCCAAGCCTTAACTCAGCCACCCAGAGTTTGCAAGCCTTTTTCAGCAGACATCTTCAGCTCCCTAAAAAAAATGCAAGTATGTTGCATTAAAACAGACTTTTTGCTTCTATTATCACTCGATTCTCGTTGAATTTTTTTCTTTGTCTTGCAGCAGGGTTTCAGCAGGAATTTATTTATTTATCTTGCTGAGTTGTCTTCCATGACTGAAGTTCCCATTTACTGGCAAAGAAACACACAGAATAGGCACTGCACATCCGTCCGAATTTGCAGCTGATGCAATGCTCTTCCAGAAGCGAGCAGAAGTATCACATCCCCATTGAAAGTGCCTTGCGACACAGCTCTTGCCCAGCGAGGGGATGACATTCATAAAACCTTCCGTCAAATTCCTCCTCTACTGTCAGATTCCTCGTGTATGTACATCATTTTTTGATACTTACAGAAACGAATCACTACCCAGAGAGCCCAGAGGAAAGTATAACAAGAAGTCGTACCAAAATTGTCATCAACTAATATAATAAAACTATTAAAACAGTCTGAGAGTTAAGCCAAAGAGCATTGTGCTTATTAGGAACACACTGTAAGTAAGATGAACAATTGACACACACACATTTAGAGTATCTCTGATGAAGGTACAGCAACAGAGAGATACTTAACATGATCATATCCAGTCGTTTGACTCAGCTTTGAGTGTACATCAGGAATGCATAGGGAAATGCACCAAGGGATGCAGACAGATTAAATTAGCATCTCTGGATTCTTAGCTTTCTTTTAACAAGTGGGAAATACAGATCCCAGACCTGTGCAGCGAGTCCATCTTCATATGAAACATTACTTTCTTGTTCCACCTGCATTAAGCCAGACAAAACAACACCTCAGAAGAGCATGAACTTTTCTTTTCATCTCTGTAGGGAATTAACTGAGAAGTGCAAGGGTGACCCTTTAAAAACCACTGCTGCCAACTGCATCACTGCCAAAGAATTTACCGTCTCTTTTTATACAATATGCTTGCCTATTGCATACCAAGAAAAGGTTTATTCCACTGTGAGTAGCTCCCTCTCAGAAAATACCGGACACTTGAGAGCATCACGTCTCGCTTTTCCTCCTCTTCACTACCACACATTAGCTGTTGCCACATTTCTTCTCTCTCTTTTTATAAATCTAGATCATTGTCCTTCTGCTATAGGACAATAGCAGCACTTACAGTCCAGGAAATTAGTTTCCTCCTGCTGCTGAATACATAAAATACTTTTCCCACTTTTTTTTTTTTAATGTGATATTTAAAATTAAAGAATAAGCTGTTTTTAGAATTTTTGTTTTTAGCTTTAGAAAGTTATTTAGGGTCATCATTTTAAAAACGTGGCTTTCATTTTCATGCTTGCAAGCTATGTATCCCGAGAAAATATGTAACAGCAAGCTGATGCCTAATTACATGACTTAATGTTGCAAAACTCTGTATATAAAAGCAGAACTGCCAAAGAAGATCAAAATCTTTTTTTCCCCTTTGTTTGCTTTGGTATGCATTTTTTTTTCAGTTTAAATTATGTACAGAAAAAAAAAAAAAAGATCCTGCATGATAAGACCATGAATTCAATTGTTTTCCTTTATACTGTGTATAAGTTAACTGGGATATTTAGTTTTGTTTGCCTTTTTTTTTTTCCTTTCTTCTTGCAGACATGCCACTTAGAAGCCACTAAGCCCAACAATATTAACTCCTTACCAGTGTCTGATAGGTAGATGACCTAGCCACAATGTGAGTAAATAATCTAACTGCCAGATCAATGCACGCAGCACAAATTAAAATGGCTGCAAGCATCTCCAAGCATAAGATTAGAGACCCAAGGAAAGGTTCCTCCTGCTTTTTATTTTATATTTCAAAGAAATGTAACTATTTATTTTTAAAAAATCCACGTTTTCCTATCAGAAATAATGCAGCACTGTTCTAATATATGGTGACCAAACAATGTATCTTTAGTGTCAAAAATCAGCCTACATTTTGCAATTCTTATACTGAATAACCTCATTCAATGCAAACAGTCTCTGCTCAAGAAACATAATGGTGCTAGGATCTGGTCCAAAGTGAACTGTTACATCACGCATGAAGATAATGAATGTTAATTTAAAATAATGTTCTTTCAACTCTAGGTGTTTTTTTTTTTTTATATATATATAATCAATCAGGCCTGAAAATGCATGCATGCGCTCTCACTGCCACACGCTCGCTCTCTGTCACTCATACACAAACACTTCATTATATATTCTCATTCGCAGACATTCAGGAGAAAATTCTCTGCAGGTGTAAACTAATATTGCTGCACTAAAGTCACCAAATTATTTTAGCAAAGTAACTGGCCCTCTCACACACACGTTGTGACGTGTGTACCCAGACTTACACTTAATGCACATTTCACATCAAATTTTCTCTTTCTTCCTTTCATATGTGCGTTTCCCAGCTCTTATTTGCACTCGACAGACAACCGCTACGGGCTTTCATTAGCTCACACCTCGACATCTCTTATCTCCATCAAATAGCGCACGAAGAGGCAGGTACACATGGCTCTTTCCTGCAGCTGGGGAGGAAGCTCTAGATAAATACCAGAGGAGAAAGAGCTCTGCAGACAAAGGCTGCAAGGCATTCGGAGAGGACAGAAGAATAGGCTTGACCCAAAAAGCAGCAGGCATTAATGTTATTAGCGCAAATGTTCAATTATTATATGAAAGAGAATTTTAAATATTCTCAAAAAAAAGTTTTGGAATAAAAACCTATTTTTCTGCATAACAACAGAAACCAACATCTAAATGCTCATTGCTGGGGAGCCAATATGGAGGGAAAAAAAAGTTCTCTAGAGCCTCCTACATCAGAAAATTGGTGATTTTTGGCTCCTTTCTACGAGACATTTGAAATTTGTCTCCAGCCACTGCCAGACTCTGGATTACATGTCATGCTAGTTTGATCAAGAAAGGCACTTGGCATGTAAGAGGAGCCAAGTGGGAATTTGGGCACCGTTCCTTCCCACTGGCCCAGGAAAGGCTGCAAGGGCTTACCCACAAACCTGGCAAAGCAAACGCTGTTCTGCTCCTTGGTGCACCAGGACACAAAGCATCTGAGCCTTTGGTTACCTTTAGCTGCTATTTGTCAGCATTTCCTGTGCCACTACGAGGGGCAAGAATTTTTTCATGTGATTGAAAGCCACACGTCTTCAGAAGTTGGGGATACAAATTAGGCTTGCACTTGGACGATTTGTAAATGGGTTATTTTTTATAGAACTCTCTCTTTAAAATTATTCAGATAAAGAAAGTCAATGTGGATTAGAAAACCTAATAAAACTGACACCTGGAGGTACTTGACTGCTAATCCCTGCTTTCTAAAAGGTAGGAGTTGAGTAAGAGGAGCTCTCAGGTCTGGAATCCGAAAGGAGTCAGGGGTATGCTTCCAATTAGAAGGTTTTATAAAGAAGCCTCCTGGGAGCCAGAGGAGTGGAAAGTGCACAGGAAAAGGAAGAATCTTTCTTACACCAAGTATTTCCTGTGAGTCTATTTACTCCAGGTCAATGTAAGAAGAGGCTGACAAAGGTACAGAACTGAAAGATGCAATTACTAGGCTGAGAGTGGCCAGGTTTCTTGCTTTCCCACAGCAGGTCTGAAAGGCTCCCAGGTATGCATCAGGACCAGCTCACTTGCAACCTCTCCTTCAAAAAGATGCGTCAGCAAAATAATTTTTTGGAAAAAAAAGTAAAGATTTTAATACTTATGACTACTTTTGAACAACCTGACATTACATTCTAGAGGTCAGACGATCGATGGGAATTACTGCTGATTAAAGCACAAAACCCCTCTCATCCACCCCCACCTTTAACCAAGACCAAGAAAAGTTTTCAGAAAGCTATTTTCATCGGTGAAAATAAAGTTCTTTTTTTTTTTTTTTTAATTCAGAGAACGTTACTATCAACGCTGTATTATTCAGTGTGCTGTATTATCTTCAAATGTCACTTGACAAGCACGATGAGTGACACTGGAACATCCAGCTTCCCAGGAAAAGGTTCACGCAGTCGGTTCTTAGGAATGTCCTAGAGCCTCGACTGTATTTATATGAAGCTAAAAATGGTGCCAGTCTGGTTCCTGTGAAAACAGCTAATAACAGTTACATTTCTTCTTTTACCAGTTTCCTTTATTAATAATTAACTCTTCCTGTTCTATACAGACTGTAAGAAACAAAAAAAAATGTGAAAAGCCACTAACAGAAAAATGTTATCCAGATTTCCTCTGTTTTTCTCTTGGATATTGTGAATTCGTTTAAAAACTGGCGTTCATGTAGTAAATTGTCTTAATTTCAATAGGAGCAATCATCTATGTAAAATTTAGCATGTAAAAATGTTTTTTTTAAAATAACAATACTCATACAGTTGATATTCAAAAGGCATGAAAAATGCCAACATGACATTGAGTATTCCAGCCGAAGTATCCAAAATATTATGTAAAAATTATATAGGCAAAACAAATTGCAACTGTGCTCTTCCTTGATATTTGGAGTTCCACGTAAAGATTTAATTTTTGCATATTTTATGAAAAATAAGCTTGATTCATCAGCATGCTCCAAGGCCTATGCATTTTTATGTCAGTCTGAAACAAATGCTTATATGACCAAAGTCTCCATCGTTATATTAATATTAATCTACCGATAACAATGAATTTTCTGCAGTGAACATCATCAATTTTCATCAGTGAACAATCAGTACCCTGTGATTACGCTTTATGAAATAGCAATTCTTTTGTTTTGATTTTGTACAATTTTGAACCTGAATCTTAAATAATTGCTTGGGGAGAGGGGTTTATGCAAAAACACTGGGTTTAAGCTGCCCCCAAAGTCAATAATGGCTCTGAAGGTACCGATCTCAAGATCAACAATCGACCAAAAGGAAAATCAGAGAAAAAAAAAAGCCATCATTCTAAGGTCAAATTTCCACTTTAACTTGTGTCTGTGAATGCACGCACTGCAATGTTGCTCAGCGAGGGACACTCTTCTCTTTGGAAGTTTTCTGTTACCAGCAACGACACCAAGAAAACAGCAACAAGGCACAAACAGTCAGGGCAGGCTTGGCTGTCACTTGGCTTCTGACTTGAGAAACATCTGTAATTGCAAACAGGTATTTGCAGAAGAGAGGATCTCTTGCTGAATACTGAACGGTGTCTGAGACTTAACTGAAAACAATGAGAGTTTGCTAAGAAAGCTCTCGTCTCTCCGATCTTTTCAAAGATTTGTTGAGCAATAACGTATCCAACATAATTTTCTTTTTCTTTGTGTATTATTTCTAGCTACTTTGGGATTCCACTAATCATTTTCCCACAACTCCATTTTGTTTCACTTCATCGCCGCTCCAGAAGGTTCCAATAAAACCTAACGTTGTAAGATAAGAATCACTCTGCTAAAATTAGTGAACTAAGTACAATATCCCATGAGTCACCGCCTGCTACTCCCATCCACCTATCTTTAAAAGACCAGATAATAATGCCGTACTGTAAGTGCACGAGATCAAAGTACAAATACCCACTTTCCAAAATGCCACTTCTGAGCCCTACACCTACTAGCAGACTCCTACAGTCTGTAGCTGAAACATTAGTTAAGTCAGCTGCAATAAAATCATATATTTGAATATAAGGCAAGTTGGTTTCATGTTTATTTTTAACATGCTAACAAAGGAAAAGGAAATGAAACATGAGAAATGGGTAAACACCAATATATTTAACTTTTTTTAAGTAACTAGATCTTAAATTGGTTATATCCTATTATGGACAAAAATGAATTAGCAGAGCAAGACCAGTTGTTTGCATGCAAAAATGTAATTCCCACAGAAAGGGCGAATGGGATGTTATTGGTATTTTGGCAGGTATACTCCACTTTATTTTTTAGCCAATAAGTGGATAACACTTAAGGTTTCACCCTCTGGTGTTAAAACTATTTGTTAAGAATTTGTTTTATACCATACTGCAATTCAAAATTGTATGTAGAGTCATAATCCTTGATTTAAAATGTTTATTCTGCAATTATTTAACCTTAGAATAAAATATTGAATATAGTATACAGGTATACTCAAAACTATTCTGTTGGTGCACTAATAACAATACTTCACTTACAATTTTTAATACGTTTGTAATTTTGAAATACTATGGTCCTGCCACTTTAACCAGTAATGTACTTTAAACTCAAATTATATGTCTCTGTACTTGCACAGCAGAAACTTTTGCACTTCAGTGACTGGAGTGGAAAATGAGAGATTGGAAAAAAAAAAATCAAAGAGTCTTTTGTATACAAAACTCTCAATAACAACGCTTTGGATTTATCTGCGTGGTAGAGCTATAGGTCAGGCTCTGACGGGATGTTACCAAAGCTGTGTGGCCTAAAATTAGATGCCATGAGCTTTAGCTTGGGTTCATGGACATGTCACAGTGCCTCACTAGTGTGCCTGCTGTCATCTGCCAACAAGACTAAAAGATCCTGTTTGTCTCAGGGGGAAAGAAAACAAAACAGGGACATAAAAAAAATATGAATGAAATATTATTAAAACGTAAGGAACGTCAGCCTCTAGGACTGTACAGTTCTATGATTCAAATAAGTTCACCCCTTAATAACTTGTATATTTAAAGAAATTGATTGCAGCCATCTTGTATCGATGCATATCAAATCAACTGCAACTGCATGTGTTACGACTTTAGATACTCGATGAAACAGCATAGCTAGAACAAGTAGCTTATTTACTCTTTCTGGAACACAAATAACGCTAGAAATCCACTATGCAGTTATTTAGTTACCACTAAAACACATCTCTTTGCATGGATTCAATATTCATGGCTTAGTTAATAAATAAATAATAAAACAAACAGAGTTCAGACTTGCCCAATTAGCTCAATGACAGACATTGGTTTAAACAGATAATAAAGCTATGTTTAAAGCCCAGAATTGAATATACTGAAAAAAAAGAAATGGCCCAACACAGCCCTGCTCTCCAAGAGCGATGCATGCAGACAGGCCTCTGAAATCAAAGAGCTCTGTGTGCCATAAGGGTTCACACGTTCAGCCAGAGGCCACAGTGTTTATTATACCATGCACGGCCACTCCAGCACCTACCAGCCCACTCCCAGTTACGTACACTACATCCAGGAAGTAAGGCTTTTTGGAGAAACTTTTTTTTGCCCCCCACGGTTTCAAGACAAATTTGAGTTGTATTAAAAAAAAAAGTTTGAAACGTGTTCTGCATTTTGTATAGATTGCAAGATACTCCTTCACTGCTACTGAATTTGCATCCTCATAACACACTGAAGATTATTTAAAACTTATTTTTAGGAATGCAAGAGTTAACTTATTAAGAAATTCCTGCAAAATGGAATCATGACCTCATCTTATAAACTACCTATTTTGCAGGCTATATTCTCCCAACTGGCAGATTAGACCTTAGAACAATAACCCAATTATGAGCTAAATTTACATTCAACTGATCGAAAATCATCCAGAACCTGACAAGAACAATCTTTGTTCACAACATTTAGCACAAGCAACTCTGACAGACCAAAATGTATGAGCTACATAAAAGATGACGTATGTTGCACTGCCCAGCTACCAAGGGCACCACGCTCCAAGTACTACACAAGTACTATGGGAGTGCTCACCGCATCCAGAGACTTTTTTAAAAAGTAAACTTACACACATATGGCAAATGATTTTAAACAGCTCAGCATTTTGTGAACCAAGTTTATCACTGGTATGTGAGCCACACATACTTTGGATAGATTAATTTTGTTTATAGTTCAACTTAGTATTTGTAACAACCTACATCAGGGATAAAAGACTTATTTTGCTGATATTTATGCTGCTCTGAATCTAGCTAAAAACTCTTCAACCGGTTTAAGAAGAAAATCTGATGTTCCCATAAGACATTTGCTATTAGAACACTGTTCCTCTTTCAGGACTTTTATCCTGAAGAGATTCACTGTCTGAAGTCCTTACAGACTCCGAGAGCTAAACGCTCTGTAAAACAGTAGAAGGCAGTAACTATGAAAAATAGTTAGTTATGTCCAAGGTTTGTGAACTCACAACTGGAGTTAGATAGCTAATTCCGAAACGATTCTGATTCTGGAATTCTCCCTGATTTTCAAGTTGTGTGAAACACTGGAATTTTATAACGAATTAGACAATGCAGACAATTACAGAGAGGTTTAGATGCCTAAAATTAAGAAAACATCTTCAAATTTTGTCTTTTATCTACCTAAGTATTTCATCCTAATTCAGAGATGGCAGCTAGCACAGTTCAGAGGTCCCCATGCTGCAGTTTGCTGATAGAAATGCACAACAGCCTACATGTAGCCTAAGCCACTTCCAGGGGAGTTTCAGGCCAAATTCCTTGTCCATCCACCTCATTTTCTTTTCCAGGAGCACCATGTCTGCACCCAGTGGGCTGTACATCTCAACAAGGTGCAAATGCTGAACACACTTTACAGCCTTTCACTGGCTCATTTGCTCTTGAGATGTTAGGCAGAAAAGATGATCCAGGCTCCTTTCCCACAGAAGCCTCAAGTCCTTTCTAAGTTCCTTCTTCTCTCTGCTCCAAGGGCAGGTGGGATCTGAACACTAGCTGCATGCAGACCTCCTCCTACCTCCAAACAGAATAGACACAGCACAGATCACAGCAAACAACCCAGCAGTTACATTTGTTGTCAGCACAGTGATTACAGCCATGAAATTCTTGTTATTTCGGTAGTATTCAATTTTTCCCGAAGAACTAAGAAATGTTGCCTTAGCTCACAATACATAAGGGATAAGACAAACTACTAAGAATTTTGGTTTATGGGGACCAAATTACTGTTTTTAAATGCAAATTTAAAAAATAAGAATCTGTAAAGTACTTGTTTAGATGAGAAAAAAAAATACACCAGTTTAACTGCAATGGAAGACACTTCTAGCACCCTGCACTTCTTGTTCACAATGGCATGGAAGTGATCACACTCCAACTTACTACACTCAGTAGTGTAGTACGTTAACAAGCAGTGTGTGAAGGTGGAAAAACTCAACCAGTTGTAATTTTGTCAACAGAGCTAAACTCCTGTATTCTGATACGTGAAGTACATCCATAAACTAAAATGAATGAGCCAATTTAAATTGGTTTACTAACACAGAGAAAAAAAAATCATGGACAGAATTAGCCTGATTCTTTTCACTTATCCACAAAAAGCACTTCTCTGTCAAATTAGCATGACAAAGCTCTGAAGCGTGGAATAGGAACATTCTCCTAGCTCACCAGCAAAATCTTAAGACCCTCAACCCAACATCCACACACTCAGAATTTCCCTTACTGCTGACTTCATCCCTAGGTAATTTCCACCACACTATCCGGCTCATTAGAAGAGTCATTTTTCGACGGGTAAAGGAGTTTTCCAGGAGACCCTCTTTGTCCTTTAGGGGCTGAACCTGACACCAAGTGTAAGTCGCAGGTGCCTCTCCATGACTGCAGAGACTACTGACCCACAGGACAGTCAACCAAGACAGCAACTCGTTTCCCCATTCATAAAACCAAACTCACAATCAGAATGAGGTGCACTCTACAGTCCTACCCTACCCCATCCCGTTCTCCATTAAAATATCTGGTCAAAACAGAAAAGGTTTGTTTAGGCATGGAAAAGCTGGCATTAACCAAAAATTCACAAAGGGAATTATCGTGAAGATACACTCACTTTTATATAAAACAGCAGTCAGCAAACAGTCTACTTCCCTAAAGGCTTTCTGTAGCATGCTCAGAATGGTTGATAAGAAAAATTATGAAGAAAAAAAAAAGCATGGAGAGATGCCAGGTCCTTCATGCTGAAGGATGAGGGACTAGAAGTACCCAAGGGACTGCAACCCGAACCACGCACTGGCATTTCCACTCCCACTCTACCCCCCCACACCTGTCTCAGTGATCACCCTGGAAGAATTAAACAATTCCCTACAAAGAACAGCAACAAAGTTGGGGAAATAAAAGAAAAACAAAAACAAACAAAAGACAAAAACCAGTATCACTAAGACAAGAAAGCATTTTCTGCATTTGTCCCTTTCCACTGCAGTAAGATCTTTCAAAACTATTTTACAACAAACAGCATTGCTCCTACAATACAAAGACTGTGGTAGATGATCCCAGGACATTAAAATGCCAAATTATGCAATTATAAAACCAACCAGCACCACATTAGAGTTTTTCATCCCTTTTCCTCTCTTTGAGTCACCCCTTGCTCCAGCGCTCGCAAACTTCTGCTTGCCACATTTGCAGAAATAAATAAATAACACAAATCCCAAAATTAAGCGTGCCGTTTTCAGGGTAAGCCCCAAAAGATGTGCAAAGTTTTCCAAGTCTGTAACATCAATATTTTATGGGAGGACTTTTCTCTGAAACGCAGGGAAGGTCAGGGAAGCACAGAAAGGCTCCCCACCATCCCCGCCACAGGACACCCCCCACGTATGCTTTCATCCTTTCCTCATGAAAGAAAGGAGATGGATAGGCCTCTGGACAATCCCTGAGGTTGGGGATGATGAAGGACAACGCCTCAGAAAGTGCACGGAAGGGAGTTATGCGGAGACGCGGCTTGGAGGGGCGGGGAGCGGGGGGAAAGTAAGACAAAAAAAACCCACATCGTTAAAGACTCAGCAGTCCAGGCTTTCCTAAAACCCGACCTCCGAGCCCCGGAGGTCCCTTTCATGCCCGGGGGGGGAGCGAGTGAACTATTCTTGGAGGGAGCGGGAGGCGTCCCCCGCATCGACCCCTTCCTCACCCCGGCCCCGGGCAGCCCGAGGGCCGTGCCGGAGGACGAGGCACCCCGCTAGCGGGGGAAGCCGGAGGCCGCCCCCCAACCTGCCCTCCCGGCGCGGCAGAGCCGGGCTTTAAGGCCGTCCCCGCCGCGGGGGTGGCGCAGCCCGCCCGGGGGCGGAGGGCCGGGGCTGTAAGCTCACCCCCAGCCCCGGCCCTCTCCCTGCCCGCCTGCGGGGAAGGGGAGTTATGGCCCCGCTCCCGGCTTGCGGGGAGCCGCCGTCTCCCCTCTGCGGAGGAGGCTCGGCGCTGTCGAGCAGCTGCCATTACTCGGGCCGAGACCCAAGCAGACATTCCCCCCCCACCCCCCCCCCCAAACCCCAGCGAGGAAACGCGGGGGCGGCGGGGGAGAAGCGAGAGAAAGGAAAAAAAAGGGCGGGGGGGGGAGAAAAGCGGGGAGCAAAGCTTGTGAGAATAGAGCCGGGGGGGCGGCGGGGCCGAGGCCGGGCTGCGCCACACCCCGCTCGGCCTCGCCTCTCACGCGAGTCCCCGGCTCCCCCGCGCCCTGCAGGCCCGGCGGAGCGCTGAGGGCACCGTTCCCCCCGGGGGGGGCCCTCTGCCCCTCTGCCCACCCCACCGCCTCCTCACGCCCCGACCCGATCCCGACCCGGGCTGAAAGTCTGGCGAAACCGCCGGCTTTTTTTTTTTTTTTTTTTATTGGAAGCCGAAAGCCGGCCGGGGAAGGCGTGTAAGGACAAAAATAATCGCCGTTAATAATCACACGCGCCCCGCCGCCGGCCCCCTTCTTCTCGATTTCCAAGCGGGCTGCGAGATAATCCTTCCCACTCCAAAAAAATAATATATATATATATACATATATATAAAAATCCCGCCTTCCGTCCCCGTCGGCCCCCCCCCACGCTCCCCCTCCCGCAGCCCCACACATTTTATTATTAAGTATAATTGCTCCCCCCTCCCCATATGCTCCCCCACGGGGCAGGATTGCCCCCTCCCCTCGTGCCCAGCCCTTCCCCTGTCCCCTCTCCCCCATCTCCTTGGAACAGTGTGTACATGATTTTGTAGTTTTTTTAAGGCGCCATGTTTATAATCCTCCATCATATTAAAAAAAAATCCACCCAGCATGAGACACGGTGTCTCTCGCACCCCAAAGCCAGGGAGGCAGACAGAGAAATATCCACAGGGCTGTAAATTCAACCCCCCCTCCCGCACACACACCCCTCCTCCCCAGACTTAAAAGTCTCTCTCACCTTGTGCTGCTGCCGCTGCTTCTGCTGCTGCAGGGGGGGAGAAGTTAAGCCAGGGGAAACTTTTCAATCCCTTCCCCAGGCCGCTGCTGCCTCCTCCTTCCACATATTTTTCCCCTCAGAGTTTTATTGTGTCTGAATTTTCTCTCTCTCTCTCCTCTTCTGTCTGTCCACAGTTCAGGTTTCTGGGGTAAACAGGGTTTAGGATGGTGCTAGGGATATTTGGGAGAAGGAGAACTCTAGTGGTGTCTGCTGGAGTTGCTGTTTGTTTCTTTTATTATTTTTTTTTTAATAATACATTTGAAACGGATCTTTAACTATTTATTATATATGTATTTTATCACACTCTTAGATCTGGATCCTCTCTTATTGCAGAGGAAAAAATTACCAGTTATCTGACCTCTTATCGTGAAACCCAGTTTGGAAAACATCTTTAAAAGTGGATACACACCTTGGGCAACAGAAACTAAAGCATATAGAAACAGTGTTCTGTCCCAGAATTGGCTATGTGTTCCAATTATGGGTCCACACTTTCACTGCAGGATTAGAAAATCTAGGTAATATGAAACTGTAGAGGTATATATATATACATATGTAAGTAGCAGGAAAACATGTACTTTTAATACCATTTTTACATAGACTATGAGATAAATATTAATTATTCATAAATGTCTAAGCAAATGCATTCTAAAGTTTCTGAAATACTCAAGGAATTAAATAATGGAACAGTAACACATTTTATAATTGATTAAACTCGACTAGCACTGTGACATACTTTATTAAAATACACTATAAGCTTAATCCCGTAAAATTTATGCATGCAAATAATTTTACTCACCTGAGTAGTCACTAGTATTATTAAAATAGTTTTGGAATACTAATAATGAAAAAAGATGCATCCATTCTGCCTGTTCAGTCAAAGAATTTAACACAATTTACACTCTGAACAGTGAAGGTTTCTCTAGTGTGTTTAGTAAATAAAATTTCTAGCAGTGTCTAAAACCACATTTTGTTTGAGACTGCTACATCAGGACTTCACCTCCACTTTTAAAAAATAAAATGCAAATAAGAGCTTGTTGAATGGCAGTGATAAAGCTTTACTTATGTTGTGTATTTAAATATGAAAGAACATTTTACATTATCTAAAATAAATAGATAGGAAAGAAAGTGCTGGTAATCTGTTTTCAAAGGGTACTTGAGGGGCTGGGCAGATACCAAACAGTGATACTATAGTTTATTAACTGCATTATATTGCTTTCATTAATAAAAAGCAAATGAGATTTATGGGCAATTTTTTAAGTAAGAAGGACACTCAGGAAGAGATTTAGTGTCAGTGTAATTACAAAAAGGCTACCTTATGTTAAGCATTTAGTTGTGATGTTTGGCTCAGATTTTGTTAAGACTTGTAATTTTCAAAAGACACTTGATTGAAATATATGCCAAGTTTCCATAGGATATTGGTGGCTTGGCTGCCTTAAGTTCCTCTGAAACCTGCTCTATACAAATTGTATCTGAGCTATATTTATATATGAAGGAAAATGTTTGGGTGCTTATCATTTCTACGGTTTCCACCATTCAGTCGAGCTGGCAGGTCTACTCAAGCAGGTGTGTTTTAGGCATACCAATTTTTGCTACCAGAAGCAAAGAGGAGAGAAAGGTACCCAGCAGCATACAGAACCGTCTTTAATTCTTCAGCTAAACCAGCCAGATACCCCATACAACCACGTTGGCTGGGGGGATTCTTTGGCATACATCCAAGACAAAGCTCCAATTCCACTCTCTGGTTCTTTAGTGAGAAGATTCATTACTCTGACACAGTGCCTTCTCCTTACCTATACAAATATTTACTTAAGGCAGAAGTTCAGCTATCTTCAGTATAAAAAGGTTTTAGCCCTTTATCTCTCAGGTCCCATAGAGAGCTGTCAAATAAATATTTAGGCCGCAGTTTCACGAACGCGGAAGCATATGCAGGATTGAATCCTTATGGTTTGCCTTACCTTACAGGGTTTTTTTTTTCCTGGAATCCACTGCTTGCCAACAATTTGTTGTAGTTAACATATTTGTAAAGGGTAGTCTGGACCGTCTCCAAATATTTGTTTCAGGATACAAATATTTGATTTTGTAAAGAACAAGGTATCCTAAAGCAAACATTTAGGGAGTGTCTACAACCATAACTACTTTACCTTGTGTGAGCTGATGGGCAGTGAATTAAATCAACTGTAGAGAAACAGGCATATAGTTTATATATGGGTGTTGGTGGGCCTTGTTTTGAAATGCTTTGATATCCTCTTTAGATCCCTCAGCTAGCCAGTTTTATTATATCGCCTTCGTGGTGCATATTGAAGGATAAAAATGATGCATTTCCCAATCATTTTGATTTATTTTTCACTGTATTGGAAAGACTTTTTTTATGTTCATTAAGATAAAGAATTGAAGTGACTCCAGCTGGTCTTGGTTAGCCTCGGTTCTTGCATTTATCAGCGTTTAGTGTGATATCTCCCATGCACGCTTCGCGGAGCCCTTTTGGCCATTAACTTTCCATCGGCAAAGCGAGCGAAGAGCTTTAAAGAGTTAACGCACAACTCCACTACCAAGCCGTGCAGGCTGAGACAGGCAGACAATAGGAAGGAAATCCCACCCTCCCACAGCACTGGGCAGCAGTATGTTTCCTCATAGGCGCTGGGAAATGTTTGTTAATACAAACGCTGGATTGGGGCCGTCTCCAGCCCCCCCCTCCCCAGGGCGAGGATTGGCTGCCGAAGCGGGCGAGAGGCGAAGGGAGGCCGGGGGAAATTGAGGCATTTCCTCCCTCCTCGGCCTCGAAGGTCCCTGGAAAGGATGAACGCGGAGCTGGGTGTGTGAAGCTGGACAGGCTCGTCTCAGGCTGAAGGAGCTCAGTTTGGGAACCAGTTTACCTGTCAAAACTCAATAGCTCGCAGTGTAATTGTAAGGGGTCCAGACATCTCTCTCTTTTCTTACTTGGTTGTGGAAAAAGAAAATGCACCACTACTGCAGTGTTAGAAAGCAAACACAATAAAGTTGCTTCCTTTCAAGTAAAAGTACATACAATAGAAATACATCAGGCTACACGTGTGCCAGTAATGTGCTGGTCAGGTCTACTGCAGCATTGTTGTCGGCATTGTTTCACATGTAGGCAGTACTGGAGGATAGGAGAAGAAGCTGAGCAAGGCAGAAGCACAGTTTTGCCAGCACGTGTGTCCAGCCTAAGAATGTAATTTGCTGCAGTGAGTTAAAGGGGTCACTGGACAGGTTCGTGGAAAAGAAATCCACTGCAGGTTGGAGCCACACAATCCACATGTCTTGGGAAGTCCCTGAGCCGAAAGCAGTTTGAAGCAACACTAGTGGGCACAAATACATATGTGCCTGGCTGGTGCTGTGTTCCTGACGTACCTTCTTATGGCCAGAACATGTTCTGGGCACAAGAAGGCTGCTGCTGCCTGCAGTTTCCTTTTAAACAATACTATTCCTTTTCAAGAGATCATTTTGCTTTCAGTGCTAGTACTGGACAATGCTACAATGTGTGGATGGGACCTTTTATTCATACCTCACTTTTTTTTACCATGCTCTTTTTTTAGTGGTACAACAAACATGGCTGAAAAAAGTCCACCTTACCTGGAGGGTTCCAGACACCAGGCTCAGCACTGTGAAAATGTTGGTTGAATGCTGCACTTGGTACAGCAGGGTTTTGCTGTGTCCTCCCTGCACAGGACCATGTGCTAGGCTAAAAAACATGCAGCCCAACCTTCTCCTCCAGGACTTTCTACCGTCTTCCTGACTGAACCAAAGCTACCCATTAGGTGCTCAGATCTTTGTAGGAGAGCTGCCTCTTGCAGATGGTGCCAACCCACTTTAGTGCATGCTCAGCTCCCAGCCACACTGAAACAAACATAGCTTAAATGTGTTTCCTGAGAGGCAGGTCTGTGCTGTGTTGTGATCGGAGAAGTATTAATGCAGCAAATTAGTGTAAATTTTTCATCAGAACAAAGCTTAGCAACATAGTTTTCTTTGCAGTAAAAATCTCAGCAATGCATTTTGTTTAGGAAGTTGGGGGGAAGGGAACAAAACCTTAATAACAACAGACTCAGGAAATCCACTGAGCTGAAAACAGTTGGAGGATGGGAGAGTCATAGGGAGAAGCTTATACTGTTCCTTTTTTCTCCCTGGGCATCGAAAAGAAAATAGCAGTCTCTGGAGGAGGGCACAGAGCAGAGGACCTCCAGCAATGTCTGCTGTTCTCTGAAGCTATCCCAGGGTAAAACATGCTACCCAGAGGTGCTGGCCTTACAAACTTGATATGATGAGGAATGAAGTGGACCCCGCACCAGCAAGGATCCTCTCTTTTTGGCTTCCTTCTCCTGGCTTTGCCCTTGGCCATGCAGAATGTCTGTCCAGTGCTTGCTAGGTGCGGCTCTCGGAGCTTGATGAGGAATTCTGTGACTCAGTGGGGCACGAGAAAGGAAGAGTACAAATATAAAGGTGTGGGGGGGAAAGTACAGGAGGAATTTCAAAAAAAATTTTCTGGAAGAGTCAGAAGTTAGGGTGTTTGTTGATGACAGCACTTGATGGAGAGGTGAACCTTAGTCTGACTTCGTATGGCCAGTCTTATATTCGTATGAGAACCTTGTAGGTATTATCACTGGTAATAATTCAGATAGAAAAGCCTTCCAAGTGTAGATGTAGATTAAGTTACAAAATACTTTTTTTTTTTTTTTTCACTGTGTTCTCTCCTTAGATTTTCATGCACAGCTGGGAATAGTGGTTTATCCTAAAAAGTTTACCTGTGAGTAAACTGACATATGTTTATGACATATGACACGACACGTGTTTATGCCAGCATTATGCTTCATGAAAACTGTATGCCTGATTCAGCATACAGTCTGCCAAAGGAAACTTATCTCAATATTTTTTCACTAATTCAAAACAACAGAGTGAGTTTGTACTGGTTTCATACTTTGTGTCATCTGGCTACTGTATTTTAGATTCAGGAGCAGGTGCTGTAACATGTGACACGAAAAAAAGCTTTAATGTATGCCTCAAAGTGTATACGGAATTTATCTCACACAGGTTTGTCTATTCTTGGTGTAATATCTAACATAATTTATTTATATGCAAAATAAATGCACAAAAATGAAATTTGCTATTAGATTGAAAAGGAGTCAAATAGGATCTACTCTTATTTTATGAGGATGCAGTGACTGGAGATGTAGCATGCCGGAAAAACAGCTGTCACTGTGAGGAAATACATGCTATATTTTGTTACTAAAAGCAGTTATAAACCTGGAGTTTTTAAGCAAGGAGACATGAGTGTCACAACTGCAGGGAAATTATAATTACATTGTGCATCAAATTAAATGCCAGCATTGCCAATAATAAATAAATAAGTAAAATCCTCTATTCCAGGTAAGTGGGGTCTCCCATTGCCAAACAGTGAAAAAACCTGTGTACAGGAGCTATTACAGCATACATTAGGAGCATGCAGAGACTTCCAAGTGCCCACAAGAGTCAGTTCATGACAAGCCAGGCTTGATCGAGTTTGGTCCAGCACTGGCTTTGAGCTAATTATTGCAGGGTTACTCTGTCTCTACCCCGCGCTTCAAAGCCTTCCCTGCTCAAAGTTGGCTTGTTAGCCCCGACACAGTGCTGGACCCAAGCTGGTGCAGCCTTTCATGTGGCACTTCACTGGGATTAACAAGCCTTTCCAGTAAACACATTTCTGTGGTGTATAGAGCTGAGACATCCAAATGTTTCTGAAAGAGATAATGTGTTATCACTAGTACTGAACTGAAGCTAATAAGCCTTGTTGGACCCAAGCTGATCATATGCAGAGCTACCCAGCTGTGGCTCTGTACAGCTTTTTCCCAAGCTCCAATTTCCAGGAACTCAGTGTTTTGCATGGCATTAGCTCCAGTCTCAGACAGCTTATTAGCCGCTTGTGATGCTACGCAAAAGTGGTAAAATTGTTTCTGGAACAGAACTGTTCTCGAATCTAACACATTGCCTGAGCTAAAGATCCCTTCCAGACTGAAGCTGGCCTGGCATGGAGCCACGATGATGTGTTTGCAGCTTTGATGTAGCCTGATGTCATCTGCAGCTTGAATAAACCTCCTCGTGATATCACTGATTGGCTGCACAGGATAGTCATAATTAATAGCAACATTTATGTCAGTTTTGAACCGTTATGATCAAGATGAAAGCTAATGTAGGGAAAAAAAAAAACACACACACAACACTACATTTGTCATTTTGTGGTTCTGACCCCTTATTTGAAAACATCTTTTATAATCCAGATTTTAAGATAATATGACGGATAAGATAAATTAGTTCTGATCCAGTATCACCAATTTAATTTGCAAGAAAGAAGCAAGAATTTGCCAGGAAGAAGCTCAATAATTTGAGCAGGTGCAAGGAAATGCCTGCTCAAAACCAATCATAATATTCAAGTCTAATTTTCCTATTACTAACAACCTTCTTACACTGACAGAATTGGAAGAGAATGTCATGACAAGTAACCAAAGTAGAACTTAAAATGCGACTCTTTGAAAAGATAGGATTTGAAAAGAGTGCTGGGACAAATAGATTATATATTGTTTGATCTTAAATGCAATGCAGGGTAAGTAATATGTACAAGAATTAATAGATACTATTTATGTACTTTCCTATTTATCTTACCCAATAGCTGCATTACATTCAGCAGATGCCACTGCAATCACTTAAAAGAAATATTAAAACAGGAATTTAATAACATCCTATTAACTTTAATAACAATAATTTTTTTTTAACTTATCTCCTATATTAACCAGGCATACTATTCAAAAGTCGTGGTTAGCTATTAAGAGGTTATATAAAGAACAGTTACCATTGAACTTGTAACTTTGAATATCCCCAATTGCTGAATTAAAAAAGTTCCATTTCCTCTATCTTAAAAACATAAATTAAAAGCAAAAACAAAAATGAAAGAAAACAAACAAACAAAAACACAGATTTTGCCATGCTGAACAAAAGATTGTGTGTGTCACATAAAAAGTGTGTGTCACTCATGGTAATCTTGATAATCCATTTTGTTTTCTATACCTGCATTTACTAAATTCTTCATGCTAAGAAATAAACCCGGATATTTTATTTCCGGTATTTGCATGTTTTATAGCTTCTGTTTAGTGCTGGGCTACTGCCAATTTTGTTTATTTGTTTACATAAAAGAATAGATTTATCCCTAGCCCTAAACTGTTACAGTCCTTGGCTCTAGGTTATAATACTTTTCATCTCAGTTATTTACGTGAATGTCATAGATGACAACTTTTAGATGACAATGATTATTACATTCATTTAGGCAATAATTGCCTTTGCTAAACTTGCTCAAGTTGCCTTTGAGAAGTTTAGCACAGCATCAAGGTGTTGGCACAGACATACAGCCATCAGTTTCTCCTTCTTTCTCCCAGAAGTCTCTAAAGATTTAAAGAATCCTGCTAAAGTACAAGTTAATTTTTTTTTTTTTTAAATCAACAACAACAGCAACACTTCAAGTTAGGAAATATGTACTATACTTCTCTGAAGACTGTGGCTCAAAAGCAGAATACTGAATCCAACATATTTGTCTCCTTGGACTATCTCTGCCGTTTAATATTTCCCTCAGCAAATACAGATGGATGAAGGTTCAATATTGTTCCAAGGGAACAAGCTGTAGCCACCAATCCTGCAAGCACTTTTTTCATGCTTCTAACTTAAAAAGGATATATAAAACTATTAAGTTTTGTGTGTACAAAATGCTCCCATTTTCTTCATTCAAGTTTGAAGCTTATCATTATATGCAAAATTGAGAATGGAGCCCACTGTAGTCTCCGGAAAGACTCCCACCGAATTCAGTAACCCTGGGATCAGAACTTGGATAAATTTTTTACTCTGGACCAAGAAATTCCAAATCATTGGAATCCTAAATAATTTTTCTTCTGATTCCTTCCCATCTCCCCTGCATCTCCATTGTATGCGATGTAGTTGCACAGGTCTTAAGGCATTTTATGTCTCAGCTCAGCTCCTCTAAAAATCGCAGAAACACTAGTGTTAGACTAGTAGAAATACTTTGCATTGCATAAGATCAAGCTAAACATGAAGTGTTGGTATATATTGAGTCATATTTGAGTCTAAGCAAATTCTGTTACTTTTTAGACAAGAATAAAACACAGTGGTAGTTCTGAAATCTCTGGATGACATAAGCACAAAAATTGTGGAATGCCAAAAACAGAATTGTGTTTGAAAACTGCAACCACTGGAGAGAAATAGTGATATACAGTCATCTTTTCCTTACGTTTAGAATATTTTTAATACTCCAGAATAGCACAATTCTGCTGGTAAAAACTTAGGAAGCTTCAAGATGTTTGCATGAAAGTTCAAGGAGGATCCCTTAATAAAGACTAAGCAGCAAAGCATTGTAAAAATTTGTTATATTATTATTGGAAAAGCATTTGAATTGCCAAATTCATTCTTTATTTGACATTGGGACAGAGTTTCCCCCTGTCCTCTTATTTAATACGCTATATTTTATAATTAAATTCATAGTGCTTGAGAACAGGGCAAATCTACACACAGCAAAGCCTATGGTTATATTCTTTTTCTGGTCTAATTTATTCCTTGTGTCCATAAGAAAATTTTGCAGAGATTTTAAACAAAACATTGTATCACATATTTTGCTGAACAGGTGATGATTTACTTACAAAGTTGTATTTGCTTCCTACTACTGCACAATGATCATAAAAGGTGGGAGTGAACACCTTACATATGAGGAAGAAACAGGATAGTACATGTCTTCTGGAAATCAAGGGACAGTGATGAACAGTGATTCAACAGGAAATGAAAAATATTAGGAGAGAAAAAACAAACAAACAAACAAAACCACCAAAAACTCTAAGGCCAAGACAAAATGTTTTTTGCAAACGGCCAAAAGATTTTTTTCCACAAACTTTATATAGATGTAGGGATACATGAAGGAACAAATTAACACTTTCTGTCAGGTGGGAAGTACTGTCCAATGTGTATGAATATCATGTTCAATCAAGAGTTATAAGAGTAAAATATTTCCTGTCATGGGAGTTTCAGTGACTAGAGGATGAACTCAAAGTATTTTTCTGGTAGTGGCATGGCTGTTATGCGCTTTAATACATGTGAATTCTGAGGTAAAGTATCCCAAATTTGTATTCACATTTGTGTAGTAAGTCCACACAGATGATAGATTGACAGAGTGCTAGCAGCAAACTTCTCTTGCCTTTTCATTACAACAGCGAAAGCATTCAAGTCTTCCTGATGGTAAAAAAGATAAAATATAACAGAGTTATGCATACAGTTCTAAAATGTGAAGCCCATGGAGGAAAAAGATATAATCTGCAGAACTCCTGCAGAATGTTAATTGTATTGTAAAATTGTACTATTTGCAAGCATTTTCATTCAGTCCTGTGGAATTCCCAGGCTCAAGGAAAGTGGGAGGTGTGAGCAATTACCTTGCCATGAAGTCATGGTGGCAGTTTGTCTGAACATCTTCACAGAAACAAAATATAATGAGATGTACCTTCTGAGGTTTGGGTAATATTACTAGATTCACTTGATGCAATACAGACTGACAAAATTCTGCTCTTGAATTCTAGCTTAGTGTTCCTGGGAGTGTAAAAGTCAAACCTGAGCACAATTTGTATGACAGCAATGTAATTTCATTATCCTTCTAGGAATACCTGATCAAGTATGATACTGAAAATTATAAAAAAGACCTTAAAAATGAGGAAGCTCACAAGCTCGCCAGAAGTGTTGTAAAGAGATTCTTCCAACTTTCCTGACAGGTGACCTCATATTATTAAAAAAAATATATAAAATAAATCATTCTTCCTTTCAGACCCAAGGAATACAGATCACAGTAATAAGGCTAGAGAATCTATGTTGTGACTCAATAGTTTAGTAACTCTAAAAGGACCTGGCATTCGTGCTGGATAACTAGTTGAACTGGATAACTTGTGTAGTTAATGAAAGGAGGATATTATTGCAATAAATAAAGTAGAATGGATTAGAGGAAGAGTAAGAAGTGAAATTAGGAACAAAAACCCTTTACTGTATTTGAGTTGGAAGTCTATAGAAATGCTGTTACACCATTGACTGAAGGTTTAGGTGGTGTACGTAGTCACTGATGAGAAGCTAAATGAATTTGTCGCAGCTGAGGCTTCAAAAAGAGTTAGTGAAAAGCAGAATGCCTTCTACAAAATCTTTGAATAAAAGTTGGGGTTACTATTTTGATCATACCAAAAACATTATGTCTGTGTTAGTAAATAAAATAATTTCCCTGTTTTCTAGCCCTGAAACCAACTGACACAGCATGGCTTACATTTAGATTCCTAAACTGCGTCACCTCCAAAAAACAATGTTCTCATCTGAACAGCCCACTAGGAATTGTGTCTGGCTTGTACCGTCCCTGAGTTTTGCTTTTCTTTTTGTTTGTTTGTGTGTTTGTTTCCTTTCTTCCTTTCTTCTCTTCTCTTCTCTTCTCTTCTCTTCTCTTCTCTTCTCTTCTCTTCTCTTCTCTTCTCTTCTCTTCTCTTCTCTTCTCTTCTCTTCTCTTCTCTTCTCTTCTCTTCTCTTCTCTTCTCTTCTCTTCTCTTCTCTTCTCTTCTCTTCTCTTCTCTTCTCTTCTCTTCTCTTCTCTTCTCTTCTCTTCTCTTCTCTTCTCTTCTCTTCTCTTCTCTTCTCTTCTCTTCTCTTCTCTTCTCTTCTCTTTTCTCTTCTCTTCTCTTCTCTTCTCTTCTCTTCTCTTCTCTTCTCTTCTCTTCTCCTCTTCTCTTCTCTTCTCTTCTCTTCTCTTCTCTTCTCTTCTCTTCTCTTCTCTTCTCTTCTCTTCTCTTCTCTTCTCTTCTCTTCTCTTCTCTTCTCCTCTCTCTTCTCTTCTCTTCTCTTCTCTTCTCTTCTCTTCTCTTCTCTTCTCTTCTCTTCTCTTCTCTTCTCTCTCTCTTCTCTCTTCTCTTCTCTTCTCTTCTCTTCTCTTCTCTTCTCTTCTCTTTCCTCTCTTCTCTTCTCTTCTCTTCTCTTCTCTTCTCTTCTCTTCTCTTCTCTTCTCTTCTCTTCTCTTCTCTCTTCTCTTCTCTTCTCTTCTCTTCTCTTCTCTTCTCTCCTCTCCTCTCCTCTCCTCTCCTCTCCTCTCCTCTCCTCTTCCTCTCCTCTCCTCTCCTCTCCTCTCCTCTCCTCTCCTCTCCTCTCCTCTCCTCTCCTCTCCTCTCCTCTCCTCTTCTCATGTTAACCATTTAACAAAATTGGTGACCATGTACTTGGACCTTAGCACTTAGTTTATCAGTATATAGACATTGTTTCTTATTTATACTACCTGCATGTTCCAGTTTATGCAATTTTATGTGAGCTCAACTCTTAATCCAGAATAAGTTGATTCACAGACCACCCTGAAATCAAAGCAGATTTCCTGTAACTATTGCCTTAAAAAACTAAACTTGTTACTGCTAACGTTAGCAAACTACAAAGCAACTACAAATCTAGCAAGCAATAAGAGGGTGATTTGAATGTGCTAGTAGGAACTACTTCTTAAACAAGTTTTCTTAACTTGTCAAGACATGTTTAAGTTAGCAAGAACAATAATATCTGAATAATTTATTTAAGCATAAGTATACAGCCTTCCTTCATTAACAACATTAGAGATGTTAAAAGTATAAAAATAAGTTTCATAAGTAAGAAAAGTTGATACAACTTTAAGGTCCTTAAACCTTTTTTTTTTTTTTTAAGAACACAATTAGAAAAATTGGGAAAAAAATAGGGTCTGTAGTAATAGCAACAGCTATCATATATTTCTTTTTGTCTCTGTCAGATGTTAAAAAGGGCTAGATAGAATTGTTTAAACTTTTCTTGTTTAAACTTTTCTCTAGAACTGCCCTGGAAAGGAAGCAGGTATGACAGATTTCATCCAAGAAGCTACAGATTTTTAAAATTGAGGCTTATAATAAAAATGCTTGCTGTGATTATGTAGTATTCCTCCTGTGGCTCTATGAAATAGAGAGTAATAGGGAAACTGTACTGCTGTTTGTCGTATTCAAACTGTAATAGCCACCAACACCCACTGAAAGATTGCTGTAAGCCACATCACGCATGTGGCTTACAAGAACATATTTGTGAATTTTTCAGTTTAACAATAGAAGACAGATCATACTGATTATTTCTTTACACAGAAGTATTACTCATTGTTTCCTATTCCAGAGTTTCTTTTTGGAAAAGTATTTTTTTGTCACAGTCTAAATACTCAGTGAGAAGGCACAACAAATTCATATTACTGGATTTTGTGATAGGGGCAATGGGAAAAGAAGGAACTGATCCCCAACAACTTGGTCTGAACATATCAAGTAAGGGTATATCCATCTGACATTTATTAAATCCATAAAGGCTGTACTACTTAGGTGTCTAAACAAAGGTATAAAAATATGAGTTTAAGGAATCACATATACATTTTGGCCAGAAACTGAGATGTCAAACCCCTAAACATGATATATATGTAGAGACTGAGAAAATTCAAGTTACAATGAGTTTCTAAAATGCTTTCCACTACCTGATGAGAACCACTGGTAAATGTTTAGAACTTTGAATGCTCTTTGTAAAATGTAGTAAGAGTCCCTGCAATGCCAAAATTTGTAAGCATAACTCTGAGAGTCAAAAACAATGAATCATGTATGATTCCTTATGCTTTCATATTCCCATGTCATCTGTAGTGTTGGACCCTCTGTGAAGCTGCATTCTGTATCTCTGAATTCAGAGAGACTTTGAAGCCACTTTGAAGTTAAGAAAATTTAGGTTGAGTGAGGCCTTTAGAAAGGCTGTTCTATTTCTTTTGTTTACAATGAAACCTAGAAAAATGCTGTCATGGTTTTGCAGAATTTTTTTTTACAGGCATGCATACAAAAGAGAAATAGGAGCCCACTTTTAATATTTTATAGAAGTGGTTTAGCACAGCAGAACAGGAAACTTCTTTCTTTCTTTCTTGCAGACTCAATAAATCATTCCAGTTCTCCTAAGCTCCAAAGTTTGTTGAATTTCTGAGTTGTAAATGAGCTGGGGCCTACTTCTTACCTTGGGAAGTTTTTGTAACTGCTTGAATGAATGTGAGAGGCAATAAACCACTCTATGCTACAGTAAGAACTTAATCTGTATTCCAGTGAAACTGTGTGGAGAGAGTCCTGTGACTCACACCGTGAAGCGATCGCAAAGCATATACAGTACTTAGCCTATGTGGTATGAGAACAGGGGAGTGAGTCTTTAAGAAGAAAACATACATATGCCAGTGTTTAGACATAATAGTATTCATTTTCTATCTGCTATGGAGTGATATTGGTGGCAGCCAGTAAGGTGAGGACAAGAAGGTCCCGAGAGCCTGCTCAGCTACAGATCAGCAACTGCAGAGAAAACAGAAGTACACAAGGAAAAAGAAAGATCAGTAGAGTAATTTTTTTTTTTTCAACAACTTTCTTCCCTTAATATATATTTTTTTCGATTTTATTTCTTATTGTTATTACTCTTCAAATTGCTCCTTTAACTCCATTGACCATGTGAGTCTTCCATCACACAGGCCGTAGGTGGACAATCAGTTCTTATGGGGGTCTAGGCCTTTTGCACAAAACACTGTATATTTCTGAAAAATGTAAAACAGATGCCTTGCAGGCAAACACAGAATACGTACTGCCACAGTAAACTGATGATTGTTTTCAAACCATTGCTTTCGATTTCCCTGCACATAAATATGATTGTCCAAGCCTCTTTGAGTTTGATAGGAAGAAAATCACAAGACTTTCACACAAGAACAGCTAAAAGTAAACTTTTTTTTTTTTTTTTTTTTTTTAAGGAGCTCTTTAAAAAGAAGGAGCACTTCAGAGAATAAGGACAAACAGAGCTCATTGCCATAGCTATGTCCTTAAAGCGCGTGCTCCTAGTGAATGTAGTCTAAGACATCATTCTCCTAGCTGGCTCTGAAGAATGACTAACTGTCACCAGGTCTACATTTGAAACAAATGCTTGGTATGTCCTGTTGAGTCACTGAAAATAGAAATCTGACCTGATTATGCTGTCTGTGAATGGTTGCATACTTTTCTATCACAATGAGTAGGTTTTTTTCGTTTTAAGATGTTGTGGTTTAGCCCCAGCAGGCAGCTGAGCACCACAGAGCTGCTTGCTCACTCCCCTGCGCTGGGATGGTGAAGAGAACCAGAAGGGTAGACGTGAGGAAACTCCTGGGTTGTGATAAAGACGATTTAACAGGTAAAGCAAAAACTGCACCAAAAAGCAAGGCAAAGCAAGGAATTCGTTGACAACGTCTCAGCAGCAGCAGATATTCAGCTGTTTCTAGGAAAGCAGGGTCCATCACATGTAAGTTACTTGGGAAGACAAGCACCATCACTCCAAACATTCCCCCTTCCTCCTTCTCTCCTCACAGATTTTGTTGCTGATCGTGACATGCTACAACATGGAATATGCCAGCTTCCTTGCTGGCAGCGCAGTGCGGGAGGCACAGAAGTCCCTGACACTGTTCAGCAACCTCTAAAACATCCCTGTGTTCTCAGCACTGTCTTGCATCATAAATCCAAACTACAGCACCATGCAAGTTACAGTGAAGAAAATTAACTTTATCCCAGCCAAAGCCAGTACATGAGATTATGCTATTATAATTCACCATACAACTCAAATCCATTAAGAAAGGTATTCAGCAGCATCCTTACTACCTGAGCTATTTGCAGTAAGGATAAGACACCAGTGGCTTCTCTGATCTCCTTGGTAAAGACCAGAGTGTGACTCCTCCATCTGTGCTACAGCTCAGTGTGGGACTAGTTGGCTAACCAAGGAGAGCAGCTTCTAGTGATGTTCTTTGTGTAAAGGCCTTCTTTAAAAAAATCTTTGTTGAAAAGTTCTTTAGAAGTTGGTTAAATTTGTTGCCGCCCAGGGCATACTCAACATTTTCTTCTTCAGCCTTGGGAACATGAAGGTGAGAACAACGTGATTTAATTTTGCTGGTTGGAGATTTAAATATTGAAGAAAATTGCTGCTCTTCCAGTATTGAAATAGCTTCAACCGATGGCAATACATTCATTTTGAAGTAGATCCTATTTTAAATGCTCTTATCTGAAATAAATTTTAAAACTATTCCAGAAAGACAGCAGGAAAAAAAAAAAAAAAAGGAAAAGGAAGAAAAACCACCAACAACTAGAATTTTTATTTTTGAAAGAGTGAAGTTTTCTGTAGCAATACTTATATAAAAACTATTATGTAATGAGAGATTGCAGGAGGTGATGAAGGGGGACTTTAGGAGGAGATAAGAAAGGAGACACTCATAATTGCAGTTATGAAAGCTTTGTAATAGAAAAGGACTTCAGACTTGGTATATATCAAAGATGGAAACAGAACATAAAGTTTTTAAACAGCCTGAGATATTGCTAAATGTATACTCCATCCACTTAATAGACATATCTAAATGTAAATGAGAAGGAAATCAATTCTTGATATGGATACTAAAACATGCACATCAGGATATATGAGTTTACCATCTATGAATGCGTCATTTAACATGCATCATTCAATGCAAAAGAAAGAAAGAAAGAAACAAACAAACAAAACCCTAGCTGCACCTTAATTGCATGGGCATCTTCAAAAACTACTCATTTTTCCTATTGATTTTCATTACAACTGAAGTTATAAAAATAAGATGGTCACTATGTGGTTCGAAGATTTGTTTCGTATACCTCGAAGAGGTAGTTGTACAGCCTCTGTAAGATTATTTTTCCTGTCTTTGAAAGAACACAGGAAAGTTAAGGACTATATGAAATTTCTTCTCAGGCCAACAGACTGCTTATCCTGCAAGCTACTGTTAGTGACAGTGCAATGATCTTACCCTCCATCTTGAAAATGTGGCTTGTTTTTGTTCTGTTTCTTCCAGACCCTGGAAATGTTGTACTAGATCGGTTGATGGTACAGATGGGAACCAAGTAATCAAGGTCAATCCAGATACGATGACAGTGTTGCTGAGAATGTGAAAGCACCTACTGAATTTGCCAGTGTTGCTTACAGACTCAGAATCGTCTCAGGTCTGGTGATCTGAAAGATCATTGCTCATCTTGTGTTCCTTCATGGCATTTGCTTCTGTCTACTTTGCTGGAGCAGCATGTTCCCAGCGTTACACCTGACAGAAATGAACTCAGAACTTGTTCAGCAGAGGGGTCCTGTTTCTGCAGCCTGCTGCTGATGGACTGAAAAATACAAGTTTTTGAAAGCTCCATGTTGCAATGTAAGAATTTCTTTGTATATGATTATTTGGAGAGGGAATGGGGCATATAGTGAGGGTGTATTCAAATCATTTATTTGCTGATAACTATGGTTTAATTATTTAGCTTCCCACATGCCAAACAATGGGCATGCTAGTATATTTCAAATAAATGTTTTTTATTTTTAAATAGTCATTTGGAAAATATTAAGAAGCAAGAGAAAGCAAAGTACAAAATGGATAAATGATTCAAACACTGTGTTTTCCAGCTTGAGATAAACATCAGATAACAAACCCAGGCCCAAAGGGGATGTGTTGGCAATCAATTCTTCTGCTCAGCCAGACATTCATAAATATGATTTATTTCAATTATGTGCTTTTCAATAAACGTCTGAATCTTTGTTTATAACTCTTGATTTGCCAAAATGTTTTGCTAGGAATTTAGAGGATGAGAATATATGATAAAAACTACTTTGACCATCTGTTAAAGGAGAAAACTTGACATTTTTTGGAAGAAACGTGCATTTTCTTCTGAAAAAAATATTGTGAAAGCCTGCTTATGGCATGGTCAAGGAGCAAAAGGAACCTAAAACATATTTTAGCCTACTCTATATGTAGGCGAGTAGCTAAAATAGTTTTTTTATTATTATTATTATTATTTTTTATTAATACTATTATTTTAACAGCATAACAGGGTTATAGGGAAGTAACAGTGAGTTTCAGTAATCTTCCACTACCTTTACTTAGACAAATTATATGATTGGAAGAAAGTCTTCTTGGCATTTCATTTCTTTACCACAGTAGTTTGTTATCACAAAAGCAGGCTGGTTTGTGCACAAAAGAGACATGTCACTTCAGAACTTTTTGGAAAAAAAATAATGGAAGTTATTTTATGTTAAGCAAATTATAAACAAGCAGGAACATGACATTTTGGCACATATTAACAAGTCAAACCCCAAGAAACTTGTCGATTCCTATTCACAACGGTCCCTGTAAATATTCTAGTCTTTTCATTGGCTTCAGTTCATTTTACTACAGTGACAGCTAGGAGTTATGTGTTATTTTAAATCTCCAAAACCATAAAGGGATTAGGTCCACATTGTGCTAAATTCTTTGAGGATATATAGAAAAATGCTCTTCCTCCCTGAAGATCTTACTCTGTTATCTTTAGGGTCAGAAACAGAAAAGGCAGGGAGAAAAGTTTTATTATGTACATAGAAATATTAATTTAGCAACTTCTGTATTAGATTTTAATTGGATTATGCTGAATTATATTTAAACTATTCTTATCATTTCATTATATTGTTACACAATGGTTTCTTTTTCATGTGCTTTTTGGGTACTTCCTACCCTTTTTCACTCCTACTTTCTCATACAAATACTAAATCCTAACTGCTCTTTTCACCCTTGTTTCCTACGGAAATGAGACATGATCCCGTTTAGTTTGTGTGAGAGAGAGGACAGGAGAGAAATAAATTGTTGTTACAAGTTTTGTGGAAGTATATGGTAAAATGGGTAGAGCCTAATAAAGGGTCTACAGAACCCTTTATTACACACTGGAGCAATGTTTTTACAAAAGGCCACAGGAAGCAGCTCTGCTGTATGTCAAACTGCTTGTGCATACTGATAAACTTCTACTCTTCTGGCACTTTGTTTCAGCATATAACATCTATTTGTAGTTTTAATGATCATTCATACATCTATCTGGCTATTTAAAAATGCAGTTACCTACTCTGCACAAAGAACTATGGCATCTAAATATGCAGTAGGACAGAATTATTATAGTAATTCTCTGTTCCTTAAAATTTAGAACACCCTAACTTTCCTTAGCAAACACCATCCTTCAACAAGAGATTAATCACAAATGAAGGACAAAGAATAATATTAGATAAATATTACGTGTTGAAAATCACCAGGAGTGGTAAAATAACCACATCATCACAAGCAATCCAAATAATTGTAACAGGTATATTGTCAGGGCTATTACTGATACTTAATTGTGATTGCATACAGGCATATGTACATATACACACCTTTCTGTGTCACCTTTGACTGTTCAATCTGTTGTGTCTGCAAACAATACCATCCCCATTGTTCTACAGAGATAAGAATCTACAAAGCACCCTTCTGTGGGCACTTCAATGAGCTTGGAAGTAATAATAGCTTTTGAGAAAACACATCTATCATGACTATTTTGTACATGTTTGACTGTCCAGACTGCAAAAAAATATTGAAAGGTAACTACAGATTTTATAGGAAAAATAGATTATGTATTATATATATAATGTCTGACTTGGCTTAGCTTAGAGGAATTATAATCAATTTTCCGGTGAAGACATTTCAGTGTTACACTTTTGAGAAGGTTTTATTAATCATAAGCCCTTAGGCACATCCTATATGAAGTTCTGGCATGAAATGGTATGCTTTCAGCTACACTTCTGCTATTCAGCTGAGTCCAGTATGTAATGCTTTTCTCATCTCACTCTCATATAATTATGTTTATAGAACTGAAAGCACAACGGAAGAGCAATAAAGCCTGAATGTTGATGGAAATGGAGCACAAACACTTGACATCTTTCTTCCTGAGAAAGTACAGTGCATGGACAAACATATCAACCAGCACCTTTGGTATGGTTAGTGTATGAAATGCTTTTGTCTTGAAGAATATCTAATAGTGACCAATTTTTACTTAGCCTCTTATCCATAGGATGAACAAGGCATATACAGTCAGTGCTTTGCTGGTAGATAGATGGACTCTTCTTTCCGGTGACTTCAAATAATGGCACCTTGAGATTTTATTGACTAAACTTTGGAATTCTCTGAACATTAAATCCCTTCTAAGTTTCACAAAAGGGACATCTGAAAATTAGGATACCCCTGTCAGTGTGCATTTTTAATGTTCTGAAATAATGAAGATGTTGCTCAGTTTAAAACCTGCCTTGGTTCCCATTTAAATCAATGGTAAAAATCTTGCTGATTTAAATAGGAACAACAACAAGAAAATTGATGTATTTTTCATTTGAGATTTGCAAGCAGTTTTGCTTGTTCAGCATTCAGAACTATGCTCTACTTGAGTTATGCTCATAGGAATTATTTTTTAAATATAGGAAAATACAAAATCCAAAGCTTTCTTTCAAGCCTTAGTCTGCATATTCCCGGGGATTTTAATGCTGTCTCTTTTTAGCAAGTTACATGTATAAATCTGTAAGAAACTGAACATTAAAAAAGTCAGGGTATTTATATGTTGTCTGATATGAGACAGCTATGCATATATAGAAAAAGGAGACATACCACATTTGTTATTTATAATTTAAGTCCTATGAGCAATTTTTCAGAGGAAACTCATTATTTCTTTGAAGAAAGGCTCAGCTGGCATTGAATCTCTATTGGTTATTAGGATTAAGAATAAAATTAAAACAGTGAATCCTCTTATAATAGGGCCAGATCCTCAGAAAGTATAAATGATAACAGCTCAATGGAAGTAAAGCAGGCTATGACGGTTTACATCAGTTTTGGATTTGACCTTCTCCCCAGAAAATTATTTCTCTGAAGATCATACTTCCTATATTTGTCTTACTTTGTGCCTGGCAGAGAATTAATTAACACATAATTGCTTTGGTGAACTCAGGATAAAACTTCTCTGTTCAAGAACTCTATTCATTTACTGATTAACTTGCTTCATGGCTGAGTTAGTCCTGCAGGGTCATGCTGTACTAATGACCAGAGCACAGGAACATTGTCAAGCCAATGAGGACGAGGTAGGCTTGGCGGCATTCCAGGTTCTGTTCAATTAATCACTGAAATTTCAGGAGCTTTGGGGACAGAGTTGAAAAGTAAGTGGAAGAGAAAGTACATGAAGAATTAGATTCATATCCCAGACGGAGGGAGTGGGAGGGAGACCTTACTGGATGAGGCTCAAAGAAAGAGGCATCAAACAGAAATGTGGGGAAATTAAAATAAAAAAAATGCAAAAAAAAAAAAAAGTGACTGTTTTTTTAACTGTTATTTAATTTTATTATTTTTCTTCTTGATCTTTGCCTGACTATGCAGTCTTTAAGTTTGTGTGGCTACTTGCATACATAGAGACCATGCATACATAAAAACTTGTAAGCTTAGATCTCTTTTAAAATTTTCCACTTTCTTTTCACAGTCCAGATTTTCTGCCACAACATGCTATTATATGTGACCTAAAAATTGCTGTGTTTAAGACCCCAAACTTGATAATTCTTGGTAAGGGCATTGAGAATTGCAGATGCTTAATAGCTCACATTCTCAAAGAAAGGTATGTTCTCTGTGATTCCAAATCCCTTTAGCGCTACTGAGATAATGCCATGTGCAATGGAAGGAAAGCAGGCTGCTGAAAGATTAGAAGAGACCATGTTTTTTTCGTAATCAGCAGTTCAGTTATTGATTTTTTTTTTTTTTAAAGTAACACTTCAGCTAAAACCTTTCAGCAGGTGCTGTAATATGCCAGATTCATGTAGGTTAAGGCAAAAGCTGGATTTTATGAAATCAGACAGAATCTTCCTAATTTTGTCTTGGATTTCTGACTAACCATTTTAGACTGCTAAGCCCTGTTCTTTCAAGTGAATTGAAACTGAATTACAGATTATTTTTTTTTTTTCCTAACTAATCCAGGTGATATTTTTCCCAGGGAAAAAATATTTTAGCTTTAGTTAATTGAGTCAACTAAGACGCAATTAAATTCTATTGAAAGCTGAACTCTATTTTCAGTTTCCATATCAATTAATAGATCGGGTGAAAGCTGCACCTAGGAACTTATGTTGACCTGCAAACTCATGTCAAGGTTGCAAACTGTCTGGACTTGAATTATACCTTATGTTATTTAGCTTGACTTCATAACATATTATGAGAACTCAAGTTTTATTCTTGCAAAGATGAGACACTAGTGCTTCAGTTTTTCAGTCTCTAGAATCTGCTTAGTATTTCGATTTAATTTTGAAAGTGAGAAGTGAGACTAAATTAATTATGTTTGCTCAGCTTTCAGAGTGCTGGTCAAAAGGTTCCACAGAGAAAATCAATAAAGGTAGGAGTTGCTAATAAACTGAAATTCGGCACTGGATATCAAATACTATAAGGGCAGTACAATTACAATTGTGCTGTACAAATTGTGAGGACAATTTTGATCATTTTTTAGATGAGAATCGTAATATTGCAACAGCGTTAGATTAATTATAATGGCAGATGAAGGGATTTTTATTTAAAATAGAGTGAGTTTCCAGAAAAAAAAAAAAGGAAAGAAGAAAAAAAAAAAAGGAAATTAAAGGAAATGGGGAAAGGGAAGGGAAGGGAAGGGAAGGGAAGGCAAGGCAAGGCAAGGCAAGGCAAGGCAAGGCAAGGCAAGGCAAGGCTAGGCAAATGAAGGCAAATGAAGGCAAATGAAGGCAAGGCAACGGAACGGAAATGAAGACAAGGCAAGGCAAGGGAATAGGAAGTGTTTCTGAGGCTGTTTTTTTTTGTTTTTTTTTTTTTAATAATTTGGTAAAGTCTAAGCCTCATATTCCAGAGACAAAAAATCCACTACACTGCACATCTGGCCTCTGATATTCTGTATATTATGGCAGAACATTTCTGCAGGAATTTCTAAATATTTCTCTGTGAACCAGTTACTATGGTTTAAAATCCTATCAAATTCCAGCTAACAATATTAATAACATACATGAGATCAAGAGGAGGTTAGACTATTTTTTCAACTATTTATCTTCTTGAACATCTTTCTTCCCAAATAATGAGGAAAATATGCTCTCTTACACTTTTCCCACCCATAGGAGACAGAGTTCTTCATTAAGAAATAAAAGTCTTTGTTAGATTTTTAACCTACCAAAGCAGATAACACATCATGCAAAAAATTCCTCTCTGTTTCTGAGTTAGCTGAGATACAGTCAAATGTTGTAAAACCATGCATTGACTCTAGCTAACATTTGTAGATTACAAAATTAAGTTTTTGAAAAAGATCCAGGAATGTGGCTGTGCTGTCTATCAGACAAACTAATTTAGGTAGTGTAAACCTTGCAACAAGCCTTGAGAAAAATGACTGATGTTACAGTGATACAATATTGACTAAAAAGATGTCTGAGAGTTGTTCTTTAATTTGCTACATCGTTAATGCATTGTTGTCTTTGTACAGTGAGGATGGCATTCATCTAACTAAAGGCTGGTTTTCTTTTGAGCTAGTTACCTCAGTCCATGGAGAAGTAATTACTTTTGTCGGTATGGTCTAGGTGGAAATTAGTCTCTTTCTTTAGGTAGATAGCTGAAATATATCAGAAGAATGGCATCCCACAGTACCTCTTAACCTATAAAGAGACTCTGGAGTGACTAGTTTAGTTGTGAATATCTACGCTATTGATGTCTGAAGTTGGGCGAGATGAATGCCATACCTCAATCCTGAATATTAGTTTCTTATTTTGAGGTATTCTCTATTGAAAGTTTAGGACTTTGTATGTGGCTGTATGTTCCTTATTTTACAGCCAAATGACATCAAGGGACCAATAGGTTTTCTAGATTTCTGGGAGAGTGGGAAAAGACAAATCCCAAACTCTGCCATAGCAGATATTAGCTTACCTTTATATACTGCAGCAGTAAAGAGTCAGACAACTCAGGTCTGCGAAAATTTACATCAGGAAAAGCTGGGCACTGTATGTACAACCAGTAAAAATATAGATGAATTTCCAAATTAATTATATCAATATAACTGGAAATTTTACAGTCACATATGAAGTATAGATGTGGCATTGCTCTTTTCTTTCAGTTTTAAACTATACATCAAATCCAAGTGCAAAAGAAAAAAAGCTAGGAAAATGCATCTGATTACTCATGCAAGTTTACCATGGAAATAAGGATTTATATTACCAGAGATATGTAGAAAAGAGAAGATCAGTAGAAAAGTCTTTTTTCTTTCTTCATTTTAAAGGTATGTTTTCTACCATTTTAGGTCTCAAAATAAAGATATCACAAATCACTAAAATAAAGAGGAAATAATTTTCTATTTGGAACTCATTAAGGCAGGGAGACTTCTGTATTAATTATCCAGAATGGCCTTCCAAATGGGACTGTGAAGAAGCAATAAATGGTCAGTCCTCTGCTGTTCACCCACCCCTTCCCTCCCCAGTTCCGTTTAGCAACCTGCTATCCCTCCACTTGAGTTTCTGGGATGGGACAGTACATATTGCTGACTGTCTCATGGCAGAGCATCTCTAGGTCTTTTTGGCAATGGAAAAAAAAAGAAGTTCTTCAGAGAAAGCAGCAGCAGCAGTAGAACAGCTACAAGCTGGACATATCTAATCACTTGGAGAGATCCAGGTGAACGGATGAAAGGATCTGATTTTGAGTGTATCAGTTTGCCCTTGCAGGTAGTTTGACTGATTCAGAATGCAGGCATACTGTCCTGTAGAGTGAAATAGCTTAGAAGTTAGCAGCTGCTGCAAAAGGCTATAGATTTTTGGCTTGAGTAATCTCATAAACTGGTTTTGTTTTTGCTGTTCAAATTAGTCTTTTTTTTTTTTTTTTTTTGATCTAAAGCATCTCAAATCTCAGCATTGCTAGGGTTTTGCTGAAAATTTTGAAACAGGTTACTGGTATTTGAATTTGAATGAGAAGTTGATAGAGAGCCTTTCCCATGGCTTACGTTACAGTAAGAATAGTAGCCTCAGGTTATACTCCCTCTTCTGGCTTCTAGCCAACACCACTTTAAGGTTTTAGTGGTACTTTTCAAAACAGCCAGTCTAAGACTCAGGCCCCTCACCTTCATTAAGAAGGAAGTTATTATATTTCAAACTATTAAATCAGCAATGTGCCATCAGAACAATACAGAGCGTGAGACTAGCATCAGAGAGCTGGAAGTAAAGCATTTGCAGCTAGAAAGGTCCAAAGAAACTTCCAAGAGATCTGTTGAACATAGGAGCCTGATCTTTTATGAGAAAAGCAGCACTCTGAAAGATCCTTTTCAGAAAATGAAAGGCATTTAAGTCTTCAAACTCTGCCAGCTTTGCCCCCTCACAAGACAAAACAAACCAAAAAGTTAAATGGCTTTTCTTTTTTTTTTTTTTTTTTTTTTTTTTAATTTTAATTGGCATGGCTTTTTAAAAGTTAATTTACTGTTCCCAGACTGGACCCTTGTCTGAAATGGGATATGGAGACTTGTGAAGACTATGTGACAGTTATTGTTATTGAATTTCTTTGAGGAATGTTCAAAATTACAGTGATTCATGAAGTTCCAAAATTCCAGAGGAATAAATTAAAAGTAATGAAGGACATGTGGCTAATTAGCAGGCTGACCACATGCAGTAATTTTCAGAAGCATGTTATTGGAAATTGCTTGTAAGCACTATTTAAAAATACTTTTCTATTTAAAATACTAACACTTTACTAATACTTACTATTTAAAATACTCCGTTACATTTAACAATCCGGAGTGCACAAATTTTTCCTTTGCCTGTCACAAGATGGCACTGTATGAACACACATTGTATCTGCACACCCTGCTTCCCTTGCCACAAAATGCTGCCACAAACCCACCTATACATCCTTCAGACCCTGACAGTCTCATTGCTGTCTCCCTGAAGGGGTTTTGTCTGTGGATGAGCGTTCTGGCTGATAGCAAGCTGCTGTCTATGAGACCTCTTGGAGTTAAAGCTGAACAAGGTGTGCAGAGCTCTGCTCCATGCTCACAACACGTCCAACGTGAGTACAGGGTCTCACCAATTCCCCATACAATTGAGGGATGCCTTAATGAGTGTACATGGAGCCTGTATGAAATTCAAATTTCTTGCAGCAAAGAATCAGCCCAGCACATCATCCCACATTTCTTGAGCCCAGACCTTTAGGAAGTTCTCTGGAGGTTAGTCTGTTACCTGCTGAGAAGTGTCTTCATTTCATGGTAGGGGTGGCCATGGCACAGGGTGCCTTAGTATCCTGAGCCTGATAATGAGTTGTAAAACAGGCAGATGAAAAGAGCATGGCCAAGTGAAAAGTTCTGTGTGAAAGCCCCCATGCTGCACAGGGTCCATTTACATTCTCCCATCATGTTACTGGCAATGGTGAAACCCTAAAAGATGGTCCCTCTCACAGCTCCTCCAGAAGTTTTAATGGTCAAGGAGGTTGAAAGCTTCTGAGACCACTGACCTGAAATGACAGCAGGTCTGCTTTGGAGGCAGTGGAGTGCTCTAACACAAGGTACAAACATGTCTCGGGGTACAACAGAACCTTGCCAATGGGTTTGCTTTGGAGGCCATGGAGTGGCATGAGGTACAGATGTGTCACCAGACCCTGTCTGGGCATACCTGGCTTTCTTAAAGGCCACTTTTTAATCTCTTGAATTTTAAGTAGCATTGAGAGTGGCTTTTAAATGGCTTGGTGCTGTGGCCATGTTCGATAGCACTAAGCTGTTGTGCCATCCTATGGCCCAGGGGCAGCCTCCTCATCTTGGGGATGAAGGGGATTTGCTCACAGGCTTCTGTGGGATGTCCAGCCTTCAAGGATGACTCTGCCCCTGTGTTAATGATGATAGCAAATTTATTTGTCTCAGAACATCCAGAGTCCTGCTCTGCAGCTTTGGGGGTGCCTGTACATCAGGAGTAGTGGGACCTTTGTGGTGGTGCCAGAGGAATGTGGTGGCCACATGTGAATATGCTCTCTCTGGACCACAGAGGGGACTATTTTGTAACCAGTATGCAGGTTTCCTCTCAGGAATATCTAGCTCAATATCCAGATATGTTATGTAGTATTGTTAACAATGACCCAGGTCCCAGGGAAAAAAGGGTGGTAAGTCAAACTGATAGCATAGCTGCACTGTAACACTGAGTGTACTCATGCAAGCAATTTATCTCATCCGAGACAGCACAAATATTCTTTTTGTTTAATTTCCCACCCTTCCCTTGACTAATTAAACCTGGAATTTTACACTCTGTATATTTATAAAATACCTTTATCACATCTGCTCCATAAGCTAAGTATTCATTTTGTTTTAAAAGTGCTTTTGTAGTGCAAAGAATTGACATTTTATGCTATTTGTGCCTTGTATGGACAATGTTTAATTGCTGGCCCATGTGCAACAGAATAAGGGCCTGTTTATTCCTATGCTTTTGGTACTTTTAGGCTGTAAATCCCAGTTTGCCCAGAAACGTTTCTGCGCCCTGGACAACCATTATCTGTCACATAAGCTGTCTGCACGTTCTCTAGCAGGAGCTTTGCCTGTAATGGTAGTACTTACCTTACTCAGACCCTGCACAGGGACCATTTGTGGTGAGGACCGGCCAGGGACCAGCCCAAATAAACATTTTGTAGCAGGCATTTCTTTTGGAGAACAGGACAGTTCACTACATAGCTCCTTGCTTCTGCCTGTACGTGCCCCAGCATGCTCAGCTGGGCTCAGCTGGGATAGACACGGCCCTGGCGACTGCTATTTCTAGACCCTCGCCCCAGTGAGGGGTGAATATCTTTCTTTGACTTCCAGGGAACATCTGTTGTCTGAACATTATGGACATAATTTATTCATCTTATTTCTCATCTTCTTAGAGGAAGGGACCTCTAGAGATCATCTTACCACCAGCCAAAAGCCAGGCCATAGCTTAGGTTTACCAGAGCACTGTCTAGCCAAGGAATATTTCCAGCAAATGAGATTCTACCACTTCTCTGGGCTGCCTATACCAGTGTTTAATTCTTCTCAGAATTAATATTTTTTTTCCCTTAAATCCACATGAAATTTCCCATAGAACAACTTGTGCTTGTTGTCTCTTGTCCTGTTACTGTGCATCCTAGAGAAGATCTACGGTGAGCTCTTCTCATCCTAGGAAGAATGAGAAGCTTCTCTATAACTACCTGTAAGGTATTGGAAGAGGGTGGCAAGGTAAAGCTCTATTTCTGAGGAAGGTGGACAGACACCACCTCCAAGAGATTTCTGTGTGGTTGTGGGCACCCTGTTAGCTCTCTATACATATAAATATGTATCTCTCTCTACATAAATGTTCTGTATTTCATAAAGGTTTTCTGAATCCATTACATTCTGTTAAGATGCATGTCAAAGGATGTTAGAAATGCCTGAAAATGACAGGCTCAAAACCCACACCTATTGATGGGAACTGAACCTGAGTCAAAATCTGCATCTTTTTAAGTCCGAGTGTCTATCACAATTTCAAAAGAGCTTGGCGTTTGAATCACTCCTCTCTCTTTCTGAGGTTTGAAAACCTAACATGAGCTGTAAACAGTGTGCAATGTTTCATTGTGAGCACTGGAATATCATTTAATTGCATTTAGTTATCCTGTCAGTGCTGGTTCTGCATGTTCTGAATTTTTCCAATGTATCACCGAGATCAGCAGTTAATCACAAAAATAAATCAGACCTTACTGTTTAGCTTTTTTCCATCTTCCTCTGCTTTCTGTGGGAAATTGTTGTCACCAAGCTAGTTATGCTTTTGCAGTTACTTTTCAATGATTAGCTGCACTGAATTCTTCATAAAGCCCTTTTCAAGTGAAGAATCATGTGAAAGTAATAATGCACCTAAATAGTATAACAAATCTTAAGCATAGAAGCAACAAGTTCAATACATTTCTTTCATAATTCTCTCCTTTTTTTTTTTTTTTTTCCTCTTCTTGGAGCTGGAGTCATCAGGAGAAAGCATTTATATCCTTGTTGCAAACTAGGAGCTCTCCAATAGAGGCAGGAGTGATACCATCAGACTTTCCAAGGAGCTTCATTGTGGCCATTTATCACAGTCAGATCTTTGAGTCAAGTGCAAAAATGTAGGAAACTAAGGTTATATCAGTTGTCCAAAAAGGATTAAAAGAAACCCAAATAGAAAGAAAAAAAGCAGAAAAAGAAAAACACATTATTTTCCTCTAGCATGCTGAAACTTTATCTAAGTTTGCAGCCAAGATGAGAATATTTTCCATGGAGAAAAAGGATGAAAAGCAGGATGAAAAATGCAATATACGCTGAATCTTTTTTCCCTGAAAATGTGCAATCCAGTTTCCTGGTAGTGATGTTATGAAGTTTGTAGCTGACATTAACTTCATTTCCACACTCTTTCGGAAAGATGTTACAAAGGAGGGGGTTGTTTCAAGGGGAGTTTGGGAAAGTAGTCAACAGCAATCGGGACCCCTACACTATTTCTGAGTGCTCTATTTTTTTTTGTTTTAGAAATTTTAGAGCCTCAAGGCAAAATATCCTACTAACCCCAAATTTAGAGCAAGCATTACTGTGACACGAGAAGTTATTTCTACAGCTTAATACTTACTGATAGCCAAATCACAAAAGTGTTATTATAACCCTGAAGTCAGACCAACTCTAAGAACAAAACATGCTCTGTATATGGGGGTCCTCAGTGTCAGGCTCCTCGTTTGAAGGGCTAACAGGTGCATCTTGTATGATTAAGAAGACTTTTTATTCCCCAGCTATTTGCAACACAAATCTTGGTTGTGGAGAGCACTCAGTGAAAGCTCCACAAGAACGAAGACCATGCTGCAAGTAAGCGTGACGTTTCTTACCATTGAATTTTGTGTACAGATCTGCTTAGGTATTTCCCTTGTTAACCATCAGGACACAGTCACTGTCTCATAGGTGAAGTATTGATACAGTAAACAATAATTCACTCACCTGTAGTTTTTTCTGAGATACAGAGATGCTGAAGAGGGCAGGCAGGGTTTATATTTGGGACACCCAAAGTCCTCAAGTTTTCATGCAGCTCTCAGGACATTTTTTTTTTTTTCCCCTGATGAAAACTGTCTATTTCTCTGCTGAAGAAACTCTGCAATGGTGTTTGGAAAAATAGAGCAATACTTAATATCATTTAGTTCACATGAAGTAAAATCTAAAGTTCAAATTTATTTGTTTCACTTACTACATATTCAAATAAAATTCCCAAAACAAAATAAGTTACATTTTTGTATACTTTCACTGGTGAAAATAGAAAATACCTTTGCAGGAACCAAGTCCTTATAAGTTAAATCTTTTTTTTTTTTTTTTTTTTTTAATGAAGGCGGTAGATTTAGGCTGTATCCACACAGAGACCTGATCAGTGCAAGCTGTAAGTGTTAACAGGTTAAATACTTTCTTTTTTTGTGGATATCCCGTCAGTTAACAGGGTTGAAATTCTGGCCTTGCTCAAATCAATGAAAGAACTCCTGTTAACACCTGTGGGGCCAGAAGATTGTTCAAAGAATATTTTTCAAACCAGCAAAATCTTTCCAAGTTCAAGAAACTTTTAGAACGTGACTAACTATGTGGCAGATTTCTGTAAGCTCAGGGAGGGTTTAGAACAAGAAAAATGTCTGCAAGATGCATGCTGCTGAAGTGTGCGGCAGGAGTGCTCAGCACGCAGCAGTGGCATCCATCATAGTCAGACACACTCTTTGAAATCATATGCTCCCAGCAGATTAGTGAGAGTTTTAATCTCAAAAGACAAATCTGACCCACAATTGAATTCACAGGGCATTGCATTCCTCACGCATGAGTATATGAAAACCCTGTAAGCTCGCGGCTGCACTGCTAAGGACTTCGCAGCGGTATGTGTGTGTCCTCCTTGCACAGACATTGTGCCAAACCCCGGATTTCACTCCTTGTACTCTCAGAACAAATTTACAAGGGTTTTGGTCCTGAATGTTCAGGCCTGCCTAGCAGTAATAGACAAGTACCAGATTTCTTTTAGAGGGGAAAAGTGGCAACAGGTGGTAATCGCTGTTGAGGTAAAGATTTCCACCAATGCTCAGCTCCTAGGAGCTTAAACACAGTTTTGAGAAATGGTCCTTGTTCTGTCTTGATGCCTGGCAAGACAAATCCACTCCTTTCCTTAAAATGTTTTGCTCCGATTTGCTTCTACATAAATCTGAGGTTACTTGGTAGAAACACTCCACCAGTGAGAAGTATGAACACTGGTGAATTACTGAATGTTTGAAAAGGTAAAATTCCTAACCTTACTGCTGCAGTGATTTTGAATACCATACATCTTTTATTTATTTTTTCCCCTTTCTCTCTATTTTTTATTTTGTGTGTGTGTGTGTATAGCAAGCCTGGAGAAATGCGATGTTAATGGCACGCTTATGTCAGACTTATTTTTCTAAATGAATACTAAGAATGTTTAAGAGTTCACATAATCCATCTCTAAAAGGGACATTTAACTAATCTTTCTCATTTAATATATATACAGAAACTAGACAGGTTTTCACCCATAAACCTCCTTGGCATAAAACTAACAACAGCAACTTTGCCAGCAATCCATTTTATAAATATTCTGCTAAAACATCTTAGACATGTTCTTTTTCTGGGACTTTAATATTCTGGAGGTAATAAGCTTACACCTTGGAAGCAGCTGACAGTTTGTAAACTCAAGCGATCATGAGTGCAGAAGCCAAAATATTTCTTGTCATAATACATCAGGTCAACTTGTAAGAAGATTTTGTTTGTTTGTGTTTCAAACAGTTGCTACTTGGGTGATTTATTCCAGCTGCTTCAGAAACCAGGATACAAACAATGTCCTGTCTGACAATGAACTGATGTTGGTTAAAACATGGCTTTATTAGTATAAGTTTATTTGCTCATATCTTTGGGTTTGGGTTTGGTTGGAAGAAGTTTAGTGATTTTTTTTTTCTTTTTTCCCTTTGGTTTCTTCATAATTATTCTCTTGCTTTCCTGGGCAGTGCAAACAGCACAGTTTTAGGGAGGACATTGAAACAGCTATTTTTGTGGTATTCCTGCCCTGATAGTCCTCATTATCATTAAGTTTCATGAGGAAAAAAAATAATTCTAATAATTCTGGACTTCTCCCATCCATACTGCTTCTTCAGAAGATAATGGCTGTCTTTTTCAAACAGTCACCCTGGCAGAAAAATGATCTGCTGGGCAGAAGAATGATTGGGCTGCATCTCCTCCCACACCTCCCTCCACACCATGCATCATTTCCTTTACAAAAAATCTCATATATGTGCTGTCTCAAAACACATTGCCTTCTGCTGTTTCTGCAAACTTTGGTGCACTGCAGGCCTTCCTGGAAACAACAGTAGCTGAAAATTATTATTATTATTATTATTATTATTTTAAGTTCAGTTACGCTTCTAAAATAAGAAATAACAAAGAAAAAGGGCTTAAAAGCAAAAGTATGGTATTAACTAAATATAAATATATCCGCTGGTAATGGCACTTTGAAGGGTGTTTCTCAGTCGATTTCTTGCTGCTGGACAGTCCAAAGAGACCAGGAGAACTCTCTGAAATGTACCTTTGGACTCTCAGACTCTTATAGTCTGTTAGGCTACAGGCAATCTCTTACATGTTTTGTAGCAATTATCATACCTAGAGCTGTATTTACACACAATCTGGGAAGACCAAAGCCTTATAAACAAACTGGTGAGAGCAACACGCAGCGGATAATAACATATATGCTCTGATCCTTCATTTATTCCCTCCTGGTCCTCAGCTAGTCCTACAGCCGCCGAGCCATGTGAGGGGAAGCAGCGCTCACGTTGCACAGGGACAGAGCAGCTGTTCTCATGGCTTTCAGCGGGCGAACGCATATGTCTTGAATTACCCTTCTGGAACACAGGGGACATGAAAAAAGAGCCAGGATTTGTCCCCGAGTCTGGGATCGGATGGGACCTCTTGGGACGAGGAGCCTAAATTTGTAGCCAAAGCGTTCGCTGTTTCCCATCACATCGGCAAGCAAGTTTACAAGTGGAAGAGCGCGGCGCTGCCTGGCTGCTCCAGGGAGGGAGCGGCGAGCCTGATGCGGGCTGACAGCGAGCCCCGCTCCGAGAAAAGAGCCCTGCATCACCCAAAAAAACAGGGGAATGCAGATCTGGATGTAAATGTTATGACTTAGGCTCGTTTTTCAGATAAATAGTGCATTTAGCAGCTGTGTTACTTTTTGTGTTACCGCACATGTATTGCAGTTTTAGGGCACTGAATTATTCAATTAACATGCAGATGGCAAACAATACGAGTTATGCAATAGAGAATCTTAGTTTAAATGTAAAACCTAATAAAAAAATCTAGTAAAGCTATTTGCAGATTCAGAGCGCTATATTATTATGCCCTCCAGGAAAGTGTATACAAATCCAGGCACTGGAAATAAACTAAAACAAGCAGAGCCTGAGAGCTACAAATTCATATGTTGTGACATGTGCGAAGGATGTATATTATACTTCAGTGCTCTAATACCTTAACACTGTCTCCACAGAATTACTGCCAAATTTGTTCTAAGCCAGAGTATCTATAGATAGAAACAGAAATACTGTATGCAGAGACAAAAAAACACTGGTATCTAGAAAATGAAACAAAACACTTTTTTCTTAAAACGCCTAATCAAAGACAAAGTGCTTTTTGAAGAGAGTTACTCAATATCTCAATAACACAAGAACACAGAGGACAGAGGAATATGGAAAGATTCTTCTCTGTAAGGAAACCTTTTGATTAACCCTGGTCATGTGTAGAGCTTGCTAAAGGCAAAGCTGAAGTAGTAGATGCTTTTTCAAAAATGTTTCTAGATTTTCTGGAAGTTGTGGCCTGGACAGGCAGAATTTACCCCTTCCATTATGTATGAAGGAAAACAAACGTCTCCAGTTTGAAGACTTGTATCCTACCACGAGGACTTGTGTTTTGGCCATCCAGTATTCCTGGCCCATCTGGTTCATCCCATTTGCAGGACCTACACTTTTGTGAACCCTCTTTTTGCTCTTTCTAATACAGATAAACACACAAGATAAGGTCTAGAGGTTACTAGAGTAGTTACTATGGTTTTGGTGGTTTGCCATGCTGCATTGCTGCATTTAGGCTCTCTGCTCGGTTGTACTGAGACTATTAAATGATGAAATAAATTTTGATGAAATCAATTGATTGTTACTGAGGTAAATACCCATTGTGCATAGTGTTGATTATCTTTTGCTACAGTGTACAACAGCGTTTGTTTCTTCGCTTCTGCAGACAATTTTTTTGCAACCTCATTGTGGGTGCGTAACAGAAGGCGGGCCCTATCACAAAGAGCTGAACTGGATGTTCTTTTATTTCTGCCTGCAGTCTGAACCCTCCAACAGCATTTAATACCTTCTCATACATGTCCATTTAATTTTGGTCATCTACCTGAAGGCTGTCCATCTAGTAACTGATAATTACTTCGCTCATTTGTGATATCTATGCTAAAAACTTTACTTTTGGCAGTTGTGGGGTTCACCTCCACCCAATGGATTCATAGTCTTCTCTTGCCCCAAGTAATGCTTATGCAATTTTGAAAAGAAAAATGTGAAGCTTTATAAAGCTTTAGTCCCATCATTAAGCCACACTTCTGGGTCCTTGGCCCTTGTTAGTTTGGTATAGAAGAAGTTAATATCCACAGGGTTGTTAATTCAAGCAACTCCTCAGTTGCCTTTCAAGAATGCAGCCTTTCTAGCAAGCAGCCTTTTTTGACAGTTAGTTACTATAACATTAATCCTTTATTTCAAGTACAAATTAATGAATTATTTCCAGGGACCCAAAATAAGTACTTTTCCTTTTAAAAAATTTCAAAATGTTTGGGAAGATAGAATTCCATTAAAAGTGTGAGTCTTTGAAGACAAACCAGGGCACATAATCTTTCCAGGGCATGCTGTACTCCTACAGTTTATGATAACAGTGTTGAAGTTAGGTCTCAGAGCCAAATTCTTGCTTGTGTGCTGAAGTTTGGAAATGCTAGTCAGACAGAGAAAACCCTGGAAAGGGGGCTTTGAATGTCTGGGTATGCAGTGGTGGTAGTGACAGCTGCTGTAGGAGCCCTAATCATGGCTCAAGCACTGCAGAAAACCAAAGCAAAAATGCAGACATCCCCTCACAGCAGGGAAAATGCAAAATACAAGAGGCAAAAGGCTGATTCAGAGCTAACTACTAAATTGCATTACCCCTGGGAAAGGGTAACTCTCTTGTCTTGTGAGGTTTTTCTACAAGGACATTCCTAGTTTGAACTGCTTTACAACCATCCTTTCCTAACATAGAAGCAACAAGGTGTCAGCTTTCACTTTCTCTTTTTTTGAAAATAAATTGTGGTTGTCATATTTCTGGTAAAGTGTTTGCTCTGCTAGGGGTAATTCCTTGTGATAACTTTAGCCTTTTTCTATCTTTGGGGAAAAGTAAGGTGTTACTGGGATGCTAATTCAAGTACTTGGTTGAAATTTAAGAACACCTTGAAATAAAATGAACAGCCATGGTTGGAAAAATCACTGGTATTTAGTTCTTGGCTACCTGGGGAAACATAGCTCCATATCCATTCCTACTGGCATATGCTAACTTGTTTTAGTTTTAAACTGTTATCATTAGACGAAATAGAGTGTGTCAGGCCTTAAAGATTCCAGATAATAGGACATGGCAGTTTGTCATTTTGGACAGAAATAACTACTGCTTCACAGTCAGAATTCATTACTGTCAGAGTAGATCCTGGTTTTAGTTACCATGTACATGACTGACCACGTGCTATGTCCTCTTTGTTTTTGTGAAGGGTTGTATGTACATAATAAATACACTTAAGGTAAGAACTTCATGCTCAGTCCTTACAGGGGTTACTACCCAGGGTGAAAAGACGTGAGAACTCCGACAAGTTTATGAATGAAGGCTAAAACATTCACAGTTGCCAGTCTAAAGTCAGAATGAATCCTTTTTTAATCCGTATAGTTAGTGAAATAACTGAGGTCATTGCTTTTCCAGGTATTTAATAAATTAAAGAGTTGGGATAAGAATCTGTAGTTGAACTTGGCCTGTTTTCAAATACATTTCTGAACCTTCACTGGATTTTGAGATACTTGGTGATTTTCAGATAAGGGAGATGACCTTAACTGACCAATACCAATATTTTTCCTGACTTTTGGTTGTAAATATAATATCAGTGGAACTGAAAATGCCAAATCAACAGCTAGAACTGCATAAGTTAAGTGTTAATTTATTTCTTTACCAACCAAATTCATGAATGCAATGTACAAGCCTAATATGCTTGGACGTCCAGGCCCAGAACAGCAGCCCACAAATATGTCAACATTACATTATAAGGAACAAAAACACTTGTTGAGATCTGATGAGAAATTTTCTCATTAGTATATTATATTGAAAGATAACTACTAATAGCCTTGTGCTCTGCGTGAGCTGTCAGGAGGTCCAATAGCTCTGGGAGTTGTAGAAATAATAATAATGTAACATTAGCAAGTTCCACTTATTTATTCAGTCCTGGAAGGAGAAGATCAGCAGAGCAGCTTCCCCACAATTTGCTGACATCATGGAAAACTACACTTGAGTAAGAAAAATGAAGAAGGTATCTAGCCTAGTAAGCAAAAGATGATCATGAAATTCAGGAGAGAGCCAAACTCAACGTTAACTCTGTTAACAAGAACAAATCACTCAAAGTGGGAACAAAAGGCTGCCCACAGTAGTTCTCGTCCAAAATCCACAAAAGGCTCTGGTAAATTGTGCTTCAGAGATTCTCAAATGTCCTGCGTGCTAAAGTTTTGTCCTGACATTTCAGTAATTGCAGAAATAGTCCTCTGGGTAAACAGATACCTTGGTCCCTGCTGTGATTCACACCAGCAGGTGCCTACATTTCTCCATCAAAGACCAGGTCTCTAAAGTTTTCTTCTAGCATCCCAATACACAGCAGGGTGCCTGAATCCAGCACAACACATGGACGCTGCCTCTGTTTCCTCTCCAGAAGAGGGGCAGAGGACACACCACTGCCTGCTCTTTCATAATGACCTTGTTGTTTCCACAGACTAACCAAGAAAGCTGGGATGCCGTGTGGTGGGGATTGCCCATAGCCTGCCCAAATCACCAGGTCATGGGAGAAGCTTCACAACACAACTTTCCCCTTAAAATTGACCCATGATATAATCTCAAACACAAGAAATGCACAATAAAAGGAAAAAAAATGAGTAAACTGACTCTAGCCTCCTTTTGAGGGAATGTTTGGCCTTACGGTTCTTTTTGCAATGGTTATTTTTGTGTTTCCTAGTCACTGTATTTTTTATATAGTGCTGATTGCATGTAAAATGCATGAGCTAAGATGCTGGCAGCAAGTAGCGCCAAAGTGTTTGCTCTCTGGTGAGGCTGCTTCTGGCTTCCTATTGATTTTTACATTCTGCTGAGATTATATAGGGATTAATTAACCCTTATTAATATTTCTTGGTTTGTCTCACCAAACTGAGATGAAAGGAAATTACAACCTTACTTAGAAAACGTGCAGCAGACTGAGCATTATTTATTTCTAAAACAGGCAAAGCATTTTTTGCTAAGCAAACCTTGGCAGCAGTTACCATCCTCTAAAGCATTCCACGTATTTGGCAGAACAAGATGAGGAACAGATGTAAAACCTACCAGTTTGGTGAAACTTCTAAGGCGAAAAAAAAAAAAATAATAATAAAAAAAAAAACAACAAGCCAAACCTGTTTTTAATCCAAACCATTTAATGTATATATTTGTATATATTGCATGGTACACATGGAATAATTTTGTTTTTCATTTCTATGTGCATTTTGCTGGATTTCTAACATCATGTAGGTCTTGAAGAGCTTACAAACTTTTGGGGGTTTGATATCTTTTCAAAATTGTACGCTCTAACAAGAGTCTTCCTTAAACTCCCTGATCACCCAAATTTAGGTATTACGGGACATGATCTCATTCTAACAAACTATTTTTGCATTGTTAAAAGTAATTCCTACTTCTGTTACACATTCCTAGACCTACCAGAAGCCAAATTATTTTCAAGTTGTGCTTCTTCACTCAACACAATCTTTGCTCTCTATACCTCTTCTTCCTTCTGATTTCTTTCAATAATTTCCTATTGTCTAGCTCTAAGCACTGTTTGTGGAACACCCTCCAAGGGACTTAATTCTTCTCAGTCACTGAACATTGACCTTTGCAAGGGCTCCACTCTTCCCATCGACTGTGCAGACCAGCCTCTGGCTCTCTTAAATCATCCTCTGACTCCAGCCACCTAATTTTTAGGCACTGCAAGACCTAAATTGGAAGCACACAAGCTCCGGAGTGTCTTCTTGTCCATAATATTTGTAAGATGGCAATCATTTATCTGTGTTATTTTAAGGGGTGTTAAAATATTAACTCTCATAATGTTAATGTGTTAATGTTTGTGAAGTGCTTGCAGATATGTAAGAACAGATATAGAGGGCTCTGCTACATACCATGAGAATTTTGTGGCCAATTATTTAGCATTAAAATATGTGATGATTATATTGGACAATCCAGGTTGTGGAAAGCAGTCTGTGTAACAGAGGGAGCTATGAGTGCAAATTGTATTTACCACCTTGAATAAAAGTTGCATATTTTCTGCTGTTTACTTCAGACAGTCAGCAAAGGAGGAAAAATCTGAATATGGAGTGTTTACTACTGGAGCGAAACACTGATGAGAAATTCACTTTTAGAAGCTAGGCTAGTATACTTTTTCATGGTTTACACTTGGCTGAAGCAAGTAAGCAGAAGCCATTTAGTCCTGAGTAATGCACATATATCTCTGTGATTCTGGTGTCATTTTTTGCTTTGTAACTATGCAGAAGATTTAGTTATGTGGGAAGCTATGAGAGAAAACAGCTGTCTGGCACACATGATGGCTTATCTTAAAGTGGGTGAATCAAAGTAAAACTTGCGGTGTTTGACATTCAGATGTATTAAGCCTGCTGTTATCCAGAGGTCAAAAAGATATTTATAGATTAACTGGTGTTAAAGAAAACATTAACTATTTACAAACTTAGGATACATTCAGGAAAAAAAAAGAAAAAAACACTTCTGTAGCCTATTTCTAAGGCATTATTTTATCCCTTGTTTAATGAAAAGACGTAAGTTTACTTTTTCCTCTTTTGTTATTTTCAATAGAAAGACAAAATGTGCACTTAACCAGAATACTAGTGTTTATGCGAGGGTGAAATCCCCACACTCTGACTCTTCAAATGCGGGATTTAAAAGCGCCCATATACTGTATTAACAATCCTTCAGCATTGTCCAGAAGATGCTTTTTTTTCTTTTTTTCTACCAGTTACGTGGAAAACTGTAGTGACTTTGAATGCCATTGTACAGGAATTCTTGAGAGATGGTGACATTTAAATAATACTTAATAGATAAAGTTTTAATAAAATATCCTTTTTAGGATTACTAGAGGAGTGCAAACTTGCAGAACATCCTTGAGACAGGAGCTCGATAGAAAATTCCTTGTTCAGCTAGTTAGTTGTAAGGACAAAAGATACTGTATTTAAAGTAGCTGTATTGTATACATCTTCTATTTGATATATTTTGTCAGTAGCATAATCACAGGGAGATAGGATTAAATAAGCTAAACTGAGAGGCACATGTTCAGAGCATATTCATATAACATCCCTTAGGGTCTGGTGAAATGGAACTCTGGAGGCATGGATGGGACTAAGAACATCCCTGGAGGGATTCAGGTCATGGGCTGGCTTTAGAAGAAACACCCTGAATATCAGTTATCCCAAAAGGCATTGTATTCCAATAAGACACTTCTGCAGAAAAGTGGTTGGCTATTTTTATTTTTTAGATAGTAAAAGAGCTGAGGCTATGGAAAAGAGTTACAGATTTCGTGCATATTGCCAGATAGTTTTGAAATGAAAAGGCAGCTACAGCTGTTTGCCCAGGATACCCCAGAGGTGTGGGGTACCTCTTTTATGGCTGCTGTAACTATGCACTTCAATAATAACCGCATGATGGCAGAAGAGAACAGACATCTGCAGACACAACTTGACAGCCTGACTTATGAGAAGCAGCAAGTTTTGATATTTCTGTAAAGTATTTTCTATATTTATCTACTAAAATATATAAACATCTGGAAGTATTTAAATATACAGCATAAAATGTATGTACATAGTGAATGTATATATATATTTATAGTATGCATTTAGAAATATATATTTCTGGTAAGTATGAGGAAAATTGATTTGGTTTTAAATTTTGATTGGCCCTACTAGAAACCTGAGAAAGGCACATATATACAAATATATATATATAAATTAATAAATATATATATATATAAAATAATTGACTCATATTTCCCTCTCATTTCTACAATGCTAAAGATTGAATAAACTACTTACATTAGTAAGTTGGCGGTAGTTTCTTCAGTCTTTAGTGTTATACAGGTAGAAAGGTGTGATTGAGTGAGTCTAGGATCAATCTATGAAATGGGGAAAAAGATGTACTTTTAAGAGCTTCCATGGTTAGGGAAACTCCAATTTCACTAACTTTTGTCATCTTGTATTAAGTAACTGGAAGAGCAACAAGTTCCAGTCACTTCAAGCAAGAGTAAAAAATGAACTTTGTTGTTAACTATCTACATAGTTATGCTGAATACATTATACATACCAATGTTTAAAATCTCCCAGCCTCTCTAATTCAAAACGATCTCAGACATGTGATGTATTTTTATAGACAGCCTTGTAAAAATTACTTTTCTTGGTTGTATGTCTGGAAAGTGTCAACAACATTGTAGGCACTAAACCAGCTGATAGTAATTACTGGGGGAAAAAAAATGAAAGAAAAAGAATTGGGAGCAAAATTAACAAATGAATTATATGAGGAAAATTAAAAGAAACTTAATTGAGGAAAAGGCTAAGAACCACTTCCCCAGAAATCCGACTGCCAGCTTGCCATCTCATTCATTGTACAACACCAAGTAAATCTAATGTTTCTGTTTCTCATTGTTATGAGGATTAATTAGTGAGTGGTTGCACAACACTTGGAAGAAAACCAGGAAATGCTGAGCACTGTTATGATGAAGTTGAAGCTCCTTGATTTGACGTGGGTGCGCAAGTGGATGGCCTCTTCATTGCAAACTGCAGAGAAGTGATACTTTCACAGTGGCTGATTTCTGATTGCAGCTGCATATTTAAACTAAGGAAAAAAAATGTAATTAATGTTTTAATTAGATTGTTATTAAATGTAAGACACAGGTTGCATCAGTTGGCTATCTTCTGCTTTGTGGGGTATGCTATTGGTTTGGAGCGTGTTACTGCAAGGCAACTGCAACAGAAGCAGCAAGAACTCATTTGTGTAGTTTTGATGCTGTGGTACCTGCACTGCAGGGTAAGTAATAATGGCTGGATCCCTGCAGGTGCTTAATTACACAAAGGAAGGAGGGAAAATATGGTGCAAATATCAGCAACCTGAGGCTAAGCTCTGTTTTCTGCAGTGCTGTTTGAAAGTGAGAATAACACGATCCACCTGTGCCCGTGGGGCTGAGTGTCTGAGCCTGCAGCCTGGAGGGCACGTTGGGGTTCAGTATGCTGCCGCAGCCCCGTACCTGTCCCTGTCCTCTGCTTTCCATGGGGAGAAAACCAGCCCTTCTGGCAAGCTCTGGTGATATCCAGAGCAGGGAACTGGGATTGCAGGGGATACCCTCAAATATCTCCACCCAGAACCACGATGCAGCCCACAGTTTTCAAAGCAATCCACCAAGCAGTTTGCTTTTCCCTTTTTTCCAAATTCCACTGTTCAGAAGAAGCATAGATGAAACACTGTTTGAGACAGCTTTGCCTGAGACAACAGAGGCATTTCTTTCTCCTTCTCTCCCTCTTTCTGTACCTAGTGCTCTCCCATGTTCATACGCTCATCTGATGTTACCTTCAGGAGCAAATTTACATGCTTTAATACTGGGAACTTGTGTACAACCTAATACAGGGATTTCTTTCTGAATCCCTGTCCTCACCTAGAGAAGGAGGGAGTTGAGTCAAATTTCTTTACTGAAAGAGTTGTGCAGCATTGGAATAGGCTGCCCAGGGAAGGGGTTGTGTCACCATCCCTGGAGGTCTTCAAGAAATGTGTGGATGTAGAAGTTAGTAACGTGGTTTAGTGGTGGACTTTAGTACTAGGTTAAAGTTTGGACTAGATGATCTTAGAGGTCTTTTCCAACCTGAATGATTCTAACTCGTTCTGGAAGATCCATGTGGTTTCTCACACTGGGGCTAATGGCAAAGATTTTCTAAAAAGGGCTTTTTTCGTTCGTGTCTCCAAGCTTCTCTGCATCAGATCTCCACCTGCCACGATGAGTCTACTACATTACAATGGGACTCCCAAAATTATGTCTCACCCAGTGCTGCCATTCCTTCTTCCTGCTCCCCAGCCCCAGAAATTCTAGTGAGAATAATGAGTGAAATCTCGTGCAAATGGCCCCACCAACACCTGCACAACTGTGTGAATAAATGGTCACCGTTGTTAAAAGCTCAGTGTGCTCTCTCCGCCCATTCTGTATTGTGGTATAGTATTACTACTGTTGTGGCTTTGATTTCCACTGTAGTCTTTCATGCCGGCTATTGAAATGGGGAAAAAAAAATCCAGAAGTGTCTAAAATCAATTACCATGCAACCTCTGTCTAGATTAATCTCTCACAAACTAACTGGAGCTCCTAACTACAACACCGGTATAAACACTGTCACTTCATTAAAAAAAAAAAAAAATCCATAATAAATACTAATTTTCAAACTTTAATTTGTCATTAGAGAATGAAGTGATTACTTACACTCTGGCTTCATTAAAGCTTAATTTTGTGGTTCCAGCTGCCTGCCCACCACCACCTCATCCATGGCTAAGTAGATTTGCCTTGGTGGAATTAGGAACAAGAGTAATTTTGTAATCTGGTTGTTTAACACTAACCGAAAAGGATTATCCAGCTGGATTTTTATTTTTAAAGAATCTGACTCCCAGGGCAAATCTAATCATCTGAGGGGGAAAACCCACATCATTTAGTTGCATGACATTTGGCCTTTCAAGCAGCAAATAGCAGCTACCTGTGGCAACACTGGCAAACTCAACACAGCCTCTCCTTTCAGCAGATGGATCCATTTTTCTGGAATTCAGTCAACAGGATTGAATTGTTTTAATTTTATGCAGCAAGAACTGTTCTGTGCCAAAGTCTGTGCCAAACTCTAGCATCACCTGCGGTATTAACAATCTTAGTGACAAAAATGTTTGTGTTTGTAATCTAAGAGCTGTTAATGAAATATGATTGTAATGTGTAGTCTGTAAATGAAATATGATTGTAATGTGTAGCCTTAACAAGTTTATTAAAAAACACAGAATAAGGGAAACCTGAATGCTGGAAGAATATTTAAATTCATGGAGGAAGCATATGGAAACACATTTTTTTTTTTGGTAAGCACGATTGTATCAAAATGCAATTAGAAGGGTACTGGAAACCTTTTTAAAGAATTTTATTAACCTCAGAGTTAATCAGTTACATGAGCTGGGGCAGGCCCCAGCTAGGGAGCCTGAGTCAGTGGTTAGGGGAGCTAAGGATGCTTAATTCAGGCGATGACTGAGCAGGCAAGAGGATTTGAGTTTTAAGTCTGATTTAACTTTTGTGCTTGAAGCACATACAGCAAGACTGGTTAGGAAAGATTAATTTGTCTCTAAAATTAATTATAATTAATTAATTAATTTCTCCCTAAAAGAAAATATGTTGTGAGTCAGAACACGTTGCTTGGTTCTTTGCTTCTTTGTTTAAAAAATAACCATACTTCTGACTGTACAACAACAGTACAACAATATTCATAATCGAAAGTGACAGTCTGAATTCATTCGTGGGTCATATGAATATGCTTTGCACATCGAGGAAAATTATGAAAGAAATAATCTGGATAGAAGTAGTTTTCTGAAATTTGATGGCAGCAATCACACTTAATCTGGACAGCTGCTGCTTTGCTGCTGCCATGGGATGCGGTAGTTGCTTCCCTTCTGAGGGCACAAGATTAAAGAAAGCATTCAGTATCACTGATCAAAATGTTAAGTTAGACAGCTTCTGTAAAGATGCCCTGTCAGAGCCTGTCAGTAACAGGGTAAGATAATCTAGGGCACAAGCCAATAAGACAAAAATGGAAAAGAGAAGATGAAAAGCAGGCTCAGTCCTGATATCTAGGAGACTATTTGGTTCTGTATACATTACCACAGTGATGTCTGAACACAGTTTATCTGTTAAAGCAGGCATTGTTTTTTTTGACAACTTTAATATCTAAACAGATATTCAGATTAAGTTTTGTCTTTTATCTTTCCAATGAATTATTTATCAGATTTAGCTGCTTTTCACTGTCTCTGTGCATTTATTTTCTTCTATTACTAAAACTGTTACGGTCTCTGAATCTAATATGATTTCATAGCTTTTCCACCTTTCAGTTAATGGTAACTTTTTATTTTTTTCTTTAATAAATCCGAATTTGGTTCAGGGGAGCCTACTTTTAGTTTGAAATTAATGTTTAATCTAAATGTTCTGTGAAAGAGAATCCACAATGATCTTGAACAACTCACAGTCATACTCTTGCTAGAGGTATCCTGCTGTGATAGGAAAGCCAAAAGAACAGAATATTTATATATGTATGTATTTGATTGTACATGCTTCTGGATTTGTGTTCAATTCAGGAGATTGAAGTGTTTCTCTAGGTGTCTAGCCTTCTAGCTTCCATTGGACTGGACCTTTGAAAGCATCCAACAGTGTGTGTTCTCATACCACCTGGCATCTTTGAAATATAATCAAATTCAGCTTTTCCAGTAATCAGTCTGGGAATCTAAAGTGGGGAAAACTGTGCTTAAGACCTGGACAAAATACAGTTCTTGAACCACATGTGCCTGGGCTCACATAAGGCAATGGTCCCCTGTTATTTAAAATCCTTGTGGGATCTGTCAGGGGGTGACAATGAAGGTTACATAGAAGGTGGAGAAGCTGGAGGAGCCCTTCGCAGGGCAGATGTCCCAGATGGTGATGTGGCAAGGCTCTGTCTTGTCGCTGCTGCTTGTCTCCCTTCCCCACCCCTGCAAAGGCAGAGGGGAGACTCCCGCATGTAGTCACCCTCCTGGAGAGCAGATTAATTGCGCTCTTGATTGCAATTAAGAATTAGGTAACCTGCTTTGTGAGGCTAGTGCAGTTGTTCAAATGAACAGTTTGTAAGGGATACCAGAAGTTGGACCTCTCATTTTCAAAAAAATTAGTTATTTGAACCGTAGTTTGTGTTACTGCATTGTGCACGACAGCTTGATACTGGTAAAGCAGTATTTTTTTGCAAAGGTGTCATGAGAACAACAGACTGAAATTCAGATATTCACTGTTAGGCTATACACTTGGGGGATTTTTTTAGTGTTACTTTGTATTACCTTTTGCTTGAACAAGCAGTTGCACATGATGGATTTTGACAGAATCAGCAAGGATATTCTGAAAAGCAAAAATTATTTACATCTCACAGCTGACAGAGTAACAGTCCGTCTCTCTATGCTGAATTCAGCCCTGTGAATTCTGTCTCTTGTGCTTCTGTTCTATCTGGGAATCAAAACAACACTGTGGCTTTCCAGCCCAAGCAGTTCTGGCAGGGAGCTCTTCGCAGGGTTTTCTGTGGGAAATCCGTGCAATCTCAGCATGCACTTGGCAGACGTGAAGTCAGTGCCATGCTCTGCTCTTTCTGCTATTCCACCACGCTCTGAAAGGTGGGTGTCAGGAGTGTAGCTTTACAAGATGATGTGGCTGCAATCTTCTTAATAAAAAAGTAGGGTGATATTTTACTGCTATTTTTAAGATATAATATATCAGTATTTTCATATAAAGAGAATGCATGTGCTAAGCTGGAAACCTCAATATCCAGGTCAGTGAAGTTATATAAATGAGTGTCTGGCGTTGCTGGTTCTTGAAAAGATAACTGCTGAGACCAATGGTAGATAGTCACCCTTGTTGCCAGTAGTTTCTTAGTAAGGTAGTCATCCTGGCCTGGAAGATGCTACTTATTCTGTTGCTATAGTTGTTGGATGCCTTAAGTGACCTTCTTATGCCTCTGCAGAGAAGTAATTTAGAGGAGACATAGAGCAGAACGTTGTAACTTTGCAAGGTGAGTTTAATCAACAGAGAGAATTTAAAAAGAGGGGGGGGGGAGGGAGGGAAGTGTCTTCTTTTGATCATTCCATATAAAGTTTGTTGACATTTCAAACTGAAAGTTAGTCCTCTAAAAGCAAACGCTATGAACCCCCCTAAAGCCATACTGGGACTTCTCACTTCCTCCAGCTCAGTAATACACTGACAGGTACCTGACACTGTTACTCACAGGGCAGAATCAAATGTGGCTGCCGTGGAAAAGTATTGATATAGCAAGAGAGAATGACTTTTACATAGCCTCTAACAGCCAATAATATCTACTTAATTGTCTTATCTATTTTTAACTACAAAAGCACGTCTACCTAAGAAAGAAAAACAGCTGACATTTCTCCTGTACATCCATTACTGTGTGCTCTGAGTTGCCTTTATTCATAGCAACCTGAGATCACACTGTTTGCATATGATTTAAATGAAAAGAAATGCCTAAATGTAGCCCTTGGAGTCAGTTCAGACTGACCTCTTTCTGTGTGGTGAGGATATCGTTTTGTGATCCAGATTTATGTGAGGTATGATTACAGCCAGAAAACAGCAGCTTGGCCACAAGTTTTCAAAAGCAGTCAGTAATGGGAGATTTTTCAGAGCCTGAGCAAATTCAAGTTGCTTTAATGGGACCTGCTTTTCCAGAGCTTACATTTGTTTGTCTTCAGTGATGTGAAGGTGCCCAGCTTCTCACTCCCAAAATTCACAGAGTGGTTGAGGTTGGAAGGCACCTCTGAAGGTCATCTACTCCAACCCCAATTTGGAGCACTCCTCAACATTTTTCAGGCTGTTGAGATGATAGAAGATCTTGGACCTTGTTTTTCTAAATCTTAAGTTGTCTTGAAGGTGAAACTTTGGCTCCTAAGCTATGCAGTGATTTTGAACATTTTCATGCCCTGCTCTCCTGCGAGGAGGTGGAAAAGCAGAGGCACGTCACCACGGATCAGAATGTATCTCCCTACAGAGGAACGTGCATCTGAGTCTCACTTGGACTGAACTGGTCGGTGCTAAAGACTGCTTCCAAATGACTGCTGTAAATAGCTCTTAGTTACTGGGGCCAGAGAGGACCTCCATATGGCATTTCCTAGTTGCATCATTTCCTTGCTGGCTGTTGGGACGTTGCAGCCCTGCAGCTCCTAGGTGATGCTCCGACCTTTTAATGACACTCAGCACCATGCACAGTGTTGTCTTCATCTTTCTCATTTGTTTCAGCCTGTCAAACCCCCACAGGAAGAAACTGGAAGAAAAAAGGCTTTTGAGACTTGGGTCTAATGCACTTCGTTTCTCCTTCAGAAAAGTAAATATTTGTGTAATAATCTACAGAACTCCTAAAGCAACCGTGAAATGATCTCAACATAAGATCTCTTGAATGGATCCAGGACATAGGAAAACAACCATCAAAATCTTGTCTACTCTACTTTGACAATACTCCAAACTGGAATTATGGATAAAACATCTGTCCAGGAAAATACCGCCAATAATTCAAGTCTGAAATATAGCTGTAGTATATATATACACACAGTATAGCTGTACCTGTTGTGCTGGTGGTGAGAAAGTTTCAGGGGACACAGCAACCAGAGTGGTGCTGGGCAGCTGTAGCTCTCCCTCCCGTGAGCAGGGTGTTCCCGATGCCACACTGTGCTCCTGTGTTTACCCCAGTTCAACTCTCCTTAGTTTGCAGAGCCTGGCTTTTTCCCAGCCTCGTCCCTGCCCTTGGAAGATTCCAGCAGGTCTGACCTCCAACTACCTTTTCTGGGCTATTTATAGCACGCCACCTAGGGAACATAAATGCAACAGATATGTACGTCAATATTTTGAAGAATGACTTTGGTTTTTATTTGCATTCATGTTAGTTCAATAAGTCATCTGGCATCATTTGGACTTTTCTAATCAGGCTTCCTTTGCACCACATTCATCATATTGCCTACTCCAGTTTTGTTTTCCCTTTTCTTTTCCCTGCCATCCCTGATTCACTCCATGCTCCAGTTTTCCATTCAGCTGTCTCCTTTGTTTGGAAAAAATGTAGCCCAGGGTATATTCTTTCTTCAGAGTCATTTGTTACTAGGAAATATGCATAAAGATCAGTTGGAAAGTAGACCCCAAGTCTGTCTTAGTATGCTCATTTGATTTCTTTCAACGTCCTGTGTACAGGATGTCTTTCTTGTAGATGCTGTATGGTCTTTTGTTTCAACACCTCGATTGTTGTGCACTTTGCTCATCCTCAAGTCATTTCCAGCCTTGCTGTTCTGCTTTGTTTCATGTGTCTGCACTTCTTGCCCTTTCATCTGCCCTTCCAGATACAAATTTTTGGTTATATCTGACTTTGGTTTTTGACTACTCCAACTTCTCAGACATAGTCTCCTCTAGTTTGATTCCAGACTCTGAATACTGCATGTGTAAAAATGGGGAAATACTCAAAGGAGTAGATACAAAGGGAGCAAAGGACCCTTCACTCTTATTTTTTTATTTTTTTTGCTGCTTAGCAATAAAAAGTGAAAAATAATACTGTACATATATATAGCATTAATAACTGTATGTCATCATTATCTCAAATTTTACTGTGCCCTTATAAAAAAGTATATGCTTCCACTGTGCCGTGAGGCACTATAATAGACTCCATAGTCAGTTCTTGTTTTTTATAGCCTGTGAATAGCACATAATGCCTCTCTTCACAGACAGATGCATTCTGCAAGCATTTAAGTGCTTAACTGGTGGATTCACTTGTACCATGCTCAGCCAGTATCCTGTTTGTACAGAAGTAAAGCTCAGTGATGCATTCGCCAGTATTTAGAAAGTCACCAGAGAATAATATTTAACCACTCTGACTGGCTTCATTTCTACAGCTGGAACTCCTTGATATTGAAAAAATAATATTTTTCTTCCTTCAGCTAACAACTAATTTATGAAACTCTAAGTTGTGGTTCCTGCGCTGACACAAAGAATCTGCTACCAGCTACTGCAGCCTCTGAAACAGGGGATACACATTGGGTGCCTGCTCTGTTCTCCTCTCCAGACTTCCAAATGCCCTAAAACGCTAAGATTTGTCATTTCAGATGCTCATGCGTGACACAGGGGATCAAGAGTTATTCTCCTACTGTCCATTACGTATGTTTTAAGCATTTTTGGCTACTATTTAGTGGGAATATTTAGATAATGAAGAAATTAGGATGGAGAGTACCCTAAGCTCTGTGGTTTTTATACAACCTCACAGACTGCTGTATCACACCTCACTTTGATCTGCAGAAATTAAATACTGCACCATGGGTACTCCACGAATGCCTCACAGAGATGGCAGCATTCAACACAAATAACACAATGCATAAACAGCCAGGGTATCTGACTAAGCCAAATGTACTACAGTCAGTTGGAATGGTAAAGCTAACTATTTGGCAACATGCTGGTTGGATGTAATACCAAATCTACTGTTTCAGGCTAAAAAAAAAAAAAAAAAAAAAAAGGTATAAAAAATAATAGAGAACTCAGAGGAATCAAAGGACTGGATTTTCTTAAGTGTTTGTAGTAGAGTGCTTATGGCTTTCTTCTTTCCGAAATGTCAAAATAACATACTAAAATTCTGTTTCACCTGTGTAATCTATTTTTTAAAACGTTAAAAAGACACTAATAAGGTATGGAATGAAAGCTGTATAGGCTATGTTGACACCTGCAAGTAGTGTAGATACTGAGAGCAGATAAGTAACGTAAACCTACACCATACACACTTCACTAGGTTTTGAGTTGGGCTGAACTGCCCCTGTGGATTGGAGCCCAAGAATGTGCTTGGAGTCACCTTCTGGTTTCATTGAAAGGAAAGTCTTTATGCTCTCAGAGACCTCTGTGTGAAGTGAATAGAATCACGGGAGGTGTCAACAAAGCACCATTCTGATCTGGATTAAAGTACTAACATATGTGTAATCTTAGTCATAGAAATTCACTGAACTTTCTTGTAAAATAAACCATCATAGACTATTCTTGCTGCAATTGGACCTATTTTCTCTCCAAACATAGTATCTTGCTATTCAGTGGCTTGACCAGAAACTCATACCTTTGTGAATTTAAATCGCTGTTTTGTAGAAGGTGTAAAATGTACGTGTTTTACTTCATCCCATGTCAGCCTTCAGAATAAGTTTAAAACGTTTACTTCTGCAGGACAATTGCTTCCCTAGGAGCAGCTGTGAAAAATGTGTCTTTTTCAAAGTTTGTGGAGCCCATATAGTCAGTCCCATCTGCAGTAATCTCTGAGCCGTCCGTTTTCCAGGCGCAGGAAGTGCAAGCTCGTGCACTTGCTTTACCTGCATTAGCACATTATTAAGCCCTGAAGAAGGGTGGCACATACTGGCCCATGCTGGTCCATACTGCTAACTGCAACCGGTCTTTCCTGTCCTCTGAACTGTGTACACCTTGCCTAGGAGAGTGCTGAGTCAAAACCACATTGAGAATTTAATGTTCTAGCCTTGTTAGCTATGTCTCTATTGCTAATGAAGCAGGGCCAGGGGACAGGAACCCAGCAATGCAATTCTTCCAAACACTGTGCTGTAAAGGTTGGCCTGGCATGACTGCAGCTTCTCCCAGTTGTTTCCGGCTGTGAGAAGCCCAGGCGCTGTGTAGGACGTGATGCAGACCAGAGCAACTCACCGCTGAGGGAACTGGATGCAGCTGGTAGTAGCTCTCCGATAGGTGACGGAGAGCTGAACTGGGCCCTTGGAGCCAGCAGCGGTCTGTGCTGTTTACTGCTGTAGATGTACCAGTTATTTTACACACACAGGCATAACCTCAATGACCTGTTTTATTTAATGCTTTCTGCTAGGCTGCTGTGGGTAGCAGCACTTGTGCAAATGGAAATTCTTCAAAATGAGAAAGCATCCTGCTCCCCAGCCAGGCCAGAAGAACATGATAAGGTATGTTAAGTCCACATTTGTCTTCCTTTAACCACCTCTTCCCTAGCCCAGCACTCACTGTCCCCTTCATATTTTGAGCCTTCATAGAAATGTTCTTCCATCATTGTGACCCGCATTTTGGGGAATGCTAACCTCAACAGTAGCTCTCCTGACATGGTCCATGTACAAAGATGGGGGTGTGCTGGTGCAAGCAGAGGAGCACACGGGGTGGGGGGCCTTCAAGCCAGGACTACTACGATGTACCACCTTAAATTGCTGCCCAGGAACATCCCGTAATTACTGGCCGCAAGGTTGATGCCTACCGGTGAGCTTTTTTTTCCAGCCAGCAGTTCTTCTGCAAGGAGGGGAGATGGGACAGGAGTTGGTAGAATTTGTGCTTGCACCCACAGCAGCAGCAGTACCTCTTCTCTCTTCTCCCACTGGTTGGAGACTGAACTGCTGCAAGCTTTTATTAGCAGACCTTAATCTTCTTTTGGTTTTCTAATAGTTCCCTCAGTGGCTGTACCTCAGGGCATGGCACACACTGATCTGCACTGGTTTTATTTAGAAGAACAACATTTCCTTCCCCTGTGGAGTCCCTCTTTTCCCTCTTATCTCAGTTCAGAAAGAAACAGGGACCAGGAAAATGCAGGAAAATAAAATGCCAACATCAAATTAATGCTCAGAGTTGCTGAGAGAAAGAAATATACTTCCAGACTCTATTAAATGCATTATTTATTTCTCTAGAAAGCTGAATTTGATGAAGTCTGGAGTTCCATCATCTTTAAAGTGTTTTGCTCAATTCCCCAGCGAGGACAGAAAATGGCCAGAACACGAGGCTGGCTTGAAAAGCTAGCAGAGCATGTCTGCTGCTCAGAGCACAACAAGTTCCCACTTTTCCTCTGCTTCAGAGGGAAGAGACCAGCCTCCTTTCCAGCCATGTCACAGCCCTGACTCGCTGGAAGTTTCTTGGAAAGCAAGTCCCAGTTCTGTTTGTTCATACAAGTGACCATTGCGCAACGTTCTGGCAATACAGTTAATAACACATTTCTTTACTATTTTTTTCTCGTTGTGCTGTTTTCTCTATTATCCATTTGTCAGCTGTTTTGCTTTTTCCTCATCCTTCAAAATCTGGACATATGGTTCTTAGTTTTCCTGTGAGTGCATGTATTTAGGTTCTTATGGGAAACGTGACTGTTACTCCAACTTGTTTTCCTGACAAACTGAAGTAGTGTCTCTGTACATCTTCACTGCTATAAATTAAAATCACTGGTTGCATTAAAATAATTTTATTCTATTTTATACCTTTTGTTTCTGATCTAACCCTAGACCGTACTTTTATCTCATTGTAAGACTTCTGCACCTTCAGTAAAACCTGATACTAATGACTAAATTGCAGTTTTAAATCTAAATGTTAGTTAAATTCTAACTGATTTTTCCTCTTCATTTTCTTCTTTCATTTAGTTCAACACATTCCCTCCAATTGGTTTGTGGGATCTGTTATTCCTGTCTTGTACCTCATCTGGGCAGAGGTGACAGGTACTCCCAAATGGTAGTTTTACTTTATAGGGGAATACATTCTAGAGAAACCTTTTATTTTATTTTATTTTATTTTATTTTATTTTATTTTATTTTATTTTATTTTATTTTATTTTATTTTATTTTATTTTATTTTATTTTATTTTATTTTATTTTATTTTATTTTATTTATTTTATTTTCACCCCTGTTTGAAGCCTAAATTGGATTCATGGAGATCAACAAGTTCCAAGGCTACCCATATGAGATGTAGCTATCCCACAAGGTTTATCTTACTATTTTAATTCTTTGCCTCTGGCAAAAGAAATATGTTTCTGTAAAGCTGAAATATTTTATCTGATTGGTTGTTTGTTTTTTATCCCCCAGCAAGCCCAGGTGGTTGGTCACTTTGGCTGAAGGACTGAGATTCTGGTGTTCAGCTCCAGGTTTGGGACTGATTCACCGAATCAAATGTTCTTGACAAAATCTTTGGGGGTAGTGTCAGGCCAATTTACAATCAATCGTTACAGACAGTAGAAGCAGCTGCTTCCCATCCTCTTCCTTTCATTCACCGTTCAAGACAATTTTGGCTAAAGTAGGAGAAATTGTAGGATGCCCATTAACATGCATTACTTTATTTAGCATCTGTATTTTACTCCTCTTTCATTTGTTTCTAAACTCATCTTCATCTGCTGAGCCAAGAACAAATGCAAAAAGTACAAAATCTGGCGAGGCAGCAACAACTGGCAAGTGACTGAAGGGGACAAGGGAAGGAATTTGTTTCACTGAGATTTTCAGCTCATCACTGACATCAGACAAACCCTCCAAGACTCTCAGTGCAACACTTAGAAGAAAAATATTTTGAAACCATGTTTTTAAAAATAAAAATTATTTTATTTTTCCATTGTGTCTAAAACAGTGACAGTCAATGTTCAATTCATTTGCCTTCACTTAGGTGTGTAGTGACATCTGGGATGCCCTGGACCCACTTGGCTCCAGAAGGGCATGGATATCCCCACAGGTCTTCCCAGCCCCATGCAGGTGACCTGGGTGTCCTGCACCATCTCAAATCCCATAACAAAGTGACTGCCAGGCAGCTAAATTGAGTGCTGAGAGATTTGTACCTAGGGACAGAGGCTGACCACCTGTTGAGAATGCAGTATGAAAGTGATGTTCAGACACTTAACACTATTTAATGTGAAAATAATGTGAAAAAGAATAATTTTTTTTTTTTAATTTATAGTTCACTTTTTTTTTTTTTTAACTTTAAGATGAGGTTTAGGCATAGTCTTGCAGTGACTTTGATGGCTTGTTGGACTATGTCACCTGGACTTCCCCTTGCCCTGTCTTCCCCATGTTTCCAGCCAACAGCTGACACTAGAGTCAGCTGTTCGATGTTTTTCTGATGTTGGAAGATTTGGTGTGATGCTGATGCTGCTCAGGAGCATTCTGCCTCAGAGACTGTCAAACCCAACCGTTGCATTCAGCTGAAGGTGTCCTGTGGGCCATAAAACCTGACTGTCAATGTGCTCCTCTGCATAAAGCAGCACGGTCCCTCCTGCAGGACTTCCTCTGGGACAGCGGTCACCAGCACCTCCCTGGTGGATGTGGTGAACTTCCTGGAGAAAATCACCCTGCTGTCCTCTCCCTCACCATTTCTGAGTTAACTGTGTTGATCAGGATGTTAGGAAGGATCTGACTGTGTCCTAGGAAAAAACTGTATGGGGTGACTTTTACTTGCACCGTAAATAGGGAGTGAAAAGATTAAAAAATTGTGCCTTCTTTCTGTCGCAAGCATCCAAGGTTTAAGCATCATCTCTTCTGAGTTTGTACGTTCTGCAAAGCTAAGGAAGGACTTTAAAAGAAGGTCCAAAACCCTCATCATGAACCAAATGCTTCTCCTCTTTCTGTCTGATGGGAAGGTGAATTCACTCATTCTTCCACAATGATCTTATGTATAGAGAAACAAAACAAATCAAAAACAACAAACCAAACCAAAACAACAACAACAAAAAACACCTGTGAATTACTCAAGACCTTCACCTTTTTTGTGGCTGCCAAAATACTGGTCTCGACTCTATATTTTACACAGAATGAGATTCTTTTCCAAAGAGCGTATCAGTACTGCCCTATGGCATTTGAAATTGTTAGAATTCTTTCCAAAGAAGTCTAGATCTATGAATGATTTCTTGTAATAACAAACTGAAATAGCTACATCTCCTTTGAAGCTAACAAGGAGCCCCCCAAACTTCAGAGTGAATCCCACCCCAAAGTATTTGAATAACAAATGTCCCATTTTCAGCTGGAACCCAACATATACATACATTATGTTGCCTGTTTTCTAGACCACACATTTTTATCACTGATCAAAGCTTAGTATCTAGGTTTATTTTAGTCTTTCACAGCAATAGGATGAAAGCTCTAGATCATTACTTCTTTCTGCTTTTATTTACTGGAAAATATTTCATAACACTTTTAGAGATTAAGATTTGGTAACACTTTATTTTAGCTGTCTTATTATTTTAATTTATGTGGTGTTCTCAGTAATAACAGAGATCATAACAAATACCTTTGGAACTGAAGTGGGTGGTATATGAACACTAATGGAGAGCCAGCTATAGATATTTCTATTACTTTCCTGTTTAAAATTTTACACTGATTTTGAAGGCTCAGATAAATGAATCTGGAGATGTTTATATTTTTGGTGATCAGTCAAACTGGCAATGGAAAAATGGCAGTGTAATAAAATTTAACAACAGCTGAAATGGGAGGAAGTTGAGGTCTAGCTGTAATTAAAATATTGATAGGATGGTGATTCTTCAGCTATCTTGAGAAATACAGGTCGTGTATATTTATTGGATGACTTGTCATTTTCTTTGCTTTTCATGTTCTTTTTGTAGGCTAGCAATGCAGCTGTATCTGAGCGTGTATAGTAAGTGTGCAGTAGGAAGAATGAACTCAGCACAGTGTGATGTTTAGAACAGTTGTACGCTCTTTTTTTTTTGTTTGTTTGTTTTGTTTTGTTTTTGAAGAAGGCTGTGGGAATGAGATGTTCAATTTTCAAAGAATTTCAACTATATTTGTCATGAGCAAAATGCCTTAGCTGTGAGCAGGTCTTCAAGAGCTTTAAAAGCCTCCTGTTTTGCTGAGAACATATCCTATCAACAGGAACGGTTCAACAGGCAGGAGGGAAGAAAGAAAGGCAAATGTTCTTATTTAAAGGAGAAAGACATGTGGAGGAAACCTACACAGAGGTTAAAAACTGCAGGAGTTCTGAATCTCTGACCTAAAAGAAGGAGAAAAAAAAAATGAGGAAAAAAAAAGGCTAAAAATATCACAGGAATCCTTGTCTAAGCAACCTGAGGTCTATTACATAACTGTAAATCCTGGCAGTGAGTAGTGCGCAAGCACAAAGTACTCCTCCAGCACTGCAATCCATCTGAGTTTAAAGAGTATTCTATTTCCATTTATGTCCAGGTGTAGTAGTGTTTTATCCCTGACACCAGAAACTGAGATTAAAGAAATGTATACTGCATTGACATGGACTTCCATGGGTGAAAGGCAGTTCACAGGAACAGAGGGAATTTCTCTAGAAATCATTCATTCCTATAATAGTTCCTACTAAACATTCCTAAGAGAAGCTTTATCCTCGGTATATTTTGCAAAATGTGATGTTCTAGAGATTGATATCTTTTCTGGGACAGTGAATGTGGTGTACGGTGAGTGTATTGCTGGAGGGTGATTGAAGTAACCTGGGATGTCCCTGCATGATGGGACACTCTGGGAGACAAAAGTGCTAGTGAAGTAGACAGCATTACATCAGATTAAAGATGTTTTTTTAGAGATGTTTTTTAGAGATTCTTTTTAATGCTTTTGCAGACTTCTGGAAGAAATTATTCAATGCAGGAGAGTGAAGGCTATCTGTGAAAGTTGTCTGCTCTCTTCTCAGCTCTTGGGGAGAGCAGAACTTTTCTGTTTTGCCAGAAATGTTCTCCTGAGGTTTCCAGCTCTTAAAAAAATTAATTTCATGCTGTAGGGTGGCAGATGCATGAGATAGGAGACTATCTCTGCCCTAAGGCCCAACTGGCAAGATTTGAAATTGTCCCTCTCTCCCCTAATTACAGATCTCTATTCACTCAAGATTAGTCTGGATGTGAGCATCGGTTTTTCCTGTCCTCACCATGAGGTGTAAAGGCCTGCAGGATCAATTAAGCAGATCTGACCCAGTTGGTTCTCTGCCACTGTGGAGGCCAGAGGTGTTTTGGTGTCTCCTGTTACCTTTGTGCCATGACTCTTTTCTAAAGTTGATTTCAATCCTTAATATCTTCAAAACTTCAGTGAAAAGTGCTATACAAGTAGTCAGACTAACTGATAAAACAGCTACTTGTAGTCTGAAATTCCATAAAATTTTATGAGTTTTTAAAGATTAACTGAGGGATAAGCAGCGCAGTTAGTTCTCCCCGAGACCTCACCCGCTCTGCAGAAAAGGACAGATAACGATCAGGCATAACTCAGCATCATGTAAGACAGGGAGTTCACTGTGGATTAAAACTTAATCCTTTTAATAGAAACTTCAAGTCCCTATCTCAAATTTCAAGTTACAAGAAGTTTTTCTTTTTCATTGAATAACTTTTCCTTTTAGCCATGTGTTAGTCAAGTCTATTCCAAGGTGGTAGGAACAGACAAAAAAACACATCAACAGCAGAAAAAGGGAGCTCCTCATCCATATTTAGGCAGCTAAATAAGTGCCCTCGCTTGAAGCTGTGCTGCTCACTTGAAGATGTGCCCAGTAGTGTAGGACCCACAACAGATGCTGATGATTATTGACATTCACTTTTAGCCAAACACAAACCACCCAGCTGACAGCTGCACCGGTAATTTGCTGGTAGCCTCAGAGAGGTCAAGGAGCTGTACGGATTTTAGTAACCACCCCTTCTCTTGGTATGGCACGCAGCCAGGGGAAGTTGTAGGGTCCAATACGCAATCATCATAGAGAGAGCGGTAGGATCACAGAATCAAAACAGATGATTAAAGGCTCAAGCAGACTATTTAGTTAGGTCGTATTTATGTATTAGAGGAGCTGACAACTGTAGGGGGACTAATTGTGGGACTCCTGGTCACAGCATCCTTTAGCAAAACTAAGATTTCTGTTGGGAAAGGAATCAAAAACCCAATGAAATATTCAGTGCTGCAACTCCTAATGTTTGCTATCTGGCACCAAAAATTTACAATGTTTTGATGGACACCTAAATTGCTATGCCTTAAGTAAATATTAAGTGGGACAAAGAAGGGGATTTAGAGCCACCACAAGCTTAATCAGCCAAACTGAGAGCGTCAGATGAAATTATTTCTCTGTTGCACACAGGTGCTCAATTCGAGACTTTTCTCAGTTGCCTTTGAGTATTTTTATGTTGCACAGTACATCTTTACCTTCTGCTGTCCAAAGCGTGGACTTCCCATACCTTGTGTCCTCAATCAGTTCCATAGACAAATTTTTGGACCTGTGATGACTCAGACTCCAATAAATGTTATTTACAGACATTCTCAGCAGGAGAACTGGAGTCCAGAGTGCACTACAAGGAGAAACGTTTTTAGAACAACTTGCAAACTTTGCTTGGGACTGATACACCTCAGTATGTTTTATATATACAGATATACACCTTCTTAGCTGTAAATTCAGTTATTTAGGCAAAGATAAAGTCCTTTTCCTTTTTTTTTCAAAGGTGACCTGAGTTTTGATGCTTTGTTAATGGGTGGCATATAATACCTGACCAATGCCAGGCTACTTTTTTTGAACTCAGGGCCTAGAAAGATTACAATGCTAGCTCCATTTACAATGCTACCACAAGGCACAGTGTGACCTTTTCACTCCTTTAAGAAATAATTTAATGGGTTCAGCTTCATGAGAATCATGACGACATTTCCAGTCATTTATGTAACTATCTAGAAACTAATTATATCATACGTCAAAAATGGAGAGGTTACTTGGCTAAAGTGGCAAGGTTTGGTAATGTAGTAGGTAACTAGACAGAGTGACTGCAATGCACTAGAAATTTAGGAATTTTGAATTGCTTTGGAAAGGACAATGAGAGGTAAATAATTCTGATCAAAAAATGTGAACGAGTAATAATTAATGAAAGCTGGTAGAAGCATAGCATGGGTAGGAACTACAGACCTGTTTTTTCTCAACATACAAAGTTGCTACTTGGAAAACTGCAGAGGTGAAATTTGTGAAGGTTTTGTATATGCTCTATGGCATAGATGTAGCAAACAGGTTGTATTTTTATCGTTAAAAGATAAATGGTTTAAGTAATCCTTTTGGCAATCAAGTACTATATTAATGAAGTCATAGATGAAAGAAAAATGTCTGCAATGTCTGCAGCCAGTGGAATGGGCCAAACCCACTGCTTTAAAAACAACATGTGGATAGAGATTTCTTGACACTTTAATTCTCTTATCTCTATTCTGGGAAATACTGATGTATTGGGAGCACTACTTTCTGGTGTTTATATTAGCAGGTAAGTACATTTTATTCCAGTCATGCATTCCAAGATACAGTATTAGAGTAGTTCATATTAATCTTATGTTTAGAGGCAGAATTTTCTTCATCCTGCCTGGAGTGTTCTCATATTGAGACTCAGAATCATGATAATAATTAAACAAACAAACAAACAAACAAAAATAACCCACCTGTTAGGCCAAAATAGACATAATGGAAGAGAAGGAACAGCAGACAGCCTTAGGAACAGATGCCTGTAGCTGCTTAACAGAGTAACCCCAGTTAACAGTTTGTGTTATGGTTTGTGAAGTAGTTTAGGATCCTTCAAAACTTGAATAATGGCAAACTGCCATTAAACACAGTTATGACAAAGCTAACAAGTTGCCTTCATAAAACATTATGAAATGGATAGCTTAGTTCCCTTGGCTAGAAGAGGCTTAAATAATAGAGGCAGAGGGCATGTAGTTCAGAGAAGGGGAATTTCTTGGCTTTTTTTCTGCATCTGAATTAAAGATTTTAGCATTTCCTTTATTCAGAGTATTGGCAGGTGTGTAGTACCTTTTGTTGCTCTGCATGACCTGAATAATGCTGGGCGTTGCTTTTGCATGGCTGACTCTAATGCACAAACAATCAAGTTGACAAAAGTTTTCGTGAAAGAGCTAAAATATAACCTAATGCGACACTTGTACAAGAAAAACTGCAATGCCTGTAGTCCTCAGTGGGAACATACCACTAAAACTTCAGCAAACTAATCAACCAAGAGCAGCATTATTGAAAAAAATGAATCTGCTTGCTGGGTCTTGCCAGGCACGTTGACAGAGGAGAGAGGCTTGTCTTTGAGATAGAACGAAAATAAAAGCAACTCTTGGATTTGTTTGCACATGTTGTTAGCAGAACAACTTAGCAGTAAAAAGTACTTAGCAGGAAAAAAAATGCTTTTCATATCTATTTTATCATTTATTATTGTTTTTATATAGAAAATCTCTTAAGCTCCATAAGATAACACTAATGAATTAAAATAAATACGTGCAAGTTTCACAGTTTGTTCTTGTCCGATGTATATTTTTGCTTTCTGATGAGAAAACAGTGTAATTCTCCCTGAGAGCTGCAGACGTGGTCACTTCATACAGCTGACAGTGTTTGTTATACAATATGAAGAATCACTGTGCTACTACATGAATGTGATGAACTTCCCCGGCACTGAAGTGTGTTCTAGTGTGGTGATTATCAGAAGTTTTATTTTGTGGGCTTGACTGTATCAATTTTCTCTTTTGCCCTCCTTCTTTCACCACCTCTCCCTATCCCATCCTCTTCTGCTTGGCCTGGACCTTGGAAGGATGTTCATTCTGCTAATGTTGTTCTCGTATTTGGGAGTCATTGTGCACCTCTCTGCTGAGCACATCAAAGTCATAGGTCCCTGTGACTACTGAGGGAGAAACCTCAAAAATAGTGAAATTTTGATATTTTGGTGCAAACTGACCTAAGAGAAGGGAAAAGCATCCACAGGCAGGCAACTGAATTTGTGAAAAATATTCTGGGTGCAAATACTAAAGAAATAAGGTTAAAAAAGAAAAAAAAAGGAAAGAATACATAAAAAAAAAAACAGGCTTGGAGTCTACTGAAGGATCCACCTGCCTGCTTAAGTAACCAATTTTCTTCCACACTGAGACTTCTCGTGAGCATAAATGAAATATATAAATTCTCTATATAGTCAATAGAGAGAGAAAGATGACTCTAAGGCTTCCAGAAGGAGACCCCATGTTGCCTATGGAAGGCAGCTGCGTCCCCTCCCTGTACCATCAGCCTGAGCCTCCTCGGGGCCTACCTAGCATGCTGTTCTCCTGGGACAGCTCTGGGTTTGTTGTGGTGCTCAAAGCAGCAAGGGTGCCGAGTTACAGCCCACCTAAACAGAAGTCTCACCCATCTTTGTCTTCAAAAGTTCACATTAAACTGACCACTTTATGCTGATGATTAGACTGTTCTCACCTAAAATACTATACAAAATATATCATCACATGCTTAAGAGAAGAAACTAATTTCTCACTGTTAGTGAAAGTCTTTTAAAAATACCTTTATGCTACCCCCTTCTTAACATCACACCTGTAAAACTCAACAGATGTATTGATATGAAACGAACACCTCTGAGTTTTAAAAAATACCTTAGTGAGGAGGCTGAAATTCTGGTGTAGCCAGCTGTGTGTAGAGACACTACTTCTGCTAACACAGACAGAGCTAAAGCTAGCAAAGGCTGCAGAGACAAGATGCAATGATATAGGGATATATACTATTTAAAAATTGCGTGGTTGTTATTTCAGTGGGGATACACCACGACTAATACTGGCTTGATCTTGTAAATACTATCAAACACTCTTTGTAGTGTGGAAGTGTTAGCAGCCTTTGACTTCATTTCTCATGGTGCTTGTAATTCTCCTTTCAAAGAAGGAAAAAAAGAAAAAAGCAAGCAAAGTCTGTATGAAAGAAGGATAATCTGTCTTATGTTATTTAATAAGTTCCTGCAAACCCATGAGCTCAATTCTTGTTCAGCTTTCAAATAGATGTTATCTTCTTTAAAAATGATCGTATCCCAAATGCAGTAATTTTAAGTGCACATTCACTGTGTAGTCCAACAATTCTTGGGTTTAAAATCACATTTTATTACAAGCCAGAACAACAGCATCTTGAAACAACATGTGGATATTCTTTGGAACAGGGACAGAATAACAGATATTCTTGGTCCCAGATGAACTGTGAGGATGAAAAGTCATTTTCCTCTTTTCTCTTTCCTCTTTTCCTTATCATATGCATGAATGCATATCTGATTTTTTCATGCAATAAAGCACTTCATCCACAGGACAGGTCACAATCCTCATCTATCTTCTGACCTAGTGATTTAGGACTCTCTATGGAAGAGGTGGGTTCAAATGTCCTGTCAGATAAGTGTTCCTTCACCTCCCACCCTGCAGTATGGACACTCTTTCCCCATAGCTGAGCATTGCACGAGTCCAGCTGGGTTGGGGTTTTCACAGCAGGACTTCCAGATCAGACCTCGGGAGGGTTTTGAGATATTTTCAAGGCTTTGTGATCACCTAAACGCCTAATTGCTCAGCACTGTTGAGACATGTTGTTCTGGGCATGGACAAAGCACATATGGGCTTTCTGGCTCTGCAGCTTTTGGAATCTAGAGAATTTAGTTCCAAAAGTTTCCTTGGTTAGAACTAGGAAACTTAAGGGTTATGTTGCCTCTAAGGGGATGTGGCATCTGAACTGATATATAGACGTATTCCATTTCAGCAAGGGGACTGGTCCTTTATATAGACCTGTCTGAGAGGCTTCTGTATGGCATTTAAATTCAATTGTTTGTAGGGCTTGCAGTAAGTAGTAACAGTAAGTCCCTCCTGGAAATGCCCTGCCACACTGCCTCTGGCACAGGTGGAGTGAGCCACACCATGAAATAATTTGGTTGAGCTGTATACACGGAGAGAAGCTGGGTCTCCTTCTCTTTCTCTCTCTCACCCTATTTTCCCTCTGCTCTCTCATTTTGTCATTCATGACTGATAAATCTGGCAGACAGGGAAGAAACTGATTATTATTATCAGCTTGAAAGAATATAAACTTTCGCAATTCTCTTGTGTAAATGCTGTGCAGCTGTTTGACGGTCTGACTGTCAAGGACCAAAAAGATATTTTAAAGCTTGGACTTTTGCAAACAATGTACTTCTGATTGCTTTTCAGTCAGCTCAGAGGCAGCCTGGTTGTGGAGATGGGCTGACTCTGCCATTCAGGCTGCTTTAAACTGAGAAGCAATGATGAACGCAAAATGGAAGCCAGTGTTCAGAGAAGAACCCAAGTGCGAGGAGAGGATGCAGAGGCACCTCGAGGTTTACCTCCGTGCTGTGGGGTGCTAGAAAGTGAGTAGGACAACGGAGTAACATTTTTCAGAGTCTGTACTTTGGTAGTTTCATTGTTCTATAGGGTTGGAGACTTCTAAATTCATATATAACAGATAAACATTGTTGAAGTCTTTTTTATATAAAATATGGTGGCACTGTGAAAAGAGATGAATGGGGAAGAAAATCAGGTACTCCAGTCTGGAATAGCAAGGGAGAGAACTGTCACACCTCACTGGGATAAGAAACACATTTTAAATAGGGGTATCAGGCTTTAATATGGAGTTAGAGGATGTTCAGGAAAGGATCCTGGGTGAAATTACCCAGATCCTTTTTCATCCATTCATCATGAATACACTGGTAGGCTTTGTTACCCTTGCTTTTCATAGCTGGTACTCCGGGGTTTTCCCTGTCCTAAGACTGGGCCAGGTAGGCAGCCCTTGACTGATTCCCACCCAAATGATCTGAAGAGTCCAATTCATGTTTCCACAAGGAACCTTCCTCTCAGAGCTATCGTCTGCTTTCCCACTCGTACTGCTTGCTGATCCCAGCATCAGCTGAAGAGTTTTTGGAGTGCTAGAGAAAGTGCTGATAAGCGAATGGGGCATGTTGCTGTGAGTAGAGAGAATGACATTTGTTTTAAGAGGATATGATTTGTTTAAGTGGATTTACCTCTGGTGGTCATCTGTCAGATTTTAAAAATACCACTTGCAAATTCTTCAAATGATACTTTTAAAGCATAAATACTGTTGCACTGCGTTTATGACCACTGTGCAGGGAATTAAACAAGCCCTTTGATTTCCATCAGTTTGGCTGGCCTGATCTTTCTCTAAACCCTCTCCCTGACACAATGCTGTAGAGGGAAATGCTGAAATTCTTACATTAAAAATTAAACAGAAATCCTATTATATTTTATTTATTTTGAATTGGAGGTGAGAGGATGGGGACTACTGCATATTGTGGTTCATACTTCCAGTGTCAGAAAAATTATGTCACTTTTCAGCAAAGCAGAATTCTTTGGCTTCAAAGTGCCAGTTGTAATTAGACCTTTCCTTTTAAAAGAAATTCCCAGTGTGTGTGTAGGCAAGATCAGCTGCTTTCTTTGTGTGAATTCTCAGATTACAGAGCCACTTTTCCTCCATCTGATTTCCTTTGAAAAGGCGTATTTCTTTAGACTGAATTCATCCATTTCCATTGTAAATGTAGCACAAAACATAATTACTTTATAAGAGCTGGAAACTTGGAATGGCTATATTTAGAAGGCAGAAGCCTTAGGATCATTGTCAGTTTTTGAAAAGTTATGACTATGTTACTGTGATGTCAGACAAACACAAAGGAATGTTGTTATGTACTTAAAAAACAACTGTGCAAATCTAATCCTGCATTACCGTAACACTCATGGGTCCCAAATTAAATCAGTAAAAGTGGCTTAATCTTTTCCTCTTCATTTTCAAAAGTTAGAAAGATACATAAAAGGTTTCTATCTATCAGTTTTCAGTTGTGGAGCATAATCTGATGCAGATGAGGTGAAAGGAGTTTTTTGTTTGTTGGTTTGAACTAGCAAGAATGGCAAGAAAAGATGATAGAAATAGCAGTGGGGGCTCTTGAAAGAGAAGAAAGAAGGGAAATCAGAGGGTGGTCTGAGGGACTAGAGGCAGAGGGGAAAACATAGGCACAGCAGTGAGAAAAAAAATTGAGGATGCAGCCTGAGAGGTGGAATATAATTAGAGGCAAAGAATTAGAGACTTTCATAAGTTGTCGCAACAGATAGAAAAGCATTAATATATCTGGAAAAGGGGGAGAAAAATGTAAATCAAAATGTGAAGGTGGTAAATCAGAGGGGTAATAGGGGGATCCCACAGAGAGCAAACAGTTTTGTCAGTGGAAGGGACCAGAGCCTGCTGGCAGAAAAGCTGCAAAGGTGAGAGCAGCTGCACAGCAGCCAGAGTAAAAGGAGGAATGCGGGGAGCTGAATACAGAGCTGAGCGATGGCTGGCGTGGGCTTGGCACGAACAAATAATGTCAGACCTTTCAAACTTCCTTCTGCAGCTCTGTGAATGAGCGAGAAGTAGAAGATTCCCTGTCTGTGCCTGTAATAAGGCTTTTGACAATGCTTTATAGAGCATTTTCACAAGCATGCTTTGAAAATAAGTTTCTAAATAGAACTTTGACAGGCCGAGGTGTAAAACAGTCTGGGAATAGGTACTCTGTGCTGATAATCAAGGGGGATGCTTCAGAGCCTGGCCTTATTAGCTGTGGAAGGATGGAAAGCAAGAATGCTAATTAAACATACAGAGGATGTGAAGCTGTGAGGAACTATCAGGAGGTTGTGTAATATGATCAGAATTATGGAAGAAGAAAGGAGAGAAAAAAACATCAGAGGAAAAAAAAAGCCCCCAAATTAGGACACGTTTTAATAAGAATAAATCCTGGTGCACACTTTTTAGGTCGGTATAATGAGCTACTATGCAGGAAAGACCGGATCTAGAGATCTAGAGATTGGGCCGGTTTTCTTCTCTCCTTTTTCCCAAATAGACTCCTTGATTTTCCCCATCATTATTTGAGAACAATGGATTCACCATCCATTGACATGACCTGATATCACCGTCTTCCCCTTATGGCACTAGAGGTAGAAGGTCTAAAAGCCAGTTTCAATCATTTGCTCTTGCAAAATTCACTTCCTCTGGAAAACAAGGGAATGAATCATTAGCAATCCCAGAAGAAGCAAAGTCAGAATTGTGAACCATCACTAAGCATTTTCTTAAGAAAATGCATTTAATAGTTTAAGTTTTTTGGTAAATCAATCTGACAGCTGGACTCAGCAGTGCAGTTTTTCTTAAAAGTCGAGTTACAGTTTTTGAGTCTTTATTTCTATGTAAAAGTTCAATTGTTGTAATGATCAGAAGATACCTCACCCTCTTTCTCCTAACAGAGATTAGCAATGCCCCTCTAACACCTCTTCAAGTCCTGCTGATGTGGGTCGGAAAAATGTGTTTGCCTGGTGGCAGTTTAACTAAAATTCATTTATAATGATGGGCTTCACTCTCCAAGGACAAGACTTTAGATGCTGTCTTTCCGCAGCAAATCTCTGCGTCTAGAAGCCCTGGGAAGCACTATGGATTCCTCCCAAGCCAGCTCATTCCCCAGGATTTCACATCTTGCTGCCAAAATAAGGTTTGACTGGGATTAAAAATACAGCCACTGCCCAATTGCAGTCTTGACAGGGTTTTAGATGCCACCCTGAATGGGGATCTAGGTGCCAGAGCCAGAGCCCATCCTGATAGGTATTTGCATTGAAGAACGACAAAACCAAATCATTTTAAACCACCTAAAATCATAAAGTTCTGCACATACCAAGCCCATGCAAAGCATCCCTCTGCAGTGCTTTTGACACAGTGTGGAAATCATTGTTCTGAAATTTAATACCTAATCCTTTAAGCGTGGATCTTAGTTACCGTACCCTATGCCCAGAGGACAATTGTCTCCAAAGCCCATCCACTGCCTGCCACTTGTCTTTAACCTACAAACATTGTCTTGGGCCCCTGGGAAGTTTCTGAACATTTTCCTAGATGCCAATGAAGTGTGTAAGTAAATTGGTATTTCCCCAGCAGTTGGTTATACCACCAAAAACAACAACAACAAAATAAAATAAAATAAAATAAAATAAAATAAAATAAAATAAAATAAAATAAATAAAATAAAATAAAATAAAATAAAATAAAATAAAATAAAATAAAATAAAATAAAATAATAAGAAGAAATCAATAATTAAGCGGCTTGGGTTTTTATGCCAGCTTTTGGCATTTGTCTCTGGAAGAGACAGGAAGGTATGTTTATGAACCACTACTCTTACTTGATAGATCAGTTCTTATGTATCCTTTTCTGCATGAATAGAACCAGGGAACAAAGACTGAAATAAAAAAAAAAAAATAATAATAATAAAAAAACAGGGAATAAAGCACTGAGTTATTTCCTTCCTACTGACAGTTCTGTAAAACCATTGATTTAAATGATGTTCATGAAGCTATAGTTTTTTTTTGTTTTTTTTTTTTGTCCTTGCATGTTGGCAGACAGGCCTAGTTATCTTTTAAATAAAACTTAAAAATAGATGTGTTAATGTATACACTCAGAAATGCAAAGTTCATTAGGAAAATGCAAGTATGAATACTTCAAATAATCTACTTATTTTCTTTTAAAAACCTTTGCACATTGTGTTCCCCTTAATGACTGCTAAACAGAAGCTTTTTTTAAAAAAAGCAAAAAAAGTAGGGGAAGGTGGATGAGCTCCCATGTGTAGATTGCAAATTCCTTATATGGGCGACTTACAGTTTACAAAGAAGAGTGCAAAAAGCACCACTGGGTACAGATGCATGTATATTAAATCCAAATTCTATGTTAACAAAATGACTATTTAAAGCCCTTTATTTCTGCTGGGCTTTTACTGAGCAAAAAGCAGTTGACAACTGTGGACAAAAAGCCCTGAGTGCTTTGTGTTTGTCAAACTGCCTCTTTAGTGGATGTATTAGGAAATCAGAAGCACAAGAAAAATGCAGGTTGCTTCAAGCTTTTGTGTTGAAAATTCTTTAACCAGAGACCTTATCCGACCTTCACAACACATGCATCTTTCATTAACCTGATAATAATACTGTCAGGTTTGTTTTAGGACAAAGAAACAAGAAGAGGAAGGACTTAAGAGCAAGTAACCCATTAAGATTCATCCTTTATTAGACCCCTCATCTCCACAGGTAACATTTAACAGGTTCTGCAGTGACCCATTCCCAATATTTGCACAATTGTGAAAAGAGATATTCTCTGTTTAACTTTATTTTAGCATCTGTATAGATTACATATTTCTTCTGATTGTTCTTTATTTTCTCATAGTCCATTATCTTTATTAGTTAAAATTATAATAACTGCTTTGTTGATATAATATGAAGGGGTAAGTTAATAGAAGCATCAGTTGAATTCCAGGTTACTATTGAAGCCTGTAAGTGAAATGAATGTGATTGAAAAATCTGTCGTGAATAACCCCTTTCCTATTTATTCTTTGGGAATTCACTTGTCATTCATGAGAGTCACAGATGGCTCTTGGACTAGAGGCAATGGTCTAAATAAGATGTGTTGGAAAAAAACTAATAGGTAAAAGAAAAGCACTTCACTAAATAAATTAGTGTGTCAGGGATTAAATCTGTTTTTTTTGTTTGTTTGTTTGTTTGTTTTTCAGCTCCTGCAGAAAAAAATAAGCCTCTTAATTTGGACGATGATCTCCAGGTTATGATGGACCAAGAATCCAGAAATGTTAGTTCATTTTTCCCCTGTATGAATGAGAGTTGCAGGAGTGAACAGATGCGGACCCCTACTCCTCCCTCCATTGTCAGGAGACATTTTTAACCAAATATCTTTAATGTTACAGGTGAGAGGTGGAAAGTTCATAGTCGGCCTTGAGAAAGACAAGTATTAAGACAATACTAAGCTATATATAATACTGGACTACGAATAATATTTTATGATACATGTTATGCACTACATATAAACTGAAAAGTTCTCGTTTGATCTAAAGAACGTACATTGTTTTTCATCATATAAATGAATGAATGTATGGAAAACAATAGTTTTCCATTATGAATGAATGGTTTTCCATGCATTGTTCCAACCTATTTTTTTCCATAGATGGGTGCAAGCAAAAGCCTTATAATTAGTGGATTTTAAAGGGAAACCTTAAAGCTTTTAGAAAAACTACAAATCAAGAAAGTGATGTTACTGCAGTTTTTGTCTCCTTCAGCTTCATTCCTGAGAATTTGCAGCTGTTGAGGTGTTTTATCATTTGAGCTCTGGTTTCAGGCATGCGGATATTCCCTGCCTGAAAAGGACATAGAAATGTGAGGGTCATGTTCAGAGTTATGGAATGGTCCCAGTGTAAGAAACCAGTAAAGGAACCGGGGTTAGTCAGTCTGGAAAAACATTTCTAAAAAAGCATATGAAATCAGGAAGGGCACATGAAATCTAGATAAATAGGAAATTGTTTTTCACCTTTCTTCTTAATTACATTAATGCCCCCAATTCATGTAATATGATATGACAGATTCAGCATGTACAAAGAATTGTTGTGGATTTTTGTTGTTGTTTTTTCTACATAATATGACTCTGTCACAAGACTATGAATGCCTAAAGAGCAAAAAGCAATGGAACAAATGTCCCAAAGAAAAGCCACGCCTTTTGATGGCACAGAAAACATCTGAGTCAACAAGTTCCAAAAGCAGCATGCTGGAGGGGAGGAGAGCACATCACAGGAGCACGCACTTTATGCCTGCCCCTGTTCCCATAGTCATTCCTTGGCATCTGCTGTCAATAGGAACTGGCCTCAAGGTGCTGAGCTAGATGAGTCATGGAGGCATTATAGAATCATAGAATATCCCGAGTTGGAAGGGACCCATAAGGAAATCAAGTCCAACTCCTGGCACCACACAGGTCTACCCTAAAATTCTCATGTTCTTACTGTGTGCATAGTGTGGCATTTTATTTACAGTCTGTTTCCTAAGATGTATGAATCCAGACTATAGATACCTTTTATTCTGAATTTGGCAAGGCACATCTGGAGCATACATAGATTTCGAAAGAAAAACCTCAAATCTCAGCAGACTGAAGAGCCCAAAGAAGTGAAGAGTCTCTGCCCCATAAGGGTGCCAAGCAGTTCCCCCATCCCATTCCTTACTCTCTTCTTTCCTTCAAAGTTGATTTCAAGACTTCAGAAAGATCACAGAGACTGAAGAAATAAACTATTTTCTGAGCTATTACTGGAGCTTTGCAGTAAATCACATTCTCCAAGATAAAACATTTAATGTCAGAATTTATTAACTTGGAGGTCTTTTACCTGACACATAGATCATCCAGTGACAGGAGCTCTTGAAGGAGGTGGTCAGTTGTAAATAATAAGTTATTTTATTGAGATGCCACATGAGCACCTCAGTTAAAGTATGTCTAAAGTTAATTAAACTTTAAAATCTAAAACAGAATGAAGTATCCAGCTTCTCACACAGGCCATGTGGGAATGGCAACAAGGAAGAGCTCTGGACTAGAGGAAGAGAACACAAACATCTGCAACACCGCTCGGTACAATCCTGTGGCAATTTCAAAACCAACATTGACTGGGGCTGAGAAGAAAGGCATCCAGCACTCCTCTCTATCAGTGCGACTGCCTTTCACACGGTGCCTTGAAAGGGACAGGAAGGCTGTGTTCCAAAGCAGAGCCCTTCCTATGAGGCAGATGACTAGAGGGATCAAATGCATTTGTATTGTCCTTATGGGTTGGTCTCAGTTTTACTTAGTTCTGTGCCTAGAGCAAGTTAGTTTCAAGAAAAAAAGAGAAAAAAAAATATATAGAAAGAAAGTGACCTGGTGGTTACCTGTCTTGGGGCTTCTCTCAGCCTCCTGGCAGTTACCAGCTACTGGAGCATGTAGCACTATATCCCATGATAAAGTCCTGGTATTTATAGAGCTGTATTCTTCTTGAAAACCGTTATTTACCATAATTTAAAACACAATTGAAAGTCCAATGAAAACATTTCTGTAGAAAGAGGATAAACAAGCAATCTCCTTTTTCAAGGCTGCATCTTAAACCTTTTGTCCATCTATTTTCTCTTTAAACAGCTGCATGTGGCCTGAGGGAAACCCTGCTCGTCTGGGCTGGCTGCTCCTGCGGCAGTGAGAGCAAGGCACCTCCAGGGTAAGCTGGGCTGGGCTCTGCAGTGCTGAAACCAGAGACTGCCTCTCTGCTTTGTGAGATGAGGGCAAAGAGCAGACAGAGAGTAGAGAGATGCTGCCAAAAGGCAAGGAACATGCCGGGTCCCAGCCATGCGGCCGAGGCAGGCTCCATCACCACCACAGAGCTCTTAGTGACGGCCTCATTGGGGTGCTTTGGTGAGAAGCACGCTGGTGTAAATGAAGGACTACACATACTGCCTCAGCTAGTTTTTTAGAAGCATCTTGTGTCAGGGTGTTGGTACCTGAGTGTGGGTCATCCCAAACGTGTACAGGTGCTTTGGGGCTGTCTCCAGTTAATGCCACACCTCTCTTGGGGCAGCAACCCTGGTGCAGCCCTTTCCTCCTGGAGCCCCATCCAGCCATCCTTGGTGTGGGGATCGGGGGTCAGGGTTTGCAGGCGCTCCTGGGAGGGGAAGGGGGGCTGCTGGAGCTTTGCAGATGCCTCTTTGCCTTTTAGGATTAACAGAGTCGAAAAATAGTATAACAGATCATGAAAACCATTACAGGAATATTAATCTTTTCTGTCCCTATCAGAGCTGTAATCATGTAAAGTGCCATCTATCTAGATTAAAATCACGAAAAACAACAACAACAAACAAACAAAAAAAACCACCCTGTGCTTTTAAAATGCAGCAATATCCCCAGTTGTTATACCCTGAAATCAACTCCTTCAGATAGGGCGGGCACTTAACATTGGGAGCTGTGTTACCTCTCCTCACAGCAAACTCCTCCAAGTTCTGCTTTCTTCTAGGAGGGTTCCCAGCACAACAGCTGATTTCTTTGTGTGCTTCACACAGGTTTGAATCATGGTAAAAACAGTAAAATGGTCAGATTACACTTATCAGGTGGTTTATAATGTATGTCTTTTGCTACTCTGTGGGATTGCATTTTGCTTTTTTTGTGCCCATAAGGAAAAGAGTGGAAAAGAAAAAGGGAAGTTGTGATTTCTTTGGAGGTTTTTGTCATTTTTTTTCCCCAAAAACCCTAAAGTTAATAGTGTTATCATTAGGTGGCATTTGGCAGGGGCACTGTACAAACCTTGTTTCAGAAGTTAGATGACTGAACAATTCACAGCATCCTTACCACGGGTCCAAGATACTGAATTTCTCATGCAAGGTGCCACATTGGACAGCTCATGATTGCCGAGATTTCTTGGCAGCACCTCTCAGAAACAACCCCTCTCATTCTTCCAGTCCCTCATGTCCTGCTACAGAAATGCTCTCGGAAAGTAACTCCAGCAGCCTGCTGCAGTTGTAATACAGCATTATGCATGGCGCTCTGGGTTTTGACAGCAGAAAAGATCTCCTTTAACAGAAAGCAGACGTGCCAGTATTGGTCCACAGATGTAACACAAATATGATTATCTGAGGATTCCCACAGTACTGAAAAGTGACCACTTCCCATGTTACCCCAGAAAAGACTTCCTTACTTTCTGTGCTGGCAGAATCCTGGAAACCAACGCCTACTCTGCTGAGATGAGCAATCAGATGAATTTGCTCTGATAAGTTATACAGCAACTCCTAAGCATGATCTTGTGCCTAGTGTAAAATCTGTGGGCTTGTTACATTTATTGTAAACTCAAATATCCCATATAGAATATATGCTAATTTATCCTGCTATTTATTAAAGTCATGCTCATCTTTTTAGACAGTGAATGTTTAAGAGCAGCTGTTTAATTTAGCCTTGGAGGAAGTTTTTTGTGGATCAGACAGTAATATTCAACCTCCTCGTCAAGGGTTTTCCACGTGGGTATTTGTATTATTTTACTGAAAAAAAAGTACATATTTTTCAAGATTCTTTAAACCAAAGGCCAGGCTGTGTGACTTACGGAAGCATTTCTGACTGCAGCAGGCTGTGACCATTTACCATGGCAAGGGGCTGGTCCTCAGACCCCAGGCTGGAGTCAGAACCCTTGCGAAGACTGCAGCAGAGGCAGTTTAGTAACGGCGGGTTGAGAATAATGTTGGGCATAGCTCCTATAGTTACAGCATGCATCCTGATCTGAGAGACACTCAATTTTCTCTTTTTCAGGACGCATATTTTTGTGAGGCTATCAGAACAGCAGATAAGCCCCATCTCTTTTACCTGCTGGAAAACAACCCACAAGAAATAGACATCACCTCTATGCAAACTTGCACCAGGTTTTCTGTTGTAATTCTTAAAGGAAGACAAATCTTCATTGCCAGACTTATTTCTGCATAGCTGACAAATGAAAATAGAATGCAAGAAAACCACAATCTGTATGATATCTGCTTTTTATCATCCTCTCTTCCCTTTAGCTCCTTTTCTGAACGGGAAACAGCAGAATGGAAATCAAATGTAAAAGAAAATACATAAATGCAACATGGGAAAATATCTTTTACAAATATTTAGAATAGTGTTTACTTTATGGCTTTAATTCTTGGTAAAAATAGCCCCCAAAACTGAGTGCATGTGGAAAAAATGCAAACTGTGCTCTGTGTCTTCAAAATATAATTGTGTTAATGCCACATACAAAGTCAAAGCAGCACCTTGGGAAAAAAAAAAAAAAAAAAGGATTTCCTGGTGTAACCAGAATGGGTAGCACAAGCCTATAACACAGTAAATGCTGTCACGTCAGGTCCAGTTTTCACACAGTCTCGATACCACAGTGTGTTCAACGGTTGCCTTTCATATTTGCCTACTGATACTGTTTTCACAGTTGCAGATTGTTTGCCTCTTCTGCAAACACCAGGTTAACATATTTTGTGAAATCTGCCCTAGATGCTCCATCAAGGCCTCCATGTAAAGGCAAGCACCCACTTAGCTGTTTTCAGTCTCTCAGGACATGCGCTGCACGTGCAGCCTCTGGCTGTAATGACAGCAGTGGTTGTCTGTCACTCCGGTAGGAAATACCCTTTTTCTCTTTGGTTGACACAATTCTGAATGCACGCAGACGTCCTCAGAAATGAAAAAATCTATCTTCAAATCCATTTGCAAAATAAATACATCTTTGTATAGCGGGGAGGGGGTGCCCTCAGGAGGGTGAGCTCTCCCCAGCACATCCTGCTTGCCTGTCCTAAGATCTGCAGCTACTGACACAGAAAACATTTTCGAAACATGCCACTGCTTACTGAAATATTGGTTATGTTCTGTTTAATCCTTTCAGCATTCTTTTTTTGGCCTTTCTTTTTTTTTTTTTTTTTTTTCCTTTGCTGCCTTTCCATGGAAACATAACACAGCCTATTGTTTTGTTTAATTTTTGTCATTTGACTTTCTTCTATTGACCTCCTCTAATATGTGTCTGATTCTATTTTTTTTCAGACAAGTTAATGATTCAGGAAGAGGAAAGACATTTTCAGGGCGGCTCGAATATAAATGATAAACTGCAAGTCACATTTGTTTGCACATGGATAGTATTTGTGGTTTCACACTGTTCCAAAGCAGGGGCTCTGCTTCCAAGAGCTGGCTGGGTAGTTGGCCTGTTATTTATCAATGTCCCAAGCAGATGATTTCTGGGTGATTTACAGGGCCGTCATCACACTCTTACATGCAGGCCGAACTGATCCTGCTGCTTGTGAAACACTTAAAGTTGTTAGAAATAAATAAATAAGACTAGAAATTTTCATCAGATAAGCTTGTTGCTAAATGTCTTTCAACATTAGCAGTAATTTGTCTGTAATTAAAGCCCAGATGAATTTTCCCAGCCTTCCCATTCTACATGGTTTGCAAGCAGCTGCAATCCCAACCTGTCCTCAAATCACAGTGAGGTGATTACGCCAATGATTATCGACTTCTCAAAGTGAGAAAGGATCTGCGGAGATAATAACATCTTTCAAGGTGTACAGGACAGCTTAACTTCATTATTCCAATGGGATTAATCCAGACAGTAGCCTAAACTCCAACATATTCCAGGTGGCTTTTCCTCCTTTAGTTTAGAAACTAGGTTAGCAGAGCCCCAAGGTAGGGATGACACTGCTAGGGAAGAGCTTTCCACAGCCCAGGGAGCATCTCCAGGTTTCTCCTCTTTAGTTTATGGAAGTGAATGACCTAATCTGATGCTGTGCTTGGAAATACAAATTGATCCTAAAAAACCACAGAGCTGTGTGCCTTCTTACTTCACGTGCTTAAAAAATCTGAATTGCATTTCTGTAGTATGTTGGGGAAGTTATCTGTGGTCTATTTAGGAACTTTTTATGATTAAATGATAGGAAATGATTATTTTTACTTCGATCAGTTAAACCGCTCACATTGCACTGCGGTCACAAAGTCTGTGACCTGAGAAAGTTTGCCAAGTTCCATGACACATCTTTCAGTACAACTAAATCATATATAAACCAGTCTTGGGTTACTTTATTTTCCTTTTCTGGGCTGTGGGGAGCTAAAAGAGAATCCATGAGTGTTATTATTATTGCTACATTTACTTGCTTCATTCACTGAGCCTGGGCATCAGCCCTGTGGTAACAAGAAAGAGTCAATAAATATTCTTTAAATCCCTTGCCAGGGTTTCTAAGCTGTATTTACTGCTATATTTGCTGTTTATTTATGTGATTAATTTATACAGATATTTCAAAGAGGATTAAATCCTAGAATATGTAGAGAAGTACGTTCAAATATATTTGTTGGTAAAGATGAAGTGGAAACATGGTAGATTATTCAAAAGCAAATAGGCTGCTTTTCTACCAGTTTCTTCATAGCTTTTATTGTCTGTAAGTAATGTAGGTGCTATCTGAAGGGAGCATGGTATAGAAAAAAGGCCTAATTTTGCTAAGAGGTGAACTGGCCAAGGTCAGCCATCTGCCCCTGCAGTAGTGGTTTTTTGTCAAGCTGAAAATTGCTCCTTTTAACTGTGTCTTTGAATATCTCATATGCACTCATCAACACAAAACAGAGGAAAAAAGGCCTGTTTTTCTCAACGAAGACAATTATTTTTACTCTTGATTACATTTGAAACCTAGTTCTTTCAGTAAAGTATTTTATCTAGTTTTTGATAAACAGAAAAATAAACCCAGTAATCTCCCCTTTCTTTACCTATATATAGCAGTAGCTTAAAAAATGTAGGGAATGATACTTCATTGTACTTCTGTGATACATTCAGATGGAGGGCTATTTTGATTCAGTTTTCATAAAGACAAGACTCCTAACCAGACCTGCAGTATTTTTTTTCCTTTCTTGCTCTGTTTTCCAAAAGCTATATTCTACCCTGGCAGTATGGCCATTTCCTGTCAGACAAGCACACCAAAAGGAGGAAAACAAATGCAAATTTTCCTACTGAATGATTCAATTCACCTGGAATAACATTTGAAATAATAAGAGCAATCTTCCATTAACAAAGTCCTGTGCACACTATTTAAATGAAAATGTGTGCTGTGGAATTGCAGCCCTGTCTGTTTCTGTTTGGAAAGGTAAATGAAAACTTTCCAGAAAAATTGGTTATCCTGCCTAGAGGGCACTGAATTAAAAAAAAAAAAAAAAAGAAAAAAGAAAAAAAGAAAAAGCTCGAGTTAAAATACCCCAGGGACTTATAACAGTCATATCTAATATAAGAAAGGACTAATTTACAGGTTGTTCACCACAAAAATAAAATTGTAATTTTTTCAGTGCCCACTGTTACTGCGTTATGCAGTGTCCTGTTTCCCAGGGTCCTGTCAACTATGTCTAGAGGATGATAAACGTTGATTCTTTCGTAAAGTTGTATTGAATTCTCTGCTTTCCATTTGTTTGAATATTTCTGAGAAAAAAAAAAAAAAATCAGATAAGTTCTGGTATTAAGCTCATAAAAATAAATGTCCTGAATCAGGTCTCACTGAATATTCTGTTTCTGCCTGAAACACTGATTGATGTTAAAAAATATTGATCATTAAAAAGCACATTATTTGGTCGAATACTACAAGGTCAAACTGTTATATGTGCTATTACTGCCTGTCTAAAAGATAGCAAAGAAGGTGAATATGCATTCATTCCCTTTGGTGTTTTTTGTTTGTTTTGTTGTTGTTTGTTTGTTTGTTCTCCTGTAAATGGTCTCAAATAGTCATTTTCATAGGTTTAGTTCAGCCAATAGTCCCATTGTAACCACTGCAATAACTGGTTTAATATGGTTATGTGTATGGGTGTGTATGTAATATGTGCATGGGTGTGTGACCAACCAAAGATACTGAACCATACCTCTTATATTCACAATGACTTTACTTTTTTAACACAAAGCATGGCAAACATATCCCATGAGGCCTCAAGAAGGGACTCAGGACAGTAAGAGGGAAGCCAAATAATGACACGTCTTTTTTAAAGATTTTTTGATGAAAACTGTGCAGTGTTTTTCTAGCCCTGAAGTCTCATTGCAATAGAGGATGTGTTTCTGGATTCCCGTGGTTTTTAAAACTACTGAAAGAAGCCCAGTCCTCTAGGTTATCAAATATGGGGCCTACTCATGAGCATTGGAGCCAGAATATGTCAGTGAGGGGGTTCACCAGGAGGTTCAACTCCTCTGAGCAGGCAGGATTGCTGTAGACCCTGCTCTGTGTTGAGGAAAGGATAGGGTTGTGGCATGAGGCTCCAGCCCAGCAAATCTGCAATTTCTGTGCCTATTGGCCCAAGATATAACTTTGTTATCCTTATCCTGTGCTTTTTATTTTATGTTATTTTATGTTATTTTATTTTATGTTTTTTATTTTATTTTATTTTATTTTATTTTATTTTATTTTATTTTATTTTATTTTTTAGGGCTTTTTTTTTTTTTAAATCAGTGGTAATAATAAACTCCTGGATTCTTCTAGAGAAAAATTAGTGGCATAGAGTTTTTTTTTTTTTTTTTTTTCTGTGTGTGTGTTTGATTTAATATGCATGACAACGAAGGAGAGTTGTATTGGGTAGTAAACCAGGATGTCAGTTGGAGGTGTGCAGAATACTGTAAGTCCTGTCATTTGCACCAATGCATGAAACTTGTAATCAGAAAAGTCAGTAAAATGATGCACAAGGAACTGTCCTGGCAAGGACTTTGCTATGTTCCAACTTTTTGCTTTTCAGAACAGGTTGCATTGAAGTGAAATTCAGGATGGGGCTCAGCCATGAAAGTGAATTTTTGTTCTGCTGACTGCTCAGCTTGCAGTTAGCTGTAATTAGCTCTATTGCCCCCCTATTCACGACTTGCTGGCCTCCTGCCACTCTGCTTCATAATGGTAATATAAAAGAACTGAAGTCACATATAGTCTGCTACAACCTTGGGGTGCCAACGCGAGCTCTACTGAGAGGCTAATTAGAAATGTGTTTGTAAAAAGAAACACCCCCATTAAATACAGGATGCCTATAGATAAGAACAATTCAATGAAAGGGGAACAACAAACTGAGACTTACCACCTGCTGCATCTTATTGCTGTAGTTTGGTGTATTCTTATAGTTTCGGGTTCTGCTTTTACTTGGTGGGAAGGTTTCCAGTACTTGGATCTGGGATTGGGGACTTGAAAATCATCATTTAATCTAGACTCATTTTTTTCTGGTTCCTTGCTTCAGTGACGGTATATCACGCAAAGGAGCTTAAGCGCAACTCATGTGTTTATGAGTTCCTGAGTGGTCTACCAAGAAACCATCTAACTCCTGAGATCTTTTGATTCCTGAAGGCATCCTCAAGTTTTGCCCAGTGGAGCCCTCACATGTAAAAGTGTTTTTGACACTGGGGAGATAAATGGACTTGTAGGTCTTTCCCTGCTGGATGTCTGTCTAATCTTTATTCAGTTGGCACATAACATCTAACACCAGAGGGCTTTTGTAGATAGCTCCTTACCTGAAATTAATGTGAACTCAGTCCTGACCTGCAGGAACAAGCTATGAATGATTCAAAACAGAATTGGGGTTCAAGCTCAAATTCAAATCCCTTCAATCTTCTGGGCATTAATTTTTCCAAAGGGTTGCAGTGCTGATACACAAGAGAAGAAACAGTAAACACCAAGCAGCATTTCTGAAGGAGGTTAGAATTGTCTAAGTTATATTTTCTCTTCATAATTGAGATGTCCTCAGGTTACTGCTACACTTGTGGTTCTCCACAGTACCTCCATGTAGTCACTTGAGAACATTTCCCCAGCTGACTTGGAAGCTCAACTCAGAGTTGGGCTAATTTCTCTGGATTCAAACTGGTTCTCAGCATCCAGGGAATGTAGTCAGACTTCAATACCTGCACATGAACAATAAGATTAACAAAAAGTATAACAAGAAAAGAGTATGGGATAGTAATTACACTATAAAAATTACATTTAATCTCACCCTTTCTTTCTGAGCTATTAGATTCACAAGGTTGCTTTCAATTTCAAATTATCGTAATTGATTTTCCTCTTTGAAAATTGTCCGTCTTTTCTTATCAGAACCAAATAACCTTCAAATTCTTTGACATTATGCACGTTTTTACACCTCTTAAAGCACCGATATTCACATTATTACCCACGCCCACTGAATATGATGCTAAATTTAAGAACATGGAGTTTGCATTTGTGATTAAAAAAAAAAACACTTTGTAGAATCCTAGAATCCTAGAATGGTTTGAGTTGGAAAGAACCTTAAAGCCCATCCAGCTCTAACCCCCCTGCCATGGGCAGGGCCCCCTCCCAGCAGCCCAGGCTGCTCCCAGCCCCATCCAGCCTGGCCTTGGGCACTGCCAGGGATGGGACAGCCACAGCTCCTCTGGGCAGTCTGTGCCAGGGCCTCACCATACTCATAGTAAAGAGTTTCTTAAAGGTGATCTAAACCTACCCTCTTTTAGTTTAAAGTCATCACTCCTTGTCCTATCACCGCACCCCCTGACACAGAGCCCCTCCCCAGCTTTCCTGTAGGCCCCCTTTAGGCCCTGTCAGGCTGTTGTAAGGTCTCCCCAGAGCCTTCTCTTCTCCAGGCTGAACAACCCCAACTCCCTCAGCCTGTCTTTGTAGGAGAGGTGCTCCAGACACCTGGTGATCCTCATGGCCCTCCTTTGGACTTGCTCCAAGTCCATGTCCTTCTTGTGTTGGGATCCCCAGAGCTGAACACAGTACTCTAGGTTATCATTACTTATCTCCTCTTAAGGGCTCAGAAAGGTTACTGTAAGGAAAAATCTAAACAAGTTAAATCTGAAAATGGCATCTAGTGTACCAGGGCAATTGTAAATTTAGTCTACTGTGAAAACATGCAATGGCCCTATTATCATGTCAGGAGCATTTTATTATTCGTACTTTTTAGATTATGTATTTCAGAAGAAGTGGATATTTCCTCTTTGTGAGTTTCCTTCCAGGCAAACATATGGTTATTTTAGTTCTATATTTTTCTGCCATACATTTGTTGCCTTAATATGTTTTGATTTCTTTTAAAAGGAATTTTATTTAATTTCTTCTTTATAGCAGCCTTCATCTTACAATCGCTTCAGTTTATCATCTGTGCTTCATTTGTAGAGGAGAACAGGACACCTCTTTGTTTTGAATTCATCTTGTTTTCAGCAGTAAGTCTTGAGATAAAGTGGAAATAATGAGGCTGAAAGCATCATTACACCTGTATAGACACATTGCAGAACTAAAGGAAAGAGAAATAACTACTGTCTACTTGGTAATCAGACCTTTCCAAGTAGCACAGGAGGAGAAATAAAACAGATTTAGCAAGGCATAGTGCTTTTGAAGTAGACAGAGGGAGGAGTGAAGCACAGTGTCTTTCTTGTGCCAATATTACAAATACTTCCTTTTAGTCTCTTACTAATTTTTTTGATTGTTTGAACTAGCACTTTCAACAGTTAGAGCTAGCTAAGGAATGGATTTTATTATTTTTTTTCCATCATTCAGTTCACCTTCAATTAGCTCCTTTTACTAGCCATGTTCAGCATTTGTTCACCACTGAAGTAACACCTTAATGATTCTGTGTGAGGATCACTTTGTATTTTTCAGAACCTGCTGCTGCCCAGAATTGGTAACACAAGAGGGAATTGAAACTCCAGCTCCCCCAGGTAAGGTGGGATGACAGCTTTTGCACAGATTTTACAAAATAACACTTTGAGTCTCTACTGTGTAACAAAAGCCATTTGTCCACTTAAGAAACACTTTAAAAGCATCGGTCTCTATCTTTGTTTTGCCTCAATGCACTATGCACTAAAAGCTTTATTTCCACAAGGGAAATTATTTTAGAAAATCCACCTGCAAAATGTCCTTATACTTCCAACCTAACTGGAGAATATTCACAGGGGCTTTTTGTTGTTATTGGATTTGGTTAATTAAGAATGCAATATAAAGCCAAGTAAAAATAATTAAATAAACAAGTGGGGTTTCCTTTCCTTCCCTTGTGCCTGACAGTCATATTAATACATAAATATCCTTTCCCTTATTGCCTATTGTCTTACGACAAATCATTTATACTTTTAAAACTGTTCTGTAAATTGACAGTCTCTTATGCTCTGCAAGGGCAAGTTGTTTTCTGCTGGGAAAAGAAATAAGTATAAATAAATCAATTATGGCATAATATAGATGCTTCATGAACATGTTGGTCAAAATCCTTGTGTCTGATGAATACTTCTAGTAGAAAAATTGTCTGCAGTCTGACACATTTGCTGAGTTGGAGGAGCTTATGTGGTCTACTTGAATGCACATGCTGGGACTTTGATGTTGTAGGCTCTGTACAGAAAATAATAATAATAATAATAAAAGAACAGAAACATGGTTAAAGCCCTGAAAACTTGGAATCTAACCTGCAGGAAGAGGCAGCAGATCAATAAAATTCAGTTAAGTGCATGAAAACAAGGCAGAGGATGGTGATCCCATGAAATTACCAAAATAACCAAAGGTCTGTTGAATCATAGTGGAAAAGCAAAGTTTAGGAAAGAGTTTGAAGATAAATTGGTAAGTTTTGCACATATTTGTAGGAGGCTGCTCTCAAACACGAGCTGCAGCTGGAAAGAAAGCACTAAGCTGCTATTTGAAAATCTGGCCAAGTACAGGCTAGCCACATCCTCTGAACAAAGATTGAAGTTGGCTTCAGAGGAGAAAAAAAAAGAAAAAGGAAAAAAAAAAAAGATATTATTGGCTGGGAAGGTCCTCAAAAGCCTTTCTTGGATATGATAGAGATGAGGAACTTCAGAGAGAGACAGAAAGAGACTAGTGGCATCGATAAACAGACTTGAAAAATTATCCTTGCAAAGATATTCTTGGTATATATGCAAGACAAGGGACTTACTCAGGCCCAAGAAAAGCATGCTACATTCATGAGAGAAGAATCTGATGACAATCTTATCACAGAATCATAGAATGGCTTGGGTTGGAAGGGACCTCAAAGACCATCCAGTTCCAACCTCCCTGCTATAGGCAGGGATGCCACTAGATCAGGTTGTTCAGGGCCTCATCTTACCTGGTCTTGAACACCTCCAGGGATGGGGCATCCACAGCTTCTCTGGGCAACCTGTTGCAGTGCCTCACCACCCTATGAGTGAAGAATTTCCTCCTAACTTCTAATTTAAATCTCCTCTCTTTTAGTTTAAAATCATTCCCCCTCATCCTGTCATTATCTGATTAAGCAAAGAGTTGCTCCCTATCTTTTTTATAAGTCCTCTTCAAGTACTGAAATATTAGCTGCGTGAATGAATCAGAAATGGTGTATTTAGAGATGGCAGACAGAAAGACACTGTAAGGCTTAGACTGAGTGCTCAAGAACATGAAGGTCAGGCTATGGTCTTGTGTAACCAAATGCTTGATATGTCTGTCCACAAGAATAAGCAGAAAAATACCAGGGAGAATGTTAGTTTTAAATTAGCCATGTTGAACCTAAGCATCTACAAAGTGTTAGAGACAGACTAGGATTTTAGTTTGGAAAAAAGAGTAAATTTAATCTCACCTACATTTATATAGCTACAATACAGATATTACCCTTTACAGTAAACAGAAACAAGGACATTTTGGATATCATTCAGGTGCTTTATCTTAGAGATGCTCTTCAGCAGTAGGATGATGTGAACCCTACAGTTCTTTGAATATTATTGGCTTGATTTTCAGACTACACAGAGAGCCTGTTTTTGTTGATTCAGAAATATCTATATTTGTAGATATGAATCCCATCTATAGGGACAGAATACAGGTGTAGAAGTGAGGCATAGGAACAAGGGAAGAATTTATGTTTGTAGATGACATTTACTTAGATAAGATGTACACAGAAAATATAGCTGTAGGGAATCCCCAGAGGGGGATGGAAGAGGACAAAGATTCACAGAAGAACTTTCTGAAGGAACAGTTAGAAAGGTAGGAGAGTTTATTTACTGAAGTCAAGAACTAGAGACTAGGGAAAAGCACAGGAAAGAGGACAAGATGTGGTGAGATGAGCATAAAGGGAAAAACATATCAGAATTTGTCAGCTTTCTCTTGGAATATATAAATGAGGATAAGGAAGCATAAGGAAGATTTGAGGAATGGGTCAAGTTTCTGAGCAAATTCTTTAGCTTTTCCAGAGCTCAGTCTCCATACCTGTAAAATGGGACCACAGCAAATACTGTATCCTGAATCATACTGCAGAGCATGGAGATACTCTTCCTGGAGGCGACAGACAGCAGGAGCCAGAGCCATTCTGGGTCCTTAGCAGAACTTTCTAATTCATTTTGCTTCTCATTGCACTGCCCCAGCTGCTCTGTTACGATGAACCAATGTACTCTTGTTTCCTCCCAGGCCACGTTTTGTAGTGTGCGATGCTTCTTGATGAAGTATAATATGGCAACGCAAAATTTGATTCATTCACTTTATGCCATAGTTCACATATGGTGCACATGAGCAATCGTGTTTCCGTGAAGGTTCTCCTCATTTTGTTTCTTTTCCATCCTTCCTGTCTCTCCTGTCTTCTATCTCTGTCTTTAGGGAGACAGCCTAAAAAGGAAAAATTGCTTAACTGTTCATTGGATGCAGTTAAAAAAGCGTGAAAAAGATGAGGTGGATGTTGTTACAGATACACCAGGAATAAAGCTGGTTAGGGTAAATTGTTGCCCATATATTACTATTCTGGAACATAGACGTCACAAGCAATGAGGAAAGATTTTCCAGTAGCAAAAACTAAGCTGCTCAGCTTGAAACAAGCAGCACAGATTAGGAATCAGGATTCTCTTCTTTCCAGCATAATTGATAAATTGAAATGAAGTTTTATAGCAATGACAGTTCTGTTTCAAATGTGTATCCCACCATTCATTTCTGAATTTCCTGGGGTGGGAGGCATTGATGGTTTTGTTCCATTTTTAATGCACAGCACTAGTATTTAGTAACAGTGTCATTCTTCTCACTGCAAGATGGTAAAAACTTTCAGTTTCAGTCTGATCCAGGCACTTAAGCAAACTGTTCTTTCTGTATTATGGGAGGAATGAAAAGTTCAGAGCAAAACTACGGGTATGCCTCAAATTTGGGAAAACTCAGACTTTAAGCAGAAGTCTGATGTTGGTTCTTCTCTGCTAAAAATAACGTGCTGTTGGCTGTAAGCCTACTTGGCAGGGGACTTGTGAGTGCCTTCAGGTTTGAAACTCTCTTCAGGTGTTGATTGTCACCTTCTACCCTTTTGGCAAAAAAAAATATGCAGGGAAATTGAATTTTAGGCTAAAAAGACTCAACAGAATTTCAGTAAGTTTATTCATATTTGCAGCTCCATTAAAACTTCAGAAAGCAATTTAAAAGACTCCTTGTAACTTCAGGGGTTACATTTGCAGTGTATTTTAATTCCAACAAGGTTCATGAGTCTCTTAAAATAGAAATCCTTGTTTTCCTTCTTTAGTTCAACAGTGAAAGTTCTGGTTGGATTACGGCTGGTAACATAGGCACTGATAAGAGAGTTTTCAGGCAACGTTAAGACTCAGAGGTTTAGATTTTCTCCTAAAATGGACTACTCAGGATACAAATACTTCCAAGCTTTTTGAAAATGTCAGTGAAAACAATAATATTTTTTGAAATTAAACCTGTTTCTGCCATGCTGGATACACATACCTCAGAGAATCACACAAGTGCATGAGAACTGCAGACTGACCTACATCAATTTGTGCTCTAAGATGAGGGCATAATTTGCTTTGAAAGCCAAAATGCATTTCTTTTCATACTCACAACTACTCATGCCATAAAGGAAGCTAATTTCAAAATGTTTTCCTAATTATAAAGCAACATCACAATAGCACTTTCCTCCAGAATTTTTCTGTATTATATTATACAACACTGAATTATTTATATTTCTACTTAAAATATCCGAACACCTTTGAATCCAGGGCTGTGGAAATGGAATGCTAATATTTAGTACATTTAACTTTTTTTTTTTTCCTAATACTTCACAGTTCATTTACATTAATGCACCTTTGTGAGATTATAAATAAACTACGTTATTACATGCACATTGCTATTGTATGTACAATAATGTGTGGCATAGGAGGATAAAACACCACAATAAACTGCACTTTGTGACTTGCTATAAATAAGGTTTCTTGTTTTACTTTTTTTTTTTTTTTGTGTAGCCTTCACCTTCAGTCTGCTTTGGATTTTTGTGTAGGTTGGTTGCAGTGGTCCTGAGGTTTTTAACTGCTTTTTTTCAGTGCAGAAGTAGCACGTTTGGGAGCAGAGCTGAACGTGCACTGTACAGGTATAATATGGATAATGCAAACGAGTTCACTGGCTGTTGTTTATCTCTTCTTTGCACTGAAATAAAAAGAAATCCAGCTGAATTAGTTGATTATAGAATGACTTTGATCTGTTGTTATGGTGCACCCATCAGAAATGAAAGGCAGTGGTAGGATTGCTGTAGGCTGTGTACTTTCTTTAGAGACAGAGTAGCTTTAATGACGTTGTGCAGGTTGTGGCTGGGACCCTGCTGGAGTACTGCATGCAGATCTGACCCCCTATGTACTGACATCAAACCCTATGAGATTGATTCAGTGCAATGGAATTTAAAACTTCAGAGCTACTAGGAAAAAAGAACCCCTTCTTCATGCAAGGTGGGTTTGGAGGAGCATGTGCTGAGCAGGATGCTCCTTGCCCACTTGCCTGCAGTAGAGAGATGGATGGGCCCTGGTCCTCCAGGAGACAGGGTCTTAATGCAGAGGCTGTGCATTGGGTAGCTCTGTGTCCTGATAACCAACTCGCCTCCCAAATTTAATTTGAAATAGATTTTGTTTGCATCATTCAGTTCCTTAACTTATTTGATCTCAGGGGAATCAGCTATTGATTCATATTTAAAATATCTCCAAGAAATGGGTTATTGAGCATTAGGGTAATAACTCAATAATATTCTCATTAAGATGGCAGTTTTAATTCACAAATATAAATTTTGTCTTCAGCCCAAGGTTCTATAGGTCAATTTGTGGGAGAACCTGGTCTTAGCACAGCCAGTCTGGTTTCATAACAACAAGGAAAAAATTATTGCCAAATAAAATGGAACTTGAAAGCTCTAAGTATTTTATAAATAGTATTGATGGGGTTTTGCATCCAAGAAAGATCATAATACTAGATATATTAAGTCTCTAGGTTCACTAATACCTGTGATTAGACGCAAATATCTACTTATAATAGGATCTGACTGGAAAGAGTGGAAAGAGTGTTTTTCCAGATGCACAACAGTTTAAATAATTCAAGGACAGAGGAAGATGCAGTTACGTGAATAATAGATAAATCAGCAGACTATGAGGAAAAGATCTAAAATAAAACTGGCTATCTGAAAAACCCTGTTCAGTGACAGGGGAGACAATTTTGATGACTCAGAGGTTGCCTATCTTCAAAAATTAAGTGAAATAGCTGTTTAAGAAAATAGTGGTTTGAGGGTTTACATTGAAACAGCTATTCTGACTATTCCACCACATTTTCAAATATAAACAAGTCTTGACTTCTGAAGTATTTATAAGTTTGGCTGCTGGTGCTTATTTTAAGTTGATGTTTGCAAAAGTTGGATGACTTCAATGATTAATAATAGTGTGAGAGACTGAATAACTACAGCCATCCTAAATGTTTCTGTGTAATACCTTATTAGCACTGTGCTCTCTGCAGTAAAGGTGTCACTACAGGAGATCAGACAGTAACAATATTCTTGTTATTAAGAAGGTAAAATAAAATAATTACTTTTTCTGTTATAGACATTCCTAGCAGTAGTCTAGCTTAATCATGCATGTTCACACCTCTGAATAAAGTTGCTGTTATATATTGAGCTACCTGATAATGGAGAAGAGGTTTGTGTGTTCTCTAACATGGCTGGATACCAGCCCAGGGACCTGATGTGCTGGCCTGCTGTTATGCTGCTACTCAATATGGTTGATATTGAAGGAAATGTTGGGAAATGTAGGTCTGAAGGTGAGAAAAGTGTGAGTGAAGGATTTTTTTGATTCTCCATCCAATAAAACTAAAGCCCAGTTCTTTGATCCATTATCCCAATTCTGCTGGAAGGAGCCATGTAAAATCAGGCTTACCTGCATAAAGGTTGCACTGGCAGGCAAAAGCCCAAAGTGTTTGGGTTGGAAAGGCTGGAAAATTTGGTCATGCGTTCTCATCAGTCTCCCCTCAACACACACTACTCACAGCAATTAGTATGGTGATTCATATTTGTTAGTCACTACTTTAGTGAATCAGTCCAAATTGTTCTCTCCTCTAAGTGTGTCTTGGAAAACTCCTTATTCTTTATGCAATTTTGTAGGTATATTTATCCAGACATCAGTCAGGTAGCCAAATACCAATTCTTGTGGGACATTACCAGCCAATTTCTCTCTCCTTAATGAATTATTTATAATTTTCCATTGTCAGTAGCTCACAAACCAGTTTCTGATTGGGCTAATTATGTTGTTGTCTAAGCCAAATTGATTTAATTTTCTCCCTAGACTATCATATGCTACCTTATCAAATGCTTGTCTGAAATCCAAGTATATCCGTGGCACTCCCTCACTTTGATTTTCTGCCTAAAAAACTATCAAGCTTGTCTGGCCAGCTTTATTTTTAGTATTTCCATGTAGTTTTGTTTCCATGACAACCGCCCCATCTATGGACTAGATAGTGAGTTTCACACGGGGCCTACGAGGGCTCTGGGACACCTCGTTGTTTCCAAGCTTTGCTTAGACGTTCACCCAGGCCATGAGAGGGGGTGCAAGGACTGCTCTCCTGAAAGTCCTCTGAAAGGGAAGGACCAAGAATAAAGAAAAAGCAGGGCTGGCTTTGGTCCATGCTCAAGCTAGCAAACCTAAATAGACAATAAATGGTTCTATAGAAACAGGAACAGAAAGACATTCCCACTGCACAATGGGAAAGCAGCAAGAAAATTAGGATTGGGAATATCAGAGGCACACCAAACCCTCACAGGGTATGGTGGTTATGACATGCTGCCAATTGCTGTGAATGAAGACATCATTCAAGACAAGATCTATTCCTCTGTTTTCCTAAATTCACAACACCAAACAATTTCAGCTGGCTGGCACACCAAAGGGGCAGGCAACATTTGCATCCATCCAGACTAGCTTCCCACTCTGCACACTCTCAGTCACCGATGGGCAGCACACCACTGCCAGCAGGAACTACAGGATCCCCTGGAGATTGGACACAACCCCGGGCAAGGCAGGTTGTATTAGCTCTGCTGCGGTCCAAGTCCATCTGATGTGATGTGGTGTTTGCTTCAAGATAACCTGAAACTTCAACTGAACCAAGGATGAAAGCTGAGGCTGGATGGCTTTAACTTGGTCTATCAAACAATTCAGGTTTGTCTTGATGTAAAGCAAAGGTTTCCTTCATGAAAAGTTATGCTTTGGGGAAAAAAATAATACATTCACAATGAGTTTGCTGTCATGATTGCAAAATACAATAAACTGGCACTCTATAGTAAGGGAGGGTTTGTTTATCAGATCAGTAGGAAGTAATTTAAAACTGTATTCCAGTACAATCCTGGGTTCCATATCTGACTCAGTCTTTCTGACAAAGCCTTTTAAATAGGAACCAAACACTGCACGAATGACGTTCAAAGAATGTTTTGTATATTGAAGAATGTTACAATTTTCATAGACCATAGAATCATAGAATGGTTTGGGTTGGAAGGGACCTTAAGGATCATTTAATCCCAAGCCCCCTGCCGTGGGCAGGGACACCTTCCACCAGCCCAGGCTGTCCAAAACCCCATCCAGCCTGGACTTGAACACTCCCAGGAATGGAGCATCCACAGCTTCTCTGGGCAGCATGGGCCAGGGCCTCACCATGCTCATAGTAAAGAGTTTCTTCCTTAAATCTAATCTAAACGTACCCTCTTTTAGTTTAAAGTCATCAGTCCTTGTCCTATCACTACACCCCCTGACAAAGAGTCCCTCCTCAACTTTCCTGGCCCCCTTTATGTACTGGAGGGCTGCCATCAGGTGAGGGTCTCTCTTACAAGAAAGGATCTGAATAAATACAGGTGGTTAACTGCAGGAGACAGGTCCCAGTTGGGAATGCCAAGGTAGCTGTGATGCTTCACACTGTTGGGGAAAAGCAAAAGTTAACTGCTCCGCAGGAACTTCATGTGTTGTGAAGGGGATCCTGAATTTTTGAATTCCTCTAGAATTGGGGTCCTTTCCAGCTTAATTTTCTTTCATTTTTTCATAGCTGAATAGTGAATAAACAAACAAAATTGGTTTTGTTACATGCATGTTATAACTTGCCATGTACTTCCACACTGTTTTTGTACCACTCTACTTTATCGTCTTTACGTTTTAGAAGAAGTCAATGTTTGTACTGAAAGAGATATTCTGTGATTATGTCTAAGCAGTAACATTGAGCATTCTTACATGACTACCATCAGAATGCTTCAACTGGACTGCTGTTTTCCGCTGCCTTCCAAGGATGTGCTCTCTTAATGTTTCAGCTACCTTATAATTTTTTTCCATAGTTGTAATACTTGAGCAGAGACAAAGGTGAATCACAAATTTCAGACACAGAGACACCTGTGACACCTCAGACATTTATGTAAATGAAATTGTTGATATGCAGAATTATCTAGCAGGAGTTAATATATATGATATGCTTACAAGAATTATTTCAAGTGAAGAGTAATCAAGTATGGTTTTGTAATCCTCCTCTAACTCAGCTTCTGTTTAACAAATTTGTGCTGTCCAAGATGTGCCTTTATATCTGTACTTTCTGTTATTAACTCTCCTTGCTATGACTTCTACCTTTTATTGTGTTTGAAAGCTGCTTTTTTTCAGACTGCTAGTTAGAAGCCATGGGTCAGACACATTTATATAGAAAAGCACCACGTGTGGGATGGATAACGGCAATGAAATTAGCATGAAAATCGTTTAGTCTGAAAGAGTAAAATTACATCTATTGTGCTCTCAAGGAGACAATGCATGAAGTACTAAGGGAAGGGTTATAATCAGATACTTTGATTAGGCTTGTGAAGAGAAATACAAAATGCTGCTATTATGAGTACCCATTCCCACAGTCATTGGCAATTTTCATATTTAAGTTTTCAAACAAACAAACAAAGCAAAATAACAAACCCTCCCCACCTTCCTCTTCTAGATTATGAGAACAAGTAGTACCAATTCAGGTCATGCTTTTTTTCCAATACTTGTCGTGAGCTAGGAATCAACATTTTGGCAGTAAATTTTGGCTTAGACTAAACATCCAAAATCTTGGTGGCTTTGCTGAAATTTTTCAGTCTTTAAAGCAGACCTGGAAAGACTAAAAGGTAGAAAATGAATGTACTTTTTTTTTTTTTTTCAGATATGCAATTCTATCTGTCTATAGTCAAGTTGAGAATTTAGATATGTCAAATAAATTTATGCAATTATTTGGCTATCCATTCCTTTTTCTATCTTTTTTTTTTTTTTGACATGAAAGACCTTTCTACTCCCAACCTGCCCTGAAGTGCCACTGAGTTATTTCAAAAACAAAGCCCCTTTTTCCAAAAAACTATTTTCCCTCAAAATGCATGAAGCTGCGCTATCTCTTGGGTCCATTAAATCTCTTTCTGGGTGAAAGCTCAGCAACTAACTCAAGACAGACTCTGCATTTTTTCAACTTATCCAGACACTGACTACAACTTGAAGGTTCCAGTGAAAGCATCAGTACTCATTTCTGGAGCAGAGCAGGCTCTCTTCTGAACATTGCGGAACATGGAAAACCTTTGCTTTGCAAAGAAAAATCAAATTTACCTTGAAATTGAAATGTTGGAGCTAAGCAGCCACGGCCAAAGTGGGAGTTATATTCTGAATACTGTAGTTTTAAGACTCAGTAGAAGTGCTTTTTACAAACAGATTGCATTTCTCTTCTAAATAATACCTTTGTGTCTGGCTGCTAAATAAAACTCTATGTAATTCCTCTGATAATCCAGTCTTAAAATACCCCCTAGTTTGGAAAAAGTCAAGTCCTCCAGGTAAGATGTCTTGAAGATAAAATGAGAAAATACAAGCTTTCTAGTAACTTCTAATATTGTATTTTTCATGCTTTTTATTTTTATCTTTTTTCTGATCAGAAAAAGTGAACTTTTCTTGTTTTGTGCTGTATAGAATAAAACTATTTGCCAGTTTATTGCAGGGCTGACTCAAACCTAATCTATAATTAGGATTTTTTTTAAAACTTTATTTCTTCTATGAATAATATCCAGCTGATCTCAGTAAAGCTGTTTGCCAGGTAATTCAAATAAAAAGTAGCGCCCCTTGTTCTGTCATTTAGAAGAATGAACCTACCTAAGCAACTGTTAGGTATAATTGCGTTAAACAGATTGATTGCAAACAGAATGTTACTCTGCTGCTTTCTGTTTTGTTAAAGCTCATTGCTAGGGGCCTACAATCAGATTTACATTCTTAAAATGTTGGGTGCGCAGCAGGTGAAATTTTAGCAGCCATGGCCTTGTCCTTCCTTTGTAGCACTCTATGACTGGAGAAATCACATTGGGAATGTATAGATAACATTCTTACATACATTATGTTAAAACTAAGGCTTTCTTGGCTGAAATGTTTGAAGCAAAGCTTGGTTTGGCTTAATATAGAACTAATCAAGGCTTCATCTTGATGTGACCCAAAAAAAAAATCACTATCTTTTTCACAATCAGCTCTACTGGCAGTAGACAATTATGCTTTCTTTCACTTGCAAAAATGTGTATTTATAGTGTAGCAGATAACTGTGCACTGGATATATTCTTGGAAGCCAAGATAAAGTCCTCACTTTTCTGCATAAATAATCTGGTTTTGAAAAGCTTATTATGCAAAAATGATGTTAGCAAGTATGCTGCAGTAACTTCCATCAGCAATACCATTGTAACTTATCAGGTAAGCAGGAGTTTACAATGCCACAGACATCTTCGTCTTTGTGGTTTTCAGAAGGTCCATTTTGACCTCAAAGTGTTACTCTTGACTAAAATAACAACCTATCTTTGGGTTTTGAAAAGTCTTCAGAAACTGAAGAAAATTTTCCTCTAAATCAAGACAGTCTTCTCAAGTCATGAGTCTGTCTTTTTCTGTCCTTTCACTATAAACAGATAATCTCGTTCAAATGCGATTGATTGGACTGGAAACCAAAGTCTTTGCAGACTCTGCAAGTGTTAATTTCAACTGCCAGGGGAGCAAAAGAACTGAAAGGTTTGCTGCTTTGAGAGTTTTGTTTCTTTCGAGGCTTCTTTGCACAATAAACCATCACTAAATTTTCTTGCTGGCAGAAAAAAAACATTTAAACTACAAAATGATTTTTCGACCTGTATTATACTGCAACAGTCAGGAGCTAACTCTGGTTATATATGCTACTAAGCCCTCATTCATATGGACAGCATAGTATTCAAAACTATGAAATATATTATAATAACATGGTTATGGCAATGGTTTTGTTTTTCTTTCTGACAGTGGAACTATTCTCTGCTTAAAAGCTTTAATTTCTTATGCAGGAGGGAATTTCTCCAGGGAAAATCACACACATCAGTTAGAAGGAAGGAAAAACTTGTACTCATAAATTTTAATGTGTAATTTATTTGCTTGTTTCTGTGGATTAGTCGGAAGAAAAATGTGAAGGGCAAAAGCCAGTATGGCTTGATTAATGGTCAAAAAGGCGTTTCAGGGATTAGGAATTTGGATGAATTTTTTAAAGGCATTTGGAGTTCTGGGAAGGCTTTTCTAAATGTTTTATCTTAAAACAATACTTTACCTTTGTAAATTGCATAATAATCATTCTTACCATATGGTGAACATAACTGAATTTAAGAGGTCTCATTCCAATTTCACTTTCTCTCATTTAACTCTATTCAATCCATGGCAATATATTCTTATCATGTACTGCAGTAGATGAAAATTGGTCACTTAGAGATAAGAAAAACAAAAACATGTGCTACTAACCCCTAGTTCATATCAACAATATAGTACTAAAAAAAGTTATAAAATATTTGAAAATAACATGGTTATGGGAATGGTACTTCTGCCATCTACCTCTGTTTATAGCAACTAGCTAGGTCCCTAGCTAGAAGGAAAGTAAGGTTTACCTCTAAATTCAACTAAAGCGTATGTTTTAAAGTAGAATTGGAAACATTGGTTATTCCTGTGAAGTAGAGATTAATGTTTACTTTGCAGGCTTAAGCACAACTTGACAGCAAGGATATGCAGTAAGGATCTACTGGAAACTAAACCCGGATTGCTAGTACACCAGGCATGTCACCTCTTACCGGCACACACTCCTGTTTACAAAAGTTATATTTTTAAAATTGTTATAGATAAGTAAAAATGTACTTTCAATGACATTGAGAACATAATTAAAGAAATATTTAACGTCTTACTGTGTCTCATTCCATTCCTATAATAACATCTAGGTCTAAATCTAACTGTGTGAAACTTTTTGAGGACTAGAAAAAGTAAAATAAAATAAAAAGAAACAAAGAAATAAAAAGCAAGAAGAAGTAAATCTGAACTAAACAAAGAATAAAGGCAAGAACTTTTCCAGTTTTCAAATAAGCTTCAACCTCATCTTGTTTAGATAAGCCTACAGCAAACTGGCTAATGAGGAACTTCAAACCCAGTGGCTGGGAAAACAACCAGAAATAAATGTACAAATATAGCATGAGTTTCCAAAACAGAATGATGCATAGATGTCTGAATTGTTTCTGGTAGAGAGGCCCATGAATTATATCTGTTTCCTCATGAAGATATTCATAAAGTAAATTTGGACTTCTCCCAGCAGAGCTATCAGGTACCATATATATATAGGAAAACATGTACATGAATATCTGGATATCCAGATCATCATAACTAAATATAACAAGTTATATGTGATAAGAAAGCAGATAAAATAAAAGAAAACAAAATCCCAAAAAGTAAAACAGAACTGACTGCAATGGACCAAGATTAGTGCCATTTATTGCAGCAATTTCAAACTGAAAAAAAGATTGAGATGCAGAAAGTCTTGACTTATCACAGGATATCATCTTCAAGCCCTTCCTCTTTGACAGTATCATAAATTCCAGAAAAAATACAATCTAAATACAGAAGTAATCCCCTCACATATATAAATGAGAATATACAGACCTCTATCAACAAAACAAAACTAGCCAAAATAACCATTAATTTCTCAAAAACATTTCCAAAAATTTCAGCAGAACCACAACTCTTCAATGTGAAGCAAAATCAATAAAAATCACATCAATATAAGCAGTAGAGAAAAATCCAAGAGGATTTACATGAGTTATAAGGAAATTGGTACAACTGTTGGAAGAGGTGGTAGTAAATAACAAGATTTGCTATATTCATCTATAGTATTCTAAGTTATAATGGCTAAATAAATTATGAAGCTCAAACTGAGAAAAGATCAACAACAGAATTAATAAACCAAAATATGTTACAAAAATATCTTTAAGAGAATAAAGACAAAGCTTAGTGAGAGCAGGGTAGATTTTAACCTGTTTTCAAACACATTTTCAGCCATAGAAGACAAATCAAAGATTCATCAAACAGGAGTGAATATTTAAAATGCACACTACAGATTTTACTATCAGAGAGGTTCTCTCAACATGGTGTTTAGCACTGAATTTGTAAGATTTGGAGATGAAGTCAAGACAGATAAAATGTGAACAGAATACTCTGACAGCAGAACATTGCTTGTGTTTTGCTAATGATACGGCTCTTTTATAACACAATCATCTAGCAGGCAAACAAAATAGAAGTTTTAATCATTAAAAAAAAAAAAAGGATGGGCTAATAAGCAGTCATAAAAAAACAATACTGAGCATACTGAGCACCCAATATTTTCTAATTTTGGCTTTCCATTAGAGGGCAACAACTTGCTTTCATGTACCTTATTTGTAACATGCAGATACAAAGAATAATCAGATGATCATGATATTATGAATTGGGAAGTCAGATGCATTATTCATTAAATCAAATGAAATTTTGTCTCTGCAAATTTAGGAACTCAAGATCAAACTAATCTTTGTTTCAAATATATTATTTCAACATTTATGTATGATTGACTCCACAAATTTAAAAGTAAATGCCTCAGGAAAATAGTAAATACTGAACATAAATGAATTTATAACAAAAGTGTAGACTTTTCCAAAAGTGCACTAATTTCAGTATGCGCTAAGAATTAGGCAATGGAGATATTATAACAGGGGTATCAATACCTGACAGAAAATATGGAAAAGAGCAAAGCAATTTGTGGTACAGCAATGTGTGGGGGAAACTTACAGAATATCAAGGGGATGAAGAAATGGTAATAGAAAAGTTGTTTATTTCTAGATCTCATCTGATTGTATGGGAGAATCCAAATTGAGACAAACCATTGACAATTTTGACACTCAGATCTTTGCACTGTTTTTGTTACATTTTATGCCATGGGGAGAATTATGCCATGGGGAGAACTAATTTCTGAAAGAAACTATTACTTCTCACAAAATCCCTCATTATATCTTTGAAGTTGTTGTTTTTCATGAATGCGGTTTCCTTTCACTTTTCTAACAGAAATACTGACCTTGGGTATTTCGAACCTGCATTTATAAAGCTGATGATGCTGGCAGAATGAATCACACATGCTTACATTTCCAATTCCATTCATATGTCTTTTGAATTGTGTCTTTTTTACACATCATAGCCTGAATTTATACCTTGGAAAATTGAATTGCTGGTTGAATTATAGTGCTAAGTAGCACTTTAGAATGCCCATAGAAAGTTCTTAGCCTCTTCTATTGGCAATATGCAATACTAATTTTTGAAAGTCATTAGGGTTAGATTATCCTTCTGAGGAACTATTTTTTGAAATGAAGAGCTCATTCTTCCTCCCCTCTACCTGCAAATATTCATATGCAGCCCAGAAGACTTGCTTTTGTTGCCAATCACTAGTGCCCAAGCCCCACAGTCACACTCAGCTACTGGGTGGAAATCAGGGTATGCAGATGCCATTGCAGAATTGGCCTTGCAGGTAACATACTGGGCAGGGTAATTTCTAGGCACAGATAAAATTCTCTGAAATCACTGTAGGCCCACAACTTACTTCTGCCCTGAAGCCCTGAAAAAAATACAGTCATTGCTGCATTGACCATTGGGTATGTGGCAGGAGGTAGGGGTTCTGGTAACCCCTTTTCCTGTCCCCAGAAGCAGTAGTAACCTTTTCTGTTACTGGCAGGCAGCTCTCCATTGCTGTGTTTTATCACTCCCTTGGTCTGACTTGGATTATCTCATGCTTTCTTCCCTTTCTTTTTCAGCAGAAATGGCCAGGTCTGAGAGTCCCTTATTTTTGGAGCAGGAGAATGAAAATGAAATGGTGTCTACACTCTGGAGAGGCTCTGATCTGGTACTAAAGACTGAAAGTACGTCTGTACGTACAGTGTGGATGAGCTGAAGACCTGGGTTTTGTCAGTATGGGCCAGCCGCACTAAAAGCCTGCCGGAGTATGCTCTCCTAAAATGATTTCCAGCCTGGAGAAAGTTTATGTCCAGACAGGTCAGAGAAGTAACAGAAGAGCTTCAGAAAGTCCCATCCATCTATAAGATCATAGCACCCAGGATAATCTTCTCCATAACTTCCAGGTACTGAGACTGGACTAACAGGCCTGTAGTTTCCTGGGTCTCCATTTTGTACCCTTCTTGTAGATCAACAGGCTAGCTTCCAGCCAGCAGGAATTGTTGAAAGAGGTTTATATAACATCCACTAACTCCTTCAGTACTCTGGGGTTAACCCCATCAGGCCCCATGGACTTATGAACATTCATCTGATAAAACTGGCCCATTACAATTTTGGTGACCACAAATAGAAAATCACTGTTCTCCCGGTCATGGTCCTCAAAATCAGAGGACTGGGCAACCTAAGATCTATCATTTATATTAAAAGTTGAGGCAAAAAAAGGCTTTATATGCCACTGTTTTTTCCTCATCCCTACTTGTTTGGTGACCACCTTCATCAAGTATCACTAATATTTTCCTTAGACCTCCTCTTGCTGTTGACATGCTTTAAAAAAGCCTTTTTTTTTGGTTGTTTGACACCACAATGGCTACCATCAACTCAAGCTGAGCTTTGGCTTTTCTTGTTTTCTCCCTACAAACGTGAACTGCAGCTCTGTGATCTCATTGTGGCCTGACCTTGCTTCCAGAGATCATATACCTTTTTTTTCTGCCCAAGTTTCAATAGGAGTTCCCTGTTCAGCCAAGCTGGTCCTCTGCCCTGCTTGCTTATGTAGGAGTAAATCCAAGGTGGTATCACTGCCTCTGCTGTGGTCACTCAAACATTATATACGAATAAGCCCTGAGCCTAGAGCTGAGACAGAATCACCTGAACACACTGACTGGCATGCCAAAGAGCTTGTTTCCACTTTCTTTCAGGGGTTTTCTGTCTTTACATTATTGTTATCAGCCCTAAGTGCATCAGTTCTTGCTCTGCTAATGAAGAAAGTAGTCCAGTGTTTTATTTTGTGCTGGAAAAGTCTATGGAATAACTATAAATATATACCCTGCTCCAGGGCTAAGTTCCTTCTGAATGCCATTTGTCTTGAAAAATGTGGAAATTCCTGTGGTTTTAGGCCTTAAATATGTCAAGATACATCCTTTATTTCACTTTGTTCCGTATGGCTCGAATATGAATGGATTATTTTTTCATTCTTCCTTTTTCCAATCTGGAAAGACATGATATTTATTTATTTATTTATTTATTTGACTGAAAATTCATTTTCACATTCTTGATATTTCAGTGTTTATTTTATGATTGAGGTCATCATAAAGGGCATCTCTGAGATGTTTTTCTTTCATCCTAATAGCATTTTTGATTTTTATTTTTTTTTTATTTTTCTGTGAAAACATTCCTTTTAGTTGAGTGAATTCCATTATTTCTATTGTCTTTTCTATTAGGCTTCTTTAAAGTGAAGTGAGGGAGAAGGAATTGAAAAGAAGAAATGGAACACAGTTCAGATGGAAAAAAATATTTACAGCAGTATTGTTGAGCTACCATGACTGTATCTACTATATTTCTATCATAATATGTTTATAATTTCCTGAATGGCCTGTGCAGTTCTCACAAAGATTGTGGTCTATGTCACTTACGGTCCTTAGAGATAAACAAGTCAATCTTTTTGCCTCAACTGCAACCTTTTCTTTCTGTTTGTTCATGTATTATTTTAGATATTATAGATTAGGAAAAGGAGAAAGCAGATAGCTTGTTTCAGATATATTACTTTTAAGAACAAATCTGGATCTAAGTTACAATTCCAGAAAAGAAAATCTCTTTTTTTTTCTTACATCAGAGCACGTATTCTAGATCTGTATGAGGTAATTAAAATAAGAGTAAGGTCTTATATTTATTTTTTTAATGAGATTATTTCATCCAAAGTAAGATTCTTATTTAAAATGAGAATATCTCATCCAAAACTTTGTTACATGCTCCAGAACTGAAGGTTCACAGAAGATTAGAAACAAATTTGTGTTCACATTGCTTCGAAAATCAAATCACGTAGATTTGGGCCATTTCTAATGAACATCACATGGAACTTCCTTTTTTTAGCAAAAAATCTGCAAAAAGACTGTCTTAAGTATTAACATCCTTGGTTTTCAGAAAACAATCTATTGCGTCGGTTACATCAATTACAATATTTTTAAGTACAGACTTGAGTTCATAGGGTCAAAGGAGTCTTGAAAACATTCTGCTCTACTAAGAAAAACTATGAGGTCCCAGTCAACAAAGCAAACCTGCTGGTGGGACCTCATTGACAATTACACGCTTTTTTTCATACAGAATCAACTTGTGCAGTAACTGGGCCTTGATAAGTATATGAAGGAGTTCAAGATAGCTCTCACATCCAAGCAAATAAATGCTACATTCAGGACCAAAAAATAAAAAATATAAATCAGTACACTAAATATCTGCTTCTGAGAGTGCTGAGTAGATGTGCTTTAAGCATATTCCTATATCAATCTTATACTTCAGTGGGGAGACTAGCCCATCTCTTGTGTGTAATATGACTTTGACAATAATAGAGGAGACTAAACAATAACAAAAGAAAAAGGGAAGTAATTTTTTTCAGAGGTGCCAGCTCTGGAGCCAGCATGGAGCATTTCTCATGATGAATCGGTTAGCTGGGCACAAACAAGCAACTAAACAAGCTAAAGTTACTAATAGGCAGCCACAGGCTGAAAGCTTGCCCAGTTTCTGAAGAGTGGGAAGATGAAAGACAGCAGAAACTTTATTCATGCTCTGTGTGTTTGTGTTTCCCTCAAAGTGGGTTATGAAGAGTGTTAAGAGGAAGAAATCTATTCATACGTCCTATATTGTCTGCAACCTTGTAGTCATTCTGTTTACAATCTGGACAGTTGGCCACAATCAAGAGCTTTAGCGGTTTCTTTTGTCTCCTGTGTGTCCCAGAACTCTGACTTTCTGCATTTGCATCAATATGCCAAGTTCTGTGATCTTCTTGTAAACCTTCTTCAAACAAAATTTTGGTTATGCATCTCAGAGCATAGCACCCAAATATTGTTTACTTGCTGGAAGTGCAAGAAAACTCTGTGCATGTTCTCTTCAGTTTATATCAGGGTAATTCAGAATAAAATTCAGCCCATGTTTTTGGTACTTATTGTGCTTATTTTTTTCCTGCTTTTTGGCAAGATACGTCATATTCTGTTTAGATAATGCAGTCTTGGTAACAAAAGATGTTGCTTCATCTCTTTGCTGTTGAAAGTTGGTGGTGTATGGGGATTTGAATGCTGCTGGATTTACTATGAAGCATTAGTGGATTTGTGGAGAACTGGCTACATTGCTTCTCTAATAATAATTGCCAAGAGTTTTAACATCCTCTTCAAAAGTATTGAACTTTCACTGTAGTGGTCCCTCCCTAAGAGCAGAGGTCTGAGTTATATCATTGTTTGCCTGGTCAGAGATTTTGTGAGTCCTGGGACGCAGAGCTCCATGTGCTGGGAAAAAAAACAGCCCAAGGGGAGTGTAACAACACCAGATGTCCACGGTCTTTATACTCACAGGATAAGAAAGAAAAAAAGAATTGAGAATTTACTTCAATCTTCCTTCCTTACACTCAGGGCATAAGTAGCAGTACAACTGTGGTTGGGTGCATGGACATCCGAGTAATTTGTATTAATGCCATTGTTGCAGTTTGTGAATCCCTTTGCTTCTTTTTCTTTTGCAGATGGGAAGTGTGCTCCCCTAAATGCAAATCAATGAGAAGATGAAAATCTTCTGTCCCATGCAACACAGTCAGTGTGAGATAGGGAGTCCAATCCTGTTCTCACTGCAGAACTACTCAGATTTACATTAGCATTGTCGCTGGAAAAGATTTTGGGGTGGTTAGAGAATCTCTGATTTTTTTAACCAGTTTTGTTCAAATATAGTTCCAGATGTGCTTAACACTTCGTATTTTCTTCATTTTCCATTGTCAGAAATGGAATTTTGCTTCATTTACTTGCTTGTCTGTTCCTTCTTGCTGTGTTTTTCGTTTGGGGTAACATTCTTATGTAGACAAAAATTCTTTTTTTATCCAAAGTACCTAGATTTCTGTATAGGGTTTTTTATATTTAAAAATAGGAGAACAGCCCACACTAATCCTCTAACTGCACTGTAAATGGGAATTGTCCACAACTAATGTCAGAATCACAACCTAGATACCACTGCATAGACCACTGGTGTTCTTAGTATATTTTTGTGCAACTAGATTAAAATTTCGGCATGAACCTATTATTTTCATTATCTCTGTAGCTGACTGATTTCTTTCCTCGTATTAAAATATTTTTGTTACAAAAACTCTTTGAGTCTTCAGATTGAAGATTTCCTCTCAGAAATAGTAGGTTAAATCTTTGTAATCATGCACTGTATGTATTTTTTTTAATTGGTCAAAATATTACCCAGAATGTGTGAAGTATTTTTGAAATAAGTAGCGTAGAATTAAACTCGCCATTTAAAAGGTAGGTAGCACATCTAAGCACCATCTACTAATAATGGGACAAAAGCAACTCCTGAAGAGGAATCCTCTCACTTAAATATCCCAGACAGCTGGAATGAATTGCTACTTCCCAAGTCCCTTTTACTATAAATTGCTGGTAGAAGGGGACAAATAGCTCTGTTCTGACACTTCCTTCTTAGGTGAAGTGACTCCCATTTAAGAATAATAAATTCAAAGAAATGTTGGAGGAAAAAAACAACAACAAAACAAGCAAAAAACTACCACCACCACCAACAACAACATAAAACAGAAGTTCTGTAACTCATGGCATTTGTGTGCCTTCCCACAAGTAAAATTATGCTTTGGATAATAAATGTGCCTATAAATATCAGGTAGCTATGGGAATTTTTAAAGTCTATATGCTGCTGGAAGGGTAAACAGAGACTGTCAGTGCTAATAGGATGGTCCTCTTCCCCTCAAAACAAACAAACAAACAAACAAACAAACAAAAAAGGTTAGTCTAGTCACACGTGAAACATTGTAGAGGACAACATTTAAGAATTAAATAAAATAGAAATTGGATCAAAGTGATATGCTTAACACACTGGGTAGATTTTACTAGTGAACAAAAACTGTAGCCCACCAGAGCCTGTGAAATCCTGAATGCTCTACAGTGAAGTTCCTTTTCACCACATAGCAAAGTATAACAACCTTAAAAGGAAATTAATTTTTTACCTCAGTTTCAAATGGCTATTTTTTTACCCAACTGGCCTGTTGGCCTTATTTCTTCACGCCTTCTGGGTGTGGTGCAATTGCCTAAAGTAACTAGGAAAATAAAACTAACATTCACATTTTAAAGAAAATGTAGAGCATTGAAGAGGCTTTCAGGGTAGGGTGTAGCTGCATTACCTAAGCGTTCCCTAGGCTTCCAACCTTAGATGCTATCGCGCTGGGGGAACCTGGTGTTCTAGCTCTAAGGAACAGTATGGAGCGTAGAGTGGAGTGGAGACACCACAGCTAGGCTCTGTGACCAGGTGGGGACTCGATTGTTCTTGTGCGTACCGAGACCGATAAGCCGCACTTTTTGCTACCCTGAGCCAACGACCTGTCATGTTTTGACAAATGTTGTACTCTAGTGTACTTTTGCTCATTATAATATCATTATAATACTAAAACACACCTCCATCCCAAAAGCTACCTGCCTCCAAGGTGCGACCACCCCTCACTGAGTATGCGCTCTGGATTTCTCGGAGCCTATTACTTTAAACGGAGACGGGAAAACTTTTTACCAATCATAACTAAGATATGCTTGACTAGAGTCACTCAAGCTCCACCTAAAAGATAGAAGATAATATAAATTGGCCTAAGAGAGGGGATGTTAGGGAAGATACCATCATAAGGGAAGATATCACCGTCAGGGGAGATACCATCCCAAGGGAATACACCGTTCCGAGGACCTCCTGACTCCTGGGATCAGTCGATGGGCTGAGCCTCTCTTCCCCCCATTGGGACGCCTTTGGGTGAGATTTGAACACTTGGTTATACTGTGTATCTCCGCAGAAACTTAGAAATCTCTATAGAGTCTTTGTGCTTTTTAACGCATTAATTTCCAGGCTGCGCACCTGTGTATTTCATGCATGCTGGCTTGCTTTTGCAGATAGTAAATATCGCCGGCAATCCAAAGAACCTGTGTACCTGTTGCTGTAATAAATTGCACTTAACTGCATTGTTTCTAGCAGTGATAGTTCTCATTGAAAGCGACAAGAGTAAGGGCGGTTATACATTGTGAATACACTGGTGAATCTGTGATTGTGATAGTTCAGTACCCTGAATCCGACTGGACCCGTAACGGTTAATCAGCTACACCCCTTAACGCAACACTGGAATAAGTAAACTTTCAGAAACTTAAGCATACATCTACAGATTTAAGAACTTAAGAGTTACATGCTTTATCAGATTTGATGCTGTTAGATGCTTCAAACTGCTAAAGCCTTGCCCTGAACACGGACCACTGCACTTATCCTTGCTCTGCACGTGAGGTTACCCAGCTCTTGTCATACTCATCAGAAACCTCAAGCAAACTAAAAGCAAAATCTGAGGTTACATGAGAAACACAACCGACCTTGTAGTACTTTTCTCTGAGCTGTACAAAGGCTCCACTATATACCCAAGTTCTATGGTCTGTAACTATCCATTGAAGAGGAATGTGTTGTTCTCTCTTTTTCAGCCTGAGTAAAACATTTTTTCCTCTCTAAACATAGGTATGATTTCTCTATTTTTACACTATTGTACTTAAGAGCGCATAGTCCTAAGTGAGAAAAGGAAATTAATGTATGTCTTAAGCTTAACAGCTCTGCACCCATCTCTTCAGAAAACTCCCTCAGCACAAAGCTTTGAATTGTTCTGGAGGTGGGTTGTGCTCAAAACTGTTCCAGCTGAACCCATTCCAATGTGCAGAAAACAGGATACAAGGAAATAACATATACTTTTATTTGACCAAAATGACCTGGAAAAAATGACAAACTTTGGGATCAAGGTGGCATTGTCAAGACTACCCAGACGCAGGAAAGAAATGGGTCACTGTAGCAAGTACATTTACATTTCACCTGTTTGGTACAGTTTAATCATATAATCAGTTAAGTTTGAACCAGGACAGTGTTGTGATGGCATTTAAAAGCTTGTGACAAGAAATCAAAAAAAGAATACTTGCCTGTAGTCTTTGTTCTGGCTGACATCTCTGGGACTGGGTCATCGAGAGGCCCCAAGGTGTTGGGGATTGCTTTCACGGAAGGAAAAGCTGAGTATGGAGTATGGTCAGCTGGAGAAACCTCTATGCTACATGTGAAGGGATGGACAGTCGATATAAGGTACAAAAAACAGGAGGGAGAACAGAGGTGGGAGATAGCAAAAGATGCAGGGAGCAAATAATTCAGAAATGTATTTCAGAAACTGTAATTGTAACAAGGCTTTCCCAGGGACCAAGGGAGATTTTGAATTGTTTGCTGCTATCCAGTAACAACTAAAACTTTCTGGACTCAGTAAAAGCTGTCCTGCAGGTATATAGGAAGGAAAACTGGTTTTAATACATTTTTATTACCATATTATCCTATCTTCAAAATCAGAATTCTATCCATTTAATGTCGCCTTCTTTTAGTTTGCATTCTAATAAAAGTTTATATTAGTCTGTAAAACCCCCTCAATTATTATTAGCATAGTCATAGTTTTCTGGACAAAGGACTCGCAGTTCTACCTCCAAACCCTGATGAACTTTGAGTCCCACTAAATCAACCTTTAATACATATTTTGTTATGAGAAGACTGAGAAAATGCCATCAGATATTAAGGAATTTCCTCAACGATTACTTAGGAACAATTAGGAACAGTTTCTATCACTGTCCTAACTTGCCTAGTCTAGTGTGACTTAGAAATCCTTATGCCAAGTCATCTTTTCTCTTTCCTTAACAGAAAATATCTTCATTTTCACAGAGACCAGCAAAGATAAATAGCATGTTCACTCACCTTCCTCCGTGAGCACTAAGCTTATCAAGGGATCAGGGGAAATATTAAAAGAAGTCTATTGTCTCAGTGTTTGCTATGTGTAATTGGCAGCTAAGTGAGGGGAACAGAAGTAACCTGATACTCTACTCAAGGCATATATTCAAGAGGATTGCTCCTTTCCAAGAAGGATTACACAAACACAAACACACAGTTTTTCCATTCACATTCTTTGATTCATAAGTTGATGAGGCTAGGGCTGTCATACGACATCTCAGCCACTGAAGGTGAGCACTAGGTTCAATGAGATGATTTCTTTTTGTCTTCTCTTGGATCCATGACATGTACGTGCAATACCAAGGGCGTGGCTCTAAATTGTCACTTACACAAAATCAATCTGCATACCTGCAGCCAAGAAGTGTCATGTCTGCAGCATGAATGCACCACCAATTTCTGGTATCCAGTGTTTAACAGTCTTACAGAGTAATAGTAATGTCTTCATTGACAGCTTAATGAAAGAAAAAATATATATTCTGGGATATTATGAGATATTAAGAAATAGATATTTGAATGGAGAAATATTGTTTTACTCCTGCACTGTTTAAGTAATTCCTTATCCTAGAAATAAATCCACTGTTTTCTACATGGTCACGTGCATCACAGATTGCTTGTGAGCCTGCCATTTCTATCTGCAGAAACTTCCCTAATGTAGGGATGGGTTCTGTTCTTGTAGCATTGCAACAGAAAGAATATCCCTTACACCAAGGAAGGCATGGGATGAATGTAGCCAATGATGAAAATCTAGAGTATTCTTTTTTTGATGACAAATGAGCAAAATGAGTTCCTGTGCACGACAGGATGATGGACAACAGGATGATGGACTTCGCCTGTTTTTCAAAATTCTGGAGCTGGAGATGAGTTTTCTCAGCCTTTGACTTGTTTTTCACTCAAAGTGACTACAGGTGTGACTACTATCCTGAAAGTGCCATATCCTCTGGCTATATCAGGCTTCATTGCAGTTCAATCCAATTTATAACTGAAGTTCAACTGATGTATCTAAATATGACTCACTACATTTGGGCAGAATTAGCATGGAAATCAGCTTATTTGCATTTTCCAGACTACATGAAAGTCAGTAGACAAGAACACTATTTCCACAGAGATTCTTAAGCTAAATGAACATGTTAGTCGGCATCTTCATTAATATAGTATTCAAAATGTTATTTCTTAGACCGTCTTCCAGTTATTGCACAATATTCTGATTTCATTTATAATATGTGTAGTGACAAATTCTGTTGATGTCAGTTGTAGTTCACTCATCGCAATTATTGTATAATACTCTTCTCATATTCAACACAAAGAAGTGGAGGAACTATTAATTTTTCTAAAATAATGAAATTGCCATTAAAATGTAATAAAGATAAGAAAATTAAACAAATTCTCTTATGAGTCTGACTGAAAATTAAGCTCAAAAAAATAAATGACTACCAACATCTGTGTTTTTTGTTGCTGTTGTTGTTTTTTCCAAAAGTAAAATAAACTTATTTTAAAAATAAAGCGTTTTGCTGGTGCCATGACAATTTTGTACATCTGTCACATTAGGAGCAACTCCAAGCACTTAAAGAAATGAATAATTAAGGATATAATAAATTTTATGCCACCCACATAATTGTCACTTTAGTAATGTATCGCTGCATAAAACAATAGACTTGGAAGGATTCCTCTGGTGCGGAAATATCAGTGCTGACTTCCACCTCAGAGCTACCTTTGCCTCCCATCAGCCCTTCTCCTGAGCCTGAAATCAATACATTTCACACTAAAATCAATGGAAAAACTCTTAGCGATTCTAAAATGCCTCAAAAATGAAGATCTCTTCATAGACAAAAGACAGGATCTAGCCTATAATCCATTCCTTTTCTAAGCTTGAAGTAGCAATTCTAAGTCTTGATTAAAAGCAAAGCAAACCAAAATTCTAGTGGGCTAGTTCAAAATGTTATTGCAGTTAAAAAAAAAAAAAAAAGTATGATAGTAGATAAAGAAAATAATTCTCACGAAGCACATAAGAACCAGCATGGTCAATACATCCCCAAAGCTTCCACTGCTCATTTGTTTTAACCTTTTGCCACACTGCTTTGGTAAAACTGTGCTTTAGGAGGAAATTAAAGGGTTAACCCAAGACTAAGCCACAGACACTTTGTTATATTCAAGACTATTGGAGGATTGAAGAATATCTGTTTTGTAGAAAAGAATCTGAAAAAAATTTCTTCAAAATATATTCTACTTCCTTCCCCCACCCCAATTTCCAAAAAAAAGGTTACTTTTCATTGTTGAAGAAGACCAACTTTGTATCTTTTGGCATGACCAAAGAGATGGTTACATCTTGCAGATAACATCTCTGAGAGCTGCCAAACCTTGTAAGGACAGAAAACCCAATGACTGGGAGCATTATTTGTTTGACTGACTTTGAAGAACTCAGTGATCCGTGAGCAGACAGAGACAAAAGATTCATTTGCAAGGTAGAGCCGTGGGTATGTAGGGCTTTTCTGAGTACTTAGTTTCAGGCCCAGCTAGCCCAGCACATACAGCTAAGAATCTGCAGCCTATTTTCCAGCTTCTAAATAGGGAGAGACTTGGGACCTGATCCAAATGTCAGTGTAGTCAATGGGCATCTTTCCACTGATTCCAATGGACTTTGAACTGGGCTCTTTGTTCTGAACACTGCTAGTAAGTAAAGCTCTGAGAACGTATTATGAGTGTTTGCTTTACTGAGCCTCTTTAGGGAAAAAACTCGTTTGTAAGATGTAGCTATGCACATGTGAGTATGTGGTTGTGTATATAAATTATATAGAAACAGGAAAAAAACATTTTCATAAGCAAACTGCTTTCCTTAAATGACTCCCTCCTGTCCAGCTATTTTTGACTGAAAGTGCTATAAACAGAGCAGGACAGATATTTGTATCTTTCAGGCATGGATTTCTCTTGGGCCAGTGTGAGATCAAACAGAATTAAGTCTCCACTTGAGTGAGACATGGGAGATGTCTTGGTCTCACCACATGTGCATGCAGCCTAAGCTTTCCTTGACTCTGTTATTTCTGTTGCTGTCCTTTCACATCTATTTGACATCACCCTTATCGGCCTTGCATTCCCTCCCCACTTCCAAATGTCCTGTGGCTCCTTGCCCTTCCTCCCTCTCCTCCACCACTGCACCCTAATCCCACCCATCCTTCAGAAAATACTGCCTGTATCCTGAATAAACTGCCTCTGCTTCTCCAGAGCAAACCTTAATGACTTGGAAAAAGAAAAAAAAAAAAAAAGAAAAAAGAAAAAAAAAGCAAGCCAATGGGAATTTACTGTTAATTCTCAATGAATTTCCATTGAATCTAACCATGACTCTGTTTTAGCTGTATCTGCAATGGAAGAACTTTGCAAATGCAAGCTTAACCTTGGACACACTAACTACTCTTTCTTTCACTGCCAGGCCCCCTTGATTCTCTTCTAGTCTAAGCAATTTTTGCTCAACTATGCATAGGGACAGTTTGAGGATTTTGCATCAACTTTGCTCAGAAAATCATTTTACTATGCCATAAAAAGGAAGAGAAACACAAACAACGTGTGAAGAGAGCAGGTCCCCAGATCTGCTGCGGCATAAGCAGTGCAAGCCTGCTTGCATTTGGCGTGGTGGGACACACTTAGCTGGTGGGCAGCTACAGTGTTAGCTGCAAATAGGTAAGTTGCAACCTAAAAGGAGATTTTGTTTCAGCCTGAGTTTTGGCTGTAGAAAATCATACACTGCTCTCCATCAAGCTGTTTCCCATTCTATCCTTATATTTTGGCTTGCTAAAGTGTTTTTCTTTAGGGCCTGGACAGAGTAGTGATGAATGACACAGGGCCTCATTTATTAAAACCTTGTCCTTGACACTCTAGCATTACACAAGTGACTAAAAAGAGAGAGTAGAGCTACAGCCTGCTCTCATACTGTTTGTGGTCCATTCTGTTCTTCTTGATAATCAGTTCTAGATACATGACTGAGTGTGATAGGTATGACTACATTGCAGGCTGATTCTCAGTATGATTAATAAGCCTTTGTTAAGGTCTTCTGTACCAGAATTAACTCAAGCAAAGGTACCAAAACACTACTGATCAGGCAGCCACTCGCCTGCTCAAAACTGAAGAGCAAAAGTTCACTTTTGTACTACATTCAGGGATTTGGGGTTGATTTTCTGGTTGGGGTAGAGGGGAGATGGAAGGAGGCTGGACTCTCCATGTCAGTGCTCCAAATTTCAGTAATATAAATTTTATTTGTTCTTTGAAGACACCTCAGGGAAAAAGCTCTTTATTGACAACATTATCTGAGAGAAACCTGGATCCAGCTAAAGGCAATGAGGGTTTTTCCACTGAAGTTATTGTGACCAACGTTGTACCTCAAGGACCGTAGATGTCTTACAACACTGTTGGATCTGTTCTTGCTATATCTGATAAGACATTTCCTGCTAGGGACAACGCTAAAGCACTTACCTGTAGTGAATCCTCTTCAGTACCAACTTCCTTTCAGCTTTCAAGCAAGGCATGAAATGTAAAACAAAGAGCTCCCTTCTCACCTTCTGGACAATCTCTCAGCCATCTGTCTGAAAAGCCACGATATAGAAGCTTGAAGACTTTTTTTTCTTTTTTCTTCACAAGTAGCTTTGTTTATGGCCTGAAAAACAATTTTCACTTGTTGAATGCAACCACAACAGGGACACTCTCAATGGTGACTTCAGGGCTGCTGTTTTGGGGCAAGAATTTTGTCACATTGAGGCTCACAGGAATATTCGACACTGATTCTTAAGCAGGTGACTAAATAATAAGCATAAGTCCAACGTGTTATCTCTGGTGGCTCTAGAAATGCATGCAGTGCACATGAGTTAGGCACCTATCAAGTCAGGACTGAGAACCACCCAAAATTGTGAATAGTTCTCAAAACTATTCAAATCCCTTTTATCTGCTAAATTGGGTTGGACAGTCTTGTGAGAACTGTTTTTTTTTATGAGTTTTTTTAGTCCTTTCTGCTTCTCTATAAGCTGTAAATAGCCTGAGAAAAGGCTTTCTCATAGTATTTCAGTTATTCCCGTTCTAGTCCCAAGAGACCTGGGCCAGTGTGAAAACAAAAATGGAAAATAATTTTTAAAATTGCATAAAAGAAGTTGAAAGAGAGTCTCATGATGAACGGGTTGAGGAGAGAGGACTCAAGTAGATGGTGAGGCCAGTAATTTGATCTAAGATGACTTCCTAAACATAGGAAATTAATGTGACAGTTGACAAGACCATAAAAATGCAAGAACAGCTCTGCTCAGACCAAAGACTTGTCTAGCCTGGTATCTAACCAGCAGCAGATGCCAAGTTAAAAGTACGAGAACAGCACAAGCACACATTCATACCTCCCTGGGGCTGCTTCCAGTGGGTCGTGTTTTATGGTTGTCTCGAACTGGTGATGGCAGCCCAGTGCTGAGCACTGATTGTTCAGGAGATGGGTTGTGCAGTCCCTTCCCATGGGGTGCAGGGAGACTACAATTGCTACATATCTTCTTTCTACCTCCAAATTCACCACCCACTTACCAGCAGCTTTCCTGCTTTTCAACAAGCAATGCCTGCTTGTCTGGGCCGGTCTTTCCACGTACAGCAGACCATTCACAGGGCACAAGCATTTTATCAGCAGAGTACTGAGTGGAAGTTTGCCTTACACCTACCTAGGAAACAATTTCAAAACAACTGATGGGGGTGAGGGAAGGGTGGATGGAAAGATGGGAGATCAACCTCCCTCCTGTTAACTGCTACTGTTAACTACAGCTAATTTCTCCCTGTATTCAGGTCCCATCTCATGTGAACAAAAGCAGTGTAGAGCTCTGTCTCCCAGGAGAGAGGCACCAACACAGAAAAAGGCAACTTCTGCAGTCCAGAGGCAGGCTTACCTGTCAGAAAAGTATTTATTCAGGCAGAGGTGTGTGTGTTTCTTATGAACATGCTGTCCCCCACAGTGTCCATCAGCACACATTACTGGGGGAGGAAGCATCACCCTGAGGACAGCAGTGCATTCATGCCCAGGGCTGAGGGCCACATGCTAAGTGGAAAATGGCAGAGAGCATCATGTTAAAAAAAAATCCCAGTGTCACAAGAAGCAATTACAGTCTTTTAAATCAGGATTAAGCTTCATAAGGCAGAGAGGAAGGGAGGAGACCACTTGATCTTGATCCATTTTTTTATTATTGAAACATGTTTATGACCATGTAATATATCTGCATATTATAAAAGGTTCTGCTACCACTAAAACAGAAATCACAGAAAGTCCTGTCATTTAAAAGGAGGCAACATTTAACTCACTAGGGTCACAAGTGTACTTTCTAATCTGATAGGTCAAGTGGTCCCCTTGCAAAGAATGCTATAGGAAAGGGCTCCCTTAGCTGCGGCGTTAAAGTGGATGAAAGAGCATATAGCCATAAGAGGTACTACTTCTGACTTTGCATAGCTGACTGAAGAAGGTAAGGCCAGCAGTATTAAGAAACTGAATAAACCCCATGGCATTTATAAAATCCTGCTCAGCAACACAGCAGGGTGTAGGAATATTCTCCTTACAGACAAATTGTCCTTCCTTTAATGGCTAGGCAGCTGGCCAGCAGGGATTACTAACCTCATTAATATCTCATGTTTAGTTCTAGCTTATAAATAGAGCTGCAATTATGCATGTACATGGTCTATGCAACTAAGTGTTCTTATCATTGTTTCGCTCCTGTCCTCTTCTCCAGTCTCTCCATTTATTTTATTTGTTTATTGTGTCTGAATTTAGACTGTAAGCTCTACAGGTCAGAAACATTTGTTTGTACAGTTAGCATGATAAGATGATCCTGTTCTGACTGGAGCTGTTGTAATGCGAATATAATAAAAATGCTGCTAATTTGTTAATGTTGTTAATTTGTATGACAAAATCCTTTTACAGATATTTTTCCAGCAAAGGAATAAGCACTCTGTTTAGCATTATCTGGATTAGAGCACTGGAGTCTCAGGCCAGAAGCTACAGCACACCCTCATTTTTTCCTTTTACCTTAAATACAAAAACAGTTATTAATAACTTTTAATAATATATAGCAATTGCATATTAAGTAATAATTTCCATTATCAACTGTTCTCTGAATTTGATCTGTGACTACAAATGCTTGCGGTTGTTCAAAAGCACACTTCCTAATGAGTAAATGACTTGCAGGAAGAAATAATCCAATGCTAACAGTAGCTACAGATGAACATCATTCTCCATGTTTACAGACTGTTGGACTCTTCATCATTTCATGTTGTAGATGAAATATTATGATGACTGTGCTGCAGAAAAGTAGTTACACAAACATCTTGTAGCTGTGAATTTATAACAGGAAAATTTTTACACTGGTCAGTAAAGCTCAGCTGCACTGATTTCCATTATAGTATCATGATGCAACCCTGAGATTTTGCAGAAATTTCTTGATATATTCCATATTGATATTTCACAGCATCTGAAAATGTCTTTTTTTTTTCCTTATGAAATGGCAGTCAAGACATAGTCTGCAATTACTGAAGCAGAAACCAACAACCTCTACCAGCCAGTAATCCAGCAAATCAGTTCTTATTTTTTTTAAAGAAGGATTACTACAGCCTGAAGTTGTGAAAACGAGTCTTGCAACAAACCCATCTCGTATTACTTCATGGTAGCTAGTTAGTTCCCCTTTTGCCAGCTTGTCTTTTTCCTACACCCCTTCTTTTGATTTCAGACAGGCTGTGTGAGTGAAATTTTGGGTCCAGCTAACAGATGTCTTCATATTAACCTTCACATAGGAAAAAAAAAAAAAAATAAAACACATCAGCTGTGTCTGTACAAATAGCTTGGCCTATTCTTGAACTCCAGAAAGGGTTTAAAATTATTTGTATCCTTTCATAAAAGTCAGCATTTCACTTAAAACTTGAGTCCACCACTTCAGCTCTCCTCTCTGGTATTAATGAGCCAGTGATGAAGACTGGAGGCTTGGCTGGCCACATGGACATGAAAAGCAGTCAGCATGGGAAGTGCCCATTTGTGATTGACACCGTGTGCATGTAGTCCTGCTCCTCTGCATCCTCCTCCTCTTCCATCCCTGACTGCACAGTCACTCCAGGGCTCAGGACTGGGACAGGCAGTGAGAGAAAGCACTTGAAATCCTGTTGGTTTGCACCTGTAGCTGAAAAAGGAGCATAGCTGGAGCTATGTGCCTGGCAAACTCTGAATTCATTGCCACAGAACAGATTTGAAGACAATGGTTTGAATCCCAGAAAATATCAACTGGAGATTAAACCTGAAGAGAGTGAAAACAAAGGAGAGCTCTCTGTGCAAGACCCCTGAAAGAGAAAAATGCCTGCTTTCTTGAAGACCTTAAGGATGTTGGTTTTCCAGATTCAATACGGAAAACCTTATTTTTCTTCTTTTTATAGCTGCCATCTAGTCTGGGTTCACCACCAAGGTCTTCAAAAGCCACTGAACTTGCTCTATCATTTAATTAATAAATTTATGCATAACTGTAAATCTCTTAATATCTAGACTACGATGTTTTTGTGTTATTTTATTATTTTTAAGCAAGATACTTACTGTTTCCTGTTCTCTGCAACTCACCAATTTCAAATGAAACAAGAGTACCTGGAAAGTAAATAAAGAAAAAATCAACATTGTTTTGTAATACTCTAGGGACAGTACCAGCACTTTCCATGACCTGCAATTATCAGCTGTTTAATAAAAAGTCCAAATATACTGCAAGTTTGCTTGTTAAAAGCTGACCAATGTCATGATGATAAGGTTAACACGGCATTAATAAAAAAACAAAAAATAAAAACCCGCAACTACATATTATTCCAGAAGAGATTAATGCAGTCAGAATTGACCAATGTTGACTAGCATTTTCAGTTTAAGACTCTGTTTGAGGTTCCCTGCAACATTTTGCTTATAATAATTTCACATTAAAACAATACTCCACTGAGAAGTTAGGGAACTCCTGTGGTTTGGAGGATTGTCCTGGCTTCATTCCTAAGTAAATCTTCCAAAATTTGAGCATGTTGCAAAGTTCTGAAAAATCATTCAGCAGAAGAAGCTTGTGAGTATTTCATAGCTAGGTAACTCTCCTGAGATTTTATTTGTACTCAGAATGCTGCAATCCATGCCTGCGCAGCTTGAACTGTTCTTTCTTTGCAATTGCTCTTTTCTCTTGATGGTGCTGAAACCATTATGAAAGTTTCACTGTTCTCTCAATATGTCTACTGTAGGGATGAAAAAGTAATGGCATGGGAGCAGGGGACAGAAGGTCTGTATGAGGGAGGAAACAGAAGAAATAGAGGAAAAATTGTTCAGGGCATAATATAAATATGATTCATAGTTAGCAAAAACTGGAATCCTGAATCCTGAATATATGCCAGAAGAGCACGCTGAAATCCACGAGAAACACTTATCAGCAGAAGTCCCTATGCCATACACAAGGATGTTATTTTCCCTTTGTGGCAACTTGCAATGACATCCAAAATTAATCTAAGTAATGTAATGGTTGAAAAAATAAGCTTTTAAAAGAAGAAATACAACAAGATGTGCATAGGTGTCACGTGCATAAGTGTTATGGTGAGGTCTGGGAGATCTAAATCTTGGTGATCTTCTACATCACCAGTCTGGGAGCACTTACCCATGCACCTGTGGTGGCTGCAGAGCATGGTAGACACAGAGGAGAGGGCAAGAATCTCTGTCTTTTGGTCTAGTCGCATCCTGTTTATAACTCTGTCCACAAAATTCCCTTCCCCTGATCTTTTTAAATCGTTATTATCACAGATGGCTTTGTCTTGGGACTTCCCAAGCTCATTGTGCTAAAGAGGGAAAGATCCTCTTGTTATACAGCATTTATGCTGGTTTCTTCTCAGTTTGACTGCTTACGTTCTGATGAGACAACAAGGTCTACAGATCTCTCAGGAACCATTTGTTATATTTATCACAGGAACATTTTGGCCAAAAGGCCCTCCCAGACCTTCCTTATGCCACCTGTGAAGCTGAAGAGTAAGGACAATCAAGGGCTCGTGTTTTTGAAACAACCTGCTTGGTGAGGGAGCCAGCTGTGAAAGGGCTGCTGTACACTTGAGGTCCGGGTCTGCCATCATTTATTTGCTATTTTCCTACTTGAGATTGGGTTGCTGTGTCTTCTGTCCAGTTCAGTTTCACGTGAGGATATAAGCCATGGTTTTGAGCTGAAGGTTGAACTACAAGTAAAGGGAGGCTTGAGCTAGGACTGAGGAGATCTGTCCTAGGTAGTGTAGTAAAGGTTTGTCTCCCAAATATGCACCCCACAGATATAAAAAGCCCATGGAGAGTTGACTGCTGTCACCAAGGTCCATGTGAGGTGCTGATGTGTTTTGTTGGCTTTAGCCTGGCACAGAGGCATCCTGCAGGAGGTGGTATCCAGTACCTAGAAGATGATGGCCATGGGTCATGTTGGTAGTCGGCATGGTGCGTGAGAGGAATTTTCCCCATACTTTCTTTCAAAAGAGTTGAGACTGTAGGTGCAGACAGGCCCTTGGAGGTAGAAGGGAAAATAAGAAGTGTCACAGAGGCTGAAGTTCAGCCAGGCTTCCCTGTCTCTCTGCTACAAAAGACTGGTTGATCATGCCAAACTCAAAGTTGATTTCACTGACATTGCTTGGAGCACTGTCACCAAAGTGTCTTAAAATTGCAATATGTAGGTTGCTAGAAAGTACTGGAAGAAGTCCCAAGCAATTAGACCCCAAGCATTTCAGCCTGGAACACAAAATTAGGTAGTTAGCTTTTGACCTTCATCTCTAGGTTCCTACAAAGGGCTAATAATAATTCCTCTCACCTCAGCTGGGTACTATGAAAATTAATCCATTACATTTGTGAAGTATCCAAATACTCTGAGTGCACAGAACAGCTGTTGAGAAAATTGACAAATCTCTGTTCTGAGGAGGGTTTGGATAGCGTGAATTAAGTAAGATCTCTAAGGTCACATACTGAATAAAAATAAAAGGAAATGTTATATATCCATGCGCTGAATGAGGCAGAGATCTGGGGAAAAATATAATCACATAATAATAGTCCGAATTGCAGTGCACACACCAGAAGGCCAAAAACAAGTTACAGGCAAACTCAAGTCTTCCATTTTGAAAGTTTTGTATGTTTGCCTTTACTGTGGTGCATCTGTCTTCCTTCCTTCCTTCCTTCCTTCCTTCCTTCCTTCCTTCCTTCCTTCCTTCCTTCCTTCCTTCCTTCCTTCCTTCCTTCCTTCCTTCCTTCCTTCCTTCCTTCCTTCCCTCCCTCCCTCCCTCCCTCCCTCCCTCCCTCCCTCCCTCCCTCTCTCCCCTCTTTCTTTCCCTCTTTCCTTCTCTTTTTAGAATATCATTTTTGAATGTAGTACATTTTCTGTCACCATGAAAGTGACTTTTAGAGAGAAAATACTTCCAAGCGTCTCAAATTCACTGGATTTTTCCCAGACTTTTAGAGCCTGATAGCATCCAGATCTTGTATAGTGTTCAAAGACATCTAATTAAAAAATCAGAATCTTCAGATGTTTCTGCTCTAATGCACTGAGCATGTGACTCTCGTCCTTACTGTGTGCTGAGATCCAGCAGAACTTGGATCAAGGACTCAGAGAACAATAAACCAAAGTGACAGTTAAAGTTTGTTGGTTTATGTTTGTAAGAGGAATAAAATTCCTAAACCAACAAGAGACTTTGGGCCACTGATCCATACAGCTACATTTACTGGCTTAGAAAATGTTTTAAAATTATAGTTGCAAATCATTACACAGTGCTGATGGGCAGGGTGAGGAAAGAATTAGATAATACTGAGGTACGGAATGAAAATCAAGCTTGTAGGTTCTCTGCCCTGCAGCAACACAGACAAGAGACAAAGAACGTCTCATCCACAGCCATCTCAGGGACTTGAGCAGCAAAAACACTGCCCACCCTTAGTGTTAACAGGTATATACAGAGTGTGCACTTGGCATATGATCTTGGAAAAGTCACTTCATTTCTTTTTACCCGCAGTTCTTGAAAGTACATGTTTGAGCAGCACCTAACAGCATGGAGCCCAGGGCTAGAGCTGTCCCTGGAGGTGCCACAGAAACACAACTCCTTATTAACATTCGGGCTGTGCTGAATCTTTACAAATGTTTGGCAGCATTTGCAAAACACTAGTTATGCTTCCTGCATATTGAAGGTTTCCATGTGTTTTAAAGTCACAGCAGAGGAAGAGCCACACACTGAAGGAGCTGGTGGGAGCTTAGCAGTTCTGCAAATCTGATCGCTTTTATTTCAATTACAGGCTCGTCTTGTCCCATCTTCTTCCCATGTATTTTTGTGAGCACTTTGTGAGAAAATTAATGTTAGCACAATAACTAAAAATCAGGTTAATATGTTATAAAAACAGAATGGAATATTATTACTGTGCAATCCAACCTCCTGTATAGGTGACTAAAATTCTCTGTCTGATCCCTTTACCAAGTCTCAGTTCAGCTACAGCAGTTATTTCAGGAAAAAAAAAAATCTCATCAGTTCAACATCTGTCTTTGTTTAAGGATATCTACCCCATTGCTAAATGAGCTACTTAGTAGACGGCTATTAGTATAGGTCAGAAAATACTTTTTCCAGAGACAAAGGAATTTGAGAGTGGGGGTAGGATCCAATTTGGAAAAGCCGGCAAAAAGATATCAAGGAAATGCATTTCAAGTAAATTTAGCTTTCATTCTTTTCTATAAGCACCTGGTTGAATTACAACATCCTCACTCAACTCACAAAAAAAATAAATGCGAATTGCAACAGAATTCCAATTTCAGGCTGGCAATATGATGATTATACCAAAGCTAAAATATTTTCTATGTGAACATTTATATTCAAAATTATGTGAAAAACAGAAGCATGGCGAAAAAAATATATAAAAATATATAACTATCTAATGTAGATGCTCAAAATAAAGCTAAAGACATATATTCTTAGAGCAGTATAAATCAATTGTCTCACTCTAAAGAGGTGGTATCCAGAAAAATATTTTTGGTCTATTTAATTTTTCCTTTTTTTGTAGTGGACTTTTGTATGCAGTAAAGTATACTGAGGACAGAGATTTTTGCATTCAACTATGAACCCTCCAAATTCATGCCACCTTATTTATCATGGAAAGATACTAAGTTCCCTGAAGTTTTATGAAAATGAAAGCTGGATCGAACAAGGAAAAGCTCTATCAAACCGTCAGTCCCCATATAGGAGAAGAATGCAATCATAGTTCAAGCCTTGCTACAAAGAGGACAGAAATGTTAGAAATGTTCTAACCATGGGAAAAGTGTCAGTGGGAACCTTACCTTATTAGGCACTGATGAATTCGCTCCTCCCTCAAGATTTTCCTTCCATGGGAGTTCCCTGCACTCATGTTCTCACTTAAACACAAATCCTTAAAAAATAAAAAATAAATAAAAGTTGTATCTTTTTTTTTTTTTTTTTTAAATATGGGCAGACTGTAAAGTCTGTCTGGAAAAATTAGTATAATAGCAACATATCCCAGATCAAAAGTGACACCTCAAGGCCTAAAGCAGTGAAATTTGAGCTATTCAGAACAGAAAGGACTTTCTCTCATGCTAACCACAACGTTTTCGTGGCTTTTTATTATTTCCTATTTAACTTCCAAACCCTTTTAGAAGTGTTTGGCATCCCATTTGAAAAGAAGATATTAAGAACTTACTTACATTAAACACCTCTAATTGCTCAAAAAAAAAAGATCCAACAAAACAAGGTAAGAGTTGATATTTATGGGGGTTTCAAATGGCAGATAGATCTATATCAGCAGTGCAATCACAAAGGGCTCACAGCCTTAGGAAACCATATACTTTTTTTTTTTTTTTCATACTGCCTTTAAATGAGAGGGCTTCAAATTTGCAGACGTATCTCCAGATAAACTTCTTCATCTTAAATCTCAGTATGCAAGTTCATGAGAGATGATAAATTTTCTCACTTTAATGTCCGAGACCCAGCTGACATACAATTTACAGGCTATAACCAAACAGATGTTTTTCTCCACGGTCAGTAAATGAAAAAATATTATAAAGAAATGTGTACACAAATGTTAGCCTAAAATGAAAATGTCAAAGTAATGCTCTAAGATTTGGAACTATGAAAAAAAATTATTACTATTTTGAGGCCAATTGATGTGAAACTGAAAGCACCTTAACCAAAATTACGTTGACACAGCATTGCGAGAAATTTATGCCATCTTCTTAACCCAGTAGTTTTAATTCAGCTTGTTTTCCTGTGTTTATGCATCTTGGGACAGTGCATTTGGGAAAGTGGCGGAGAATATTTTACAAGCTGGAGGGGGAAGTGGAGAATATCTTACGCACCGAGTTCATTCCCTTGTGTGCCTATGTGTATGCAATGAAGTAAAGAAATAAAAGGCAGGACATGAGAAATACTACAGTCTCATTTTGGAAAATGCTAAAAGAAAGTTTACTTTTTGTTTAATTAGCAACTGGAGTAGACAAAAAAGAGAAGAATTGAGTATTTCCTGCCCTACTGGTGTGATTGGAAATACAGTAACTATGTTTGGTCATGTTTTCCGCAGTATTTTGAGCAGATGCCCAAATTTAGTCTCAAGGAAATTTCAAGACCATCTCTTCATTTTATTCAGCCTTGGAGACTGAATGCTGTCTTAAGGCTCTGGAGAATGGAGTTCACCCCCTGGCCCACAGACCAACCTCAGGAAAGATACATCATCTCCCAGGGACTTCCAACATGGGAAATGACAAATGCTCATTCCCTGAAATAAACTTTTTCTGAGAGATGGGCTTAAACCCCATAAGGTAAAGAAAGACCAGGCTACCCTGCATGCTAACTTGATACTTTAATTGCAAGGCTCTGGAGCTAAATGATAATTGTTCCTCTCAGTGGACTTTACAAAAGTGGATCTGTCCAAGGGTGGTCCAGGAGATGAATCCTCACGATGTGGTGGCCTGAGCCGCAGTGCCCCAGTGCACGTGATGGGGAGACAACCTTTGCTCACAGATCTGTCTTCAGTGTTTTTCATAGGTTGGTTTGGGCTGCCCCCACTCACAGTGTTTGTGGTTGCAGTTCTGAGATGTGAAAAAATCCCACATTCACTTTACAGGCCCTGGGGATAAGAGGCTATTAATACATAATAATACTGATTAATGGATAGAGACAGGTCATGCACAAATCTCTGAGAAACTACCAGACAGATGTTTGTAACTGGGAACAAAGAACTCATGAGGCAAGGTTTGACTCAGGATGACTAGGAACAGCTACAAGAAGAAAGAACCTTATAGAGCTCTGTAAATAGTATGAAAGCTTGGATTTGATATAATAGTTGCATTGGAGGTATTTAGAAATAAGAATGACGATCAAAACTTTTGGCATGGCAGCAAAGACCTGTGCGAACACTCAGGAATGTATTTAATTTTTTTTGACCTGATACACAATTATATATTTTTAAATCTGGAGGAGAAATTCTCCATCTTCTGTTTGTGGATGGAACTGGTTTATAGCTGTTTATCTGATTTGTTTATAATTCAGTAGGAAGGATTTGGAAATTAGATTTATCTTTCAGAGAAAGTTATTATAGAGGAATGAAGCAGTTTGGAACAGAAATAATAAACAAGGATATGTATTCATCTTAGCAATACTGACCTTGCAGGAAATTAATTTTTATTTCTGTTTCTGGGTAATTCCAGAGAAAACTTTGCTAAATAATACACAGTTTGTTACTGAAATACATTTTTAAAGTATAAATATTTGGAGCTAGCTACACAGTTTGACCATTTGTATTAGGACCCAGTCCAGCTTTGTGGTGTTAAGGCTGCTTCACCTTGCAGCACCTTTTTAGGATGGAGTCCTAAAAGCATAGCCAAGGTCTAGAAACACTGTCAAAAGCTTTTGCAAACCACAGTCTTCCAGGAACATGAACAGGAGTTGGAAATATACCAATTCTTCTCATCAGTGCAGCCTGCTAGTACCAGGATTGAGCCCAGAGTTTTCAGAAGCACATTTTTATTTTGTCCACTAGCAATTGGGGTTGGGACTCACAGCACTCTTCCTTTTTAAAACCTTCCTTTTAGCCATTCCTTGGACAATATTTTTTAAACTTACCCCTGCAAGTTTGTTCTTCATTAAAATAATAAGTAAAATAAAATAAAATGAAATAATAAAATAAAATAAAATAAATAAAATAAAATAAATAAAATAAAATAAATAAAATAAAATAAAATAAAATAAAATAAATAAAATAAAATAAAATAAATAACCTGTGGGAGAAATCTGGATAGTCTTTAGAGAGAATCCAATCAAAGCTAGCCATACTGTCATAGTGAATATTAAAAAATAACCATAAAATAACATCTTATCATATATCTTAAGATGACCCTGACATACAGTGCTTCTAGAGGAACAGTTAGCACCTTACTCATATTTGCCTAACAAGATTCAAGTAAATAGCCCTTTCTGTGTGCACACAGACTTTTCTAAAACACCCCATACCCCACTTTTCTGCATTAGCCATACCAGCTCAAACTTGTGTGCAATGTTAAGGTCTGTGAAGAAGTATCCCAAATTCCCACACCAATATGGAAGTGATTGGCTCATTCTATCAAGTTACTTATTAATCACTGTAGGAAACTACATGTTCCCAAGTAACTCATTTGGTCTTGCTAAACTAGTAACTTCTCGGTTATTAGTAGAGTAACAGCAAGCTCTCTAAGGATGACATTAGCCGACTGTCCTAAATCACCGTTGACATTCATTTGAGGATAGCTCTCCTTTGGGAGACAACCTTTATGGATATGTTTACATAGACACTCATGTTCTTAAGCCAGAGGCTTTTCAGTCCTACCAGTACCTGCAAAAGATGTTCCTCCTTTGAATGTCCTACACCTGAGCTGGGAGGAAACCTAAGCGTGCTTCTGGCTGCAGCATTACACATTAGAGACTCATGGAAATTTATTACTTTTTCCCTCTGTAGCTTTACAAAACAGTATATTGGTTTCCCCTTCAAGAGACATATTGCTTTTTTTTTTTTCTTTATATTCCACTTGTTTTTTGTTCCATGATTTTGCAACGTTCAGTCTGTGTAAGGGGTTGTGTTAAAGGGAAATTCCTTGTGATTATTCTGCTCAGGAGAATATGATATAGCACAGAAATACCACATTCATGCTGCCGAGAACTAATAAAAGCATCTTGGAAGATCTTTCAGTTCTGCTTCTTGACAGAGGTGAGCCATGCTGCAGACATTAACTGATTGCTAATGCAAATTTTGTTTTGGGAGCAGTGAGTTACTGTGGTCATTACTGATACGTTACAAATCTTTGGAGCTCCTGTTCTGAAATATTACGTTAAACTTCAAGCATAAGACTCCTAGACTTTTTGAGGTATATTTTACCTGATTAATTTATGGAATAAGTGGTGTAAGAATCAATTTATATGCCAAATAAAATGTCAATTAAAATGGATCTTTCTCTGCTTGCTAGTTTGGGAACACGGTGTACCATGGGTTTGGCTAATACATATTGCTAGTTGATGTTTCTGCCCTTTAAAAAAATACTTTGAGGTCAATATGATTGCAGCTTTCAATTTCTTACAATTAAGTGGACACCAGAAATTCATTTAAAAAAATAAAATAAAATGGCAGATATAATATCATTAAAAATATGAATAATTTTTACTGTCAGCATAAAACAAATGTGCACTTCAAACTAGTTAGCAAGGTATTTATTAATGGGCACACACTTACACAGTACATGAAAATCCAAAGAGCAAATTAAAACTAAAACTAAAGTGAAAAATAAAATAAAAAAATAAAAGGTTGAGTTCTGATGCTGGCTGTCCTTCTGTTCTTTGTTTCTTTATCTGTTTTCAGTTTCTTCTTACATATTTTGGGTAGAGCTGTAGAGGAGTTAAAAATACAGGGATTAATTCCATCACTTGTTCAGCTCCCAGGAAATCACAGCTAATCCCAGATCCTGCACAGCTGCAGGTTACCAAGGAGGATTCTGGAGAAGGAATTTTGTCCTCTTACTGTTTCCTACTTGCCGAAGAACCACTTGCTAAAGATGCATTTTCTTATTCAAACTGCTAGAACATGAAATCTAACACCAACAGGACTTCCATACTAATCCAACACCCTGTCCTGAACAGTGGCAAACAGCATGGAAAGTAAGGAAGAATATAAGAACAGGACAAAGATAGTTGGCATTTCATAAGTATTCCCTCAGAATCAACTGATTTGTGTTTCCTAATCCAGAGGAAACATCTTTGTATTTAACCTTCTGCAGGTTGTTCTTCTGTTCTTTCTTTTCAATGTTTAATCTGTATAAACATTTACCAACCCTAACATCATCTGTAAGGGTCCCTGCATTGTCTGTGTATTGTGTGGGAAAAAAAAATCACCCTTGCTTGTCTATAGCTTGATAGTTTAATTTCATGCCCCCTAGTCTTTGTATTGAGAGAGAGTACCAGCAATCTTTCAGTATTTGTCTTCATGCCACCTATTTATCTCCCCTGGAATATTGTTTAAAAATTTGTGCCATATAAACTTACTGCTAATCTTCCACATCAAAGAAGGTTTAAGTGAGAAATTGCATGCTATTGTTAGCAGCTCAGTTCTTTCACTTGCAAATTCTTTTAGGATCCTTTGGGGATAATGTCAGCCCTGGCAGTTATGGTTTTTTTTATGTATTTGTTCCATAACTTCTACCAAAATTTTACTGAATCATTGCTTACAAACAAGTCTCTGCTAAGGGATCTCTAGACTCTTCTGGTGAGATCACAGGTGTAAAAAAATTTGTTTTTTCTTCTATGGCTTATGTTTTTAAAAATGTTGATGTACTTTGATCCTCTATTTGTTATACTGATGCTCTGGCAGGCTTGCTGCTTCTGCAGTGTTTGGAAAAGATTTTAACTATTAGTGTTGATACAATTTTCTGAGTGACAGAGGAGAACCAGGGAACACCAACACTTTAGGAAGCAACAGGGAAATATCTGTGAATTGTCCCAAAGGAATTAGAGAGCGCTGCTCTAAAAAGGTGATGTGGCCAACAGATCAGCTGAAGTTCCTCTACACCAATCCAGGCAGTATGGGAAACAGCAGGAGGAGCTGGAAACCACCACAGTTGGAAACTATGACTTAATTGCTATCACAGAAATGTGGTGGGATGAAACACATGCTGGAATAGTGCAATCAAGAGCAACAAGCTTTTCAAAAGAGACAGGCAGTGAAGGAGGGGCAGGGATTTTGCCCTCTATGTTAAGAACTGGGTAGATCATGTAGAATTGCCTCTGAGAAACAGACACAAACAGGTCCAGACCTTGTGGGTAAAAATTAAGGACCAAACCAATAAAGGACACTTAGTGGTTGGGGTCTACTATAGGCCACCTGATCAAGGGGAGCCTGTTGACAAGGCCTTCTGGCTTCAGCTACAAGAAGCATTACACTCACACTCTCCTTGTGATGGGGTATTTCAACCACCTGGATGTCTGCTGAGAAAGCCACACAGCAAACTGTAGGCCAGGTTGGATAGGGTTTTGGGCAACCTAATCTAGTCAGTGGCATCCCTGCCCATGGCAGGGAGGTTGGGACTAGATGGTCTTTAAGGTCCCTTCCAACCCAAGCCATTCTATGATGCCATGACTCTATGATTCACTTGGAAGTTCATCTCCAGTTCTATTCTGCTTTTTCAAGTGCAATCTGTCGATCTTATTGGTTTTCCTCATTTGGGCACAGTCTCAGCTTTTGGAAGTTTCTTTTTTTCTTCTAATAACCTTCCCAACTCTTCTGTACAGCCATACCAGATTTCTTTTTGTCTTTCTATAATTGAACACTTGCCCTGAGTTCCTATATGGAGTCTTTGTATATTTTCCTTGCTGCTTGCCACAGTTTTGCCCTTTGACCATCCCTTTTATTGAGCTTCCTCCCCTGTATGTAATTCTTATTGTTTAAAACAAGAATAACAGGAGTGGCATTTTTGTTTATGTAGCTCCTGTCACAATTCAAAATGACACCAACATCTAGGACTTTCCCAGAGTCATCACTAATCTTTTAACTCACGAGGCTCAAGGGCATCACACTCCATAGAAACTGTATGACTGTTGAGGATCATCCTAAAAATCTTTTCATACTTTATCAGTCCATGAACATTTAATGAAACTCATCGTTCTATGACCAATCATCTATTTCTTCACTTTGTGTTAACTCCTTGAATTTGATTTTTCCCTAATGCATCCTTTCTGCAGTGTCATGTCTGCATCTTTTTATTTTTTCTTTCCCAACAGCATTAACATAATCAATGCACTCAGACCTTGGCAGAATGGCAAACCCTTCATATACAAGAGTAGCTACAAAAAAGCTCTGTACCATTCATTTTCAGAAACAATTTTTTTTTCTTTTTTTCTTTTTTCTTCTTTTTCCAGAAATAACAGAAAGGACCTTAGTTTCAAATTTAATTAGGTAAGTGACCTCTATGAGCAATATATTCAAAATGAAGTAGTATTGAAGTGACCGTGGCTACTGTGGTCAAATCATAGCTGCTGGGTATTTTGAAATCCAGATATTCACCAAATATTGCATTCCCCTGGTAAGTTAGCATCATGGCTTGACAAGTGGGAGTTGGTTAATGACCTTAACAGGTTGCTGAGGAAAACAAGAGTGAAATTACTACCATATGCTATCTAGTGTTCAGTTAGTACAAGGTGGATAGACAGCAGTGCAGAAAGGCCAGAAGACAAAACAATAAACAGTGAGAACACAAGTAGATGATACTTTGAATCTGAGCCCTGTAATTCATCATTATATTGCAACCAAAATGCAAGTCAGTAACACAGGGCGATGAATAGCAGTTAAGGCACAGAACTGTACCAAAGACTTACAAGATGTGAGAGCTGGGGGCGCTTTCACTAACACAAAAGAGGTAAATAAATAACATCAACATGTAAGCTTAGCATTGCATGAAAGCTGTTGTTAGCATTTGATCTTACAGTCTTTCATGTCTTCCTGTGCCGCTGTGGACTGAGATACTTCTAGTGAGTAGACGCAGTTAGTTCAAGCATAATGTAATTTGGAGCTCATTTACTTCAGAGCAGTCCATGCAATCAAATCTCTGGGATGAAAGCTGTTTTTCAAATAAAAAATATCAACATTAAGGGTTTGTTACCAGTTGGTATATGCAAATGCAATAAGAAAAAGGGGAGAAATGTGGAATGATTAGGAAGGGAAAGCATGCACTGTGTATGTTCTTGCTCTGCTCTGTTTGGACAGAACTTTAACATCACAATCCAGCCTTTAAAAAATATAAAAATAAATAAAAACACTTGAAAATCTCCCCAGTTCTTCATAATCATCTTCTAGGACATTCTGAGCTTGTTACTTTGTTTTGGTTTCTTGTCTCAGCTGCTTTGTGCCCTGTGTCATCTGTAACAATTGTGGAAGGGATAAGTTAAATACCATCAAATTTGGAAAAACAGCTCATTACATCCACTCCAGTCATTTTGCTCCAACATAAATCACCACATAAGGTGCAAGGCAATAAAGACTGAGCTCCATTGTACTTCCATAGCCTGACCTTAATATTAAGTCCTGAGACTGGTGAGTCAGTTTCTGTCTGGTATTTTGACATTTGCCTCTCACTAATCATTCTGCACAATTCCATTTAAAACACTATATATTAAAGCAGAAAAATTGCATCTCTTAGGATTAATTTCTAAGTTTCCAACCCAAAACAACATTGTGATTGGGGAAAAACTGAACTGACATTTCAGTTCTGGAGATTCGGTCAGCTAATTGCTGGCATATGTAGTTAATGAACATCATTCCTCAATATATAGTTTGAGTATATAATATATAGGTTGGGCCACAAATGTAGGGCTAAAGGGAACAGGACAAGACTTGGTTTCTCCTGAGAGTTCAGTGATTCCAGTCAGAGCTTCCTCAATATCCACTGCAGCTACTCAAAACCAAGGGCACTCAACACCTCCATGGAATCAGAGCAAGAGAAGTTAGATTGAAGTTAGATTCTCAGGTTTTTGTTGGCATTTGGTGAAGAAAGATTCGGGGAATATGGGGCAAGATTCAGCCCATGTATATAGATTTCTCAAGCAAAATGTAAGCATCTAGGGCTTACACACACTTCATTACACTTACTAAAAGCTGTATTTTATGTAATATCCACATTTTGTGCAATACTTCGGTAATAAATGCATTTTCTCAAGAAGTGGAAAATGTGTGTGTCCAGGGCCATGTAAACCTAGACACAACAACTAGATGTCCAGTCCACCAGGCTCTCTGCTGAATGATGTCCTTCATGTGTCCTGAAGCTGGGCCAGTATGCAGCCATAAATGTGGCCAGGAGAACACCAGACAAAAAGGGTTGCCATCAACTGGGTGTCAGGAAGTCCTGGTCCCTGCTTCTGTTTTGTTAAACTAGTGCTGTAATAAAATCAGGCCTATCAGTGAGCAAATATTTGTGGGGGTGGCTGTTATTTTCTATCCATATATTTTTAACAACTTTAAAACCAGTTAGCCCGTCTTAGCCTGAGAGAAAGTATCAAAGACGTAATTTTCATGGAAACAGATGACCAAATAGGAAAGAGGCTTATCTGTCACCACCACCAAGTGACAGAGAACGGCACAATCTCAACCCTCCTCCGGTCACACTCTTCTCAATCACAACAATAGCCTTGATTCAAGTTGGACCAAAGAAGACATGGAAACAAAGTCTTCAGCAAACCTGACACTACTACACCACAACAGTTCATAGCTACTTTAAAGTTATTTTTTGGTTTTCAGGTTTTTGTTTTGTTTTGTTTTGTTTTTAGGAATGAATTCTGTTCAGGTAGGCCTTTGTTCTTCACAGAGCTTTCTGGATCCTGAATGGACAAAGGCACCCAATCTCTACAGAATGACAGACCACACATACGCTCCTAATATTTCATTTTGTGGACAGATCCCTGTTTACCTGAATGCCTATCTTTCTTCACCCACTAACACTGGCAGCCCGCGTCACAACTACCCTGACTCTTCCTGCTTTTTAGATGCTTACTGTTTAACTTGGACACCTGAAGTGGGCGGTATTGATTTTGTCTGTAGAACATTCCTGTGGATTACAGGGGTTTGCTTTGTCAACATGTATTTCTCTCATCCTCCTATTACGTGGCAAAATTTCTCATATGACCTTCATTAATCCATTCCTGATTAGAATGTCATTCAACTCACACTGCTTTGGACTATTAGGCTGTGCTTACTACCATATGCTATTGAATTTTTCTCTTAATGGAGACAGCAATTTTGGACTTTTTAAAAGTTTGGTTACACTAGAGATGAAATTTCTCCTTTTATTATCTCCTGGGTAGACTTGAGCTAAGCAATAGAAATCACACACCATATTGATGATGACATTGAAATCTCATATCTCTTCTTTCTAAAATTCTTGTTTTTTGTATTTACCATTAGGCTGATGGTTAGTTGAAGTTTTTGACAGAATGGTGTTCTGAATTCCTAAAGCATGCTGAGCTTCAGTCTTCTTCCTGAAGGGAGTGAAAGAAAAAAATAAAATAAAATCATGTCCTAAACAATATTCTGTCTCTACTCTAAAGATACAAAAAAAACAAGAATCAAAACAACCTCAAACTGTAACTTACTCTAACTAAATATTCACTACATATTTGTTTGGTTCTATTCCAAGATTTTAAAGTCATGCAAAATAGCACTCAATCTTTTGACTATACCGATGTTATTTCTCCCCCTCTTCCTTTACCAGGACTAAGGGTGGCCTGGATTTTTCATCCTTTTTCTATCATCCTTTAGTACATTTTCCCCTCTTGCTGGAGAAGAGCCCAGTATAAGGTTCCTGATACAAATACACTCAGATTACCAAAAAATGAAAATCCAGATCCAACTCTTGTCAATTGACCTTGAATTTCCTTTGTTTTGAAGGTGTCACAGAACAAAATTCCTCAGAAGGTAGAGGCTGGTAGACTTCTTTTCCTCTCTAGCAAAATTTATGTTGCTTTTGAAAAACCCCAAATGGAAAAATTTATCCCAATGCTTAATATTTGTATTTCTGCCCAAAATAGTCATCATATTTCTTATTTGTGATGGAAAATAGAAATTTTCCACAAGGCGGGCACTTTATATAGAAAACCAATTTGTCTCTGCAAAAAGCCAAAGAATCCAGCAGTCAATTTTCTATAGAACAGCAATATTGATGGAGACATTTGGAGAGGGTCTGCTTACCACAAAATAGCACAGGGGCTTGGGAAAGACCTCTAGAAAAGCTTGATCTGCTGATGCACAGAGCTTACAAAATCCTTTTCACTGGCTGATCAAGTTCTACCCTACAAACCAATTTCTTTCTTTGCCATCACTATTAAAATATTTGTCCTGAACAGCTACCTGGATGTCAATCCCTACATTTACTCTCACCTAGGTTAATCCACCTGCTTTTCTGCCAAATTTTCTTTAGCCTACATAATTCCTTTTCTTTCCTTTTATCTCAGTTTATATTTTAGCAGGTTACTGAACCAAGCTTTCTCTAAAATTCTTATGTCTTCATTTCTTTGCTCTGCACCTGCTGAATTCATCTGCCTTGACCATGGATTGCTAAAATTATACACAACACTCCTGATGAGATCTGAACGGTCCTTTGTGTGTCACCTAGCTTCATTACTTTTCTAACTCTACAGCAATTATCACTCCTATATGTCCTAAGATCACATTTATTTTTCACAGCCATGTCACACTAATACTCATGTTTGCTACACGCTGTCTTGTACGCACACAAATTCCTGCTACTGCACTTTATCTTATAGAGGAAACACTTGTTCATTGTTCTTTAGCACATGACCTTCCATTGTGCTCTATTAAATTTCCAACTTTTTTCTAGTACTTCATTTTCAGGTGCTCCAGTTCCATAAGATATCCAGATCCTGCTTTCTATTGACATCTTGAATCATTAAGAGATTTTTTTTGTCAAAATGAAAATCATTACTGAAATTAACAAAATAGGACCCTAGCCTGATCTCTGAGGAAATTCACTGTTATTTCTTTTTATCCACCTATTTACATATCTGCATTATTTGCCAGGTTCATTTAACCCCATTTTGGCCAAATAACTTTTTTTTTTTTTTTAAGCTCCATCATTTCAGTTTTAACTAGCTATTTCTATGACACTGTATCAAATGATTCACTGACAGCTATTGAGACTAAGTCTGATGCATTTTCTTTGCATAGATTATATGTCTTAGTAAAGTATATGATTCTATTTTTCATTTGTCTTCCCTTCTGTACTTACTCTTCTTTACATTTCTAAAGCCATGTTTGCCATTTTATCAGTTCTATTTTTCTGTAGTTTTTGAGTTTTGTTAGGTTTGCTTGTAGGGCTTGCTGGCATTAAAACAACCCTAAAAGCAAGAGGGGCAATTTTCCCTTCATTGTATTAGTATATAAAATACTTGTAATTTTCAGAAATACAAATATTTAATTTCGTCATATCCAACAGAGGACTCAAAAATCACTGATCAAACCTGAAACTTTGTAGTAAATCATAGTTGTCATGGCATTAGCCAAGTATTTTCCGGCAAGTCATATACCCAAATTATGTATATTATTTTTTATTCATAAATTTAAAATATCAGATTCTATTTTCTCTATCTATGTTAATGAACAGAATACCCATTAATTTAATGCATTCAATAGTTATTTATGAAAGGACCTGCCTATAAGGGAAATAGGAAAAACTGAATAGCCTGGTCACAAAATTGGAAAATCTTCTTGTACTGAAGAGACCTTCTCTCACTCTTTTGAAATCACAGAAGACTTGAGAGTCTTACAAATTTTAGGGAGAGAGGACGAAATTGCGTACTTTAAACTAACTATTACAGATTACACTCTAAGTCTTCTGTGAACAGTGTCCCTGTGCCATATTTAGACTGAAGACTTCATTGTTACAGACATCTCTTTAATCAAGCCAATTTAAAGTATATGAGTTCTGAGATTAACATAGCAAAAAAAAAGTCTTCCTTTTTTTTTTTTTTATATAGGACTTCTCTGTCTTTAGGAATATATTTTTAGTAGCCAAGCTACTTGTAAATTATAGCAAGATTACGCCAAAGACTTCTTTATATCATTATTTTATTGGTTAGTTATTTGCTCTGTTTGGATGTATTTGGCATGTATTGGGCAGTTGGCAAACTGTCATTTTGCAGGCCATTGATAAAATAAAAAAGCAGTTCATGGAGGTATTTGAACATTACCACTAACAGACACAATCCCAGCTATAGCCTCAAGCCACTCTTCATGCCTAGAAACAGAGAGGCACTGTTGGTGATGCTGAACTGGAAGACAATGAAAAAGCTGAGATTACACTTAAGCATTTCCTTAGAGAACTTCCTCTCTATATCACGCTGCTTCTTTGTCTAAGAAACAAGAATAGAATTCAAGAGATTAGGTGGACAGAAGATGACCAGTAATGACGGCAAAAGTTCAAAATAGCTAGGCGGACTTTTTGAACATGAACATCTCCTGAAGGTGTAGATGAAACCCACTGATTAATGTTTCTTCTGTTCATTCAGAGAATCTGTACATCACATTCACCTCTGAATGCAACTACTACGTTTGGTACTGATGGGTCATCTGTTGCACTGTAGCAACACTGATGCTTCTCACAGGATGGCATTGTAGCCAACAGTCCCCCGGAGCCTGGCAAGGTTTGAATTCCCACTAGCACAAGCCGGACGCAAATAGCTTGCCCCACTCAGGCATACATACATAGAAATGGCACCTTTTCTGTTGTGCTTTGATCTGTTCATTGAACCAGGCTCAATAATATCATGCGTTAACAGTTCAGAAAAATTACCAAGGCTAAAAATTGGGGGAATTTTCATTTTCTTCAATACAACAGATCCAAACAGCATATACATTAAAGGCAGAAGCAAACCTCCCCTTTTTCATGGAAACCCTCTCTAACGTCTATTTCTATTGCTGATGAAATCTTCCCTTAAACATCTTGATTGCAGAAAAACAAACAAACAAAAAAGGATAAAAAAAAATGCAAGATAACTGTAGAGTGAATCTTTGGGAGATTTAGGAATATCTCATGAAGGCTTAGTGTGAAGAGCACTCCTTTTGCACTTTACTTAGTACTGTGTTCTGCACAAAGTGAAAGAAAAAGATCTCTCTGAGGTCTAGAAAGAAGGACTGGAAACACGTAAAATAACTTGAACAGCTAAAGAGATAACCAGCTCTGGAAGTGGCACGTTGTCTAAGACAGCTTGTACACATGCTTTGAGGAAAATCCTTCTAAGTTTTTCATGCTGCTTGGATATTTCTGGCAACCGTATGTTATGAATTCAGTAAACAATAATTGTTAGATGATTGAAGAAAAGAAAAACTTTTAAACAATAAAAGCAACGGTTTTTTAGTCTCTATATACATGACAAGAACATGATTTGTGGATAGAATGGAAACTGTCAAAACATCTTGAACTCCACAAACAACATAAATAAAGATTCAGCTCAATGGGGCTGATGTCATTGCTTCAATATGGAAAGCTGTCAGCTTCTCCATGTGCCTGACAAAAATCAGCTACTTTTCCTACACCATGTATTAGAGGTTTCTGAAGAGACAGCTGGCCAGGCAGAACAGAAAGTACTTGTCACAGATAACTACTGACATGGACCTTTCCTGTGAAGGCAGACTTTTCCAACATCTGGAACTGGAGCAAGCCTTTTGGCTCCTCCAAGTATTAGGGGAGCACAGAGCTTGCAGGACTTTGGCATTGCTCATCAATGGGCCCATTACCTGATGACGAACTTTCCATTATCACTTTACTGCCCCCTCTGTAACACCTGGGCCTTGCTGATTCCAAGTAATAACCATTTCAGTCAAACTTCTCCACCACCTCTTTTGTAAATTCTCTCCCTTTTTTGGACTTCATCCTTTTCCTCCATGTCTGTGCAATCTGTGCCTAGAGGATACCTCCACAACCTCCACAAAATATCTCTCTTTATTCTTTCCTCCAAATTTGCTAGGACATTCTTGGAAATGACATCAAATCTACACCAAGTGTCTAAATTTATATGCCATAACGCTATCCAGTCTTCGTTGCATAAGTGTATCAGGCTAATTTTTATATATCTCCATATATCAACAGCTGTTTTAATTTCTTTTTGTTCATTATTTTTTCCCTCAACAGCTGGCACTGAACGGTGCTATGTTTAAGTAAAAAGAACTTTAACCACACTTTCCAGGCTTCATCTGTGAATGATTTGTATTCTCTTCAGGAAAAAAAAAAAAAAAAAAAAAAAAAAAAAGCACTCAGCCATATCTAAACAAAATCTTAGTATTTGATGCATCTCTTTCATCTGTTGCCTCTTTCATGTCAAAGAGTCATCATTAGGAATAGTGACAGAAATAATAACCATTGTTATGGTTGTTGTTGTTGATGGTTGGGAAATATCTGATAATTTTTCTTTTTGTCCCATAACGCTGATTCTTTGAAAACAAAACATGACAAAAATCTGGTTCTGGACAACCTTCTGACAGAATGTATATAAGTTTCAAAAATTCTTTGCCAGTTCTGGGACATGGGGACTGCCTTATACCCAAGATACGAGTTTCTGTCATTCAACAAAAGGAGTAATGATGACAGTTCCCAAGACTGTTTCTACACAGAACGTTAACACTAATTTGTTAATTGGTTTCCCAGGCTACTCAGCTTCAGCAGCCTAATGAATCATTTGCTCAAAGAATCAAACACTGGGATTTGGTGTCTGGCATCCCTTGTGTCCTCAGCTGCTGGGGGAGTCCAGCTGGTGGATAGTCTGCCTGATAGCTCCTCTACACAGGGACTGCTGTTGGGTTTACTGCTGTACCTGAAGTACCTGAAGTACCTGAAGAGCCTTGACACACAGAAATTTCACCCAGAGTGGTTGCATTTAATGACTGCTTTCTTAGACATTCATCTCACAAAGTGCAAGAAATAACTTCTAAAGAAAAAGATAGTAAGGATTTTCCAAAACCTTGAAATAATAAGACATCAGATTCCTGTAATAGGGAAAAAATAGATAAACTGTCCTGAGATTGCTATTTCGGAAAGCCGTATAGCTCTTAAGAAAGTGCTAAGAGCACCCCCAGCCAGCATATGTCAGCAACCAGGAGTCCAAAGGGGAACCCTGGACGCTGGTCTCAGGAATCAGGGGGGATGCAATGTGCAATTCTTCATTTCCAAGAGGTTTGACCTGGGATTCTGCCCTGGAGTCTGAGAGCTAGCGGCATACCCGGGTTCTTCTCCAACCCAGCTGTTTTAGGAGTAGGCGCAATTTGACATTTCAGTTCAGCTGTCCTGCACAGAACAAAGTCAATCTGAAGGGGTACAATTTTCTGCTGTAATGAAAATATTTTCATTACTTGATCATATGCCATCCTAGAAAAAGGTTTTATTTCTACATTAATATGTCCCTCTGCTCTCAGCATGCAGGTCATAACACTGTTCATTACAGTTTGTAGTGTTTCTTTTTAATGATATCGCAGAGGTTATAATCAGATCTATGTTCTTAAAATATGAAGGGAATTTTCTCAAATACATTAAAAAAATATGAAAATTCTCTTCAGCTTTGTCCCAGAAGTGTCCTTGGCTTTGCTTATAGCTAATTATTTTGGGTGGCATAAGACTATTTAGAAGTCTTATGTTGCCTACTGAGCCCCTTTCAGTATATACCACTGAAATTACAGCACATGTGAGACAGCAGAAAGATAAATCTAATTTATTCTCATTCTCAGCTAAAAGCCAGCACATGAACTCTGCTTTTTCTGTGACAATAGACATGGATTAACATGATTCTCACTTTATTATATATTGTAAATGCCTTGTGAGGCAAAAGCAATATCTATACCCCAGTATAAACTGCCCGGCAATCTTACAAAGTTGCCTTAAAACATTGTGCTGTATTGACACCTCGAAAAAAAAACAGCTAGGGGGCACGAAAGGTTTTGTAATACAGTTGCTGATCTGCCCAGGGGTCTCTTGGCTGACCCCACATCACCGTGTAGGTTTGTGTGTGCGTGTCTGCTCCGGGGGGACCGGGCCCGATCGCCTCGGTGTTTTGACAGGCAGCAGGGATCCCAAAATCCCAAAGCTGGCACCGGTGCCCCGGCACACCGTCGGGACGGGCACCCGGGACCCTCAAAAAGAAGCCTGAGGGGGTTTCTCGGGCTCCTGGAGGCTGGCAGCGAGGGGCGAGCGCTGCCCACAGCCCCATGGCGGCGCGGGAGCACCTGAGGGGCGGCGGGAGCGACCCACACCTCATGAGGGGAGCGGGAGCGGCGGCAAGGGGGAGGAGGAGAAAAGCCAGCGGCGGAGAGGGGCTGAAGAGAGAAGCGGGAGGGAAGCGAGCCGGGGCGTAGAGGAGGAGCTGAGAGGCGGCGGGCAGGGACTCGGCGGGGCCGGGAGCTGACGGCCGCCGGAGCGGGCGGCGGCGGGGGCAGGTGCGGGAGCTGCCTTCAGCCGCAGGGCGGCGGCCGCCCGCGGGGCGGGGGGCTCGGCTCGGCGCCCCGGGCAGCGGCGGCCCCCGGGCCCTATGGTGCCGCGGCGGGACCCGGCTCCTGCTCGCCGCTTTCCGAGGGGGCCCGCGGAGCGGCGCGGGGCAGCGGAGCCCAACGGCGCTTGGCTGGCATGAGGAACCTGCCGATCCTCCTCCTCCTCCTCTGCTGGAGCCTGGGGCGGGTAAGTCACCCTGCGGCGGGAGGGTAGCGCTCGCCCCTCGCTCCGCACCGCCAGCCCTGCCCCGTCTGCCCCGCTCCTGTCCCGGAGCCGCCTGTGGCGGTTCCCTCACAGCTTCCCCTGTCCCCCTGAGGGGGCTCCGAGGCAGCCGTAGCAGGTGCGAGGGACCTCGGCTGGGCAAACTCTCTCCGGGCGGGAGATACGCGACTTCTGCCGCTGTAATTGCGGAACGGCGAATGATCCCCACCCATCCACAGGGATTTGGGGCTCCTCAGCCCCGCCGGCACCCCGGCAGGTGGCGGTGCCGGGGGGACCCCGCGCCCCCGGCCGCTCCTCAGGGGCCGGGACGGCTCCTGCCCCGGCCGAGCTGGGCTGAGGGGAACGGGCGGCGGGGCCGGACTCCCCGGGCCGGCGGCGGTTGGGTCTTGTTCCCGGTGGTTGTGGCTTCTTCCCGGTTATTGTGGCTTGTTCCCGGTAGCTGTGGGTTGTTCTCGGTTGTTTTAGTTATCTCGGCTGTCCCCGAAAACTACTTCACCGAGAGTTTCTGCAGACACCGCAGAGCATTGCCTTGGTACGGTCTAGAGGGTCATTAGCAATTGTAGTACGTGCACAGTTAATTCCTCTGTAATATTAACATAAAAAAGCATTCAGAATATTAAAATAGTTTCTTTTAAGGTATCTTCCTTCAACATCTCTATATTTTTAAGTGTTTCTTCAGTTGTAAGAAACTTCGGTTTCTTGCAGTCTTTAAAAGTCTACAATGTTTCCAAAAACATGACCTCAAATAAAATAATAATAAAAATCTACCCTCTGAATCTTACCGTTTTGTTACTGTAAATTTAAAATCTGAGACCATTTCCAACAAGAGTTGGGAAAACATGCTGAAGGTAAATGTAAACTACTTGTCAAACAAAATGTTTTTGCCAACTGATTGCTATTCTGGGTGCCTTAAAGGTTGTTCAGCCACTAAGAATGCTGAGAGACTCTTCAGCTGGATTTCCAAGTCCCTGTGTACCTTTGTAATACACACTACAGTGCACACAGGTCTGTAATCACTACTTACAAAGAATAGCCTACACTTGGTAAAGCAGAAGGAAAGACAGATACGCATATCTGGCTGGCCCTGAAGGCTGGTGAGTGCCCTCAAAATTCATTTTGGGGTTCTCGATGTGTTTCGGGACACCATCAGTGCCACACAGGACTGAGCCCTAAATCTCCTTAGCTGGGTGAAGTACATCTGAAGGAAACTGGGCTGTGTATTGGAACAAAGTATGTTACGGTTTGGCATGCATCCCGTATTTGAAAAGTAATATTGCATTACCTTAGGGTAGTACCAAATATATGTTCTCGAAGTAATCTTCAATATTAGATCACCGGTAGTGGGAAAGTTGTGGTTCTTTTCTAAGTACTTATTTTGCAAATTTCATTCACGGAAGTAGCTGCTTTGATTTACTCCTCATTTATTTAACATTTCCATTAACTGGAATCCACCTTTCCAACACCCATTAATTCTTATACTTTTTGATGAGTAGGAGGTCTACTGTCAGCTAGTGAATGCTTGCAATTGACAAAATAACATTTTTTTTTTTTTTTTACAAAATCTGTTATATGGAAGGAAAATGCATTAAAAGTCATTATGTTTACATGAGCCTTTTATTCTAAGTAGGAGCTATCTGGAAAGCACATAATACATAACAATATGCAGTTATTTTCAGTTTAACTCTGAACTTTCTACGATAACTGCTAGGAATCCTAATTTAAGTTAAGGATTTGTAAAAATTCCTTTAAAAAAATACCTGCCCAGAAAGCTTATAATTTAAATAGTCAAAATATGGAAAATGGAAATAAGGTTCTGTTTTCATAGATGATGAAATGACAAACTTTGAGGAGAAGAGACAGATTTCTGGAGTTTCCGTAGAAAACATCTCCTGCTGTTATCTTACAGTTAAGCTACGTTATGTTATGCTTATGGTTATCACGGTGTATTTTTAAAAGCTGTGCAACTGGCTTGCCCACAGGGAGCCCGTGGAATAACCGGGCTCTCAGTCCGAACTCCGGTCCCAGGTTCCAGGTCCCCAATCACAGCTTCATTAAGTATTGCAATTTTGAAAAATAGTGTCTGATGAATCAGAGACTATTACCAGATCCTGCTATTAAAGGTCTCCCAGAAAAAGTAAGAGACACCACCCTTTCCTCTGTAGCTAAAAGTGTGAGGATGACTGAAGTACAGCATATTCGTGTTTTATTTCATTATGATCTCTGTGAATCCCACTGATGTCAGCATAGCTTCCTAGTGTCTTGTTTCTCTCCCCATCTATATCCCTGTCTCTTCCCATGGACATAAATAAATAGGGGCAGGGCCGTACGTGAGTAAAGGCAATATTGTGTTCATTTAAAATAAAATCTTTTTTTTTTCTTTTTTTTTTTTTTCTCCTGTGTAGGACTTGCTTGAATCAAATAATCATGCTCTGAGGCCTTCATGACATAAAATATACATGGTGGAAAAGGGAAGAAAATCAAAATTTACCATGTCAAAGATAATGCAGTTTGATTTGGTTTTATGTTCTGTGTTTACGTTCTTGCTTCAGTTTAACTCATTGTTTTGTTGGAGGAAGAAAGTATTGGCAAATGCACTAGAAGGTTAAATATTTTCTTGTAAACGACAGTTAACCTTAAAATGCTACAGGCAGGAATTAGTGAATGCTCTAGTGCATTATTTTAACCTTTTGTTTTGAAAAGTCAGTGTGTGAGAAGCTAAAATGGGCACCGTTTGTGTACGTAAAATGTTGAGCACATACTTAGGCAAAAACAGTATCAGTTTAAGTTGTGGATTTCGTTATTAGTAGTTGGATCCTTTATAAAGCATTTTAATTCGTGTCTCAAGACCCTGGCCCATTTGTTAATTTGACACAGGTGAATGGTGTCCATCCAGAATGCAGATTTCATTTGGAGATTCACAAGGAGGAAACAAGGTGCATGGAACTTCTAAAGAATGCAAAACCACTGGACTACAAAGGTAAGAAAAGATGAGCTGTAATGTTGAGACAACTGGAGTATTGAGGTTTTTCTCCCTTTACCTTCTTTGCTAGCTCAATTGCAGTTGTCATATTTCTTTGTATTGTGCTTATAATTTATATGTATTTTAAAATGCATTAAAAAAAAAAAAAGCTTTAAAAAGCTTTTTGCCTTAAAATTACAGCCACAGCAAATATGTGGTGAGAGGTGTGCTGGGCTAGGCATGCTAGATGGGAGAAAATATGCACTGATGTTTTAGGCTGTTGCTGCTATTATTTTTCACAGGCAGAAAAGCTGCAGGGTGGTTCTGATAGGACCAGCAGAAAGAGCAAGTCTGAGGAAAAGTTGAAAGTCTTGGATCCAAGTGTCTCACTCTAGCACTGTTTGAAAGTAAAATACTAGTGGCAGGAATGATCACTGGGTTTTCCAGGCAGGAGACGTTTTAGATACAAGATCAGATTCACCTGCATAAGGCCACAGTCATGCAAAGGAAAAATTGGACACTAGTGTTACATTCAGAAAACAAATTTACTCTGTTACTATAGCATTTTTATCTTCTGTCTAGATAGAAAGAAATACACAGATGCAGATATAGCGAACAGGAATTCGACAGAGGAAAAAGGGAAGAGGAGAATGTATTTTTTTATTATTTTTATTTTATTTTAGATTTTCCTAGATTTCCCTGCTACAGTTTCACGTGAGTAGAATGTAAGATTGTCAAAAACGAACAAACAGAAAAGTATGACAGTTTTCTTTTAAGCTGGTGCTGTGGATAAAGCCATTTGTTCAGCAAGCAAAATGTGAAGGTGACAGACAAATCCAGCCTTGGGCTTCTTAGGAAAGTTGAAAGTCTGTATTTATTATATATATATATATATATATATATTTAACTGCCAAATGTACTAATGTTTTGTAATTAGTTATCTTTTGTAAATCATATGCAGAACTTGTGAGCAGAAAGCAGTCTCTATGTCCCTCCTGGTGAAAAGGTAAAAGTGCTTCTTGGAGCGCTTCATTTGCATACGTTACTTGCCCAGCGCTCCTCTGGTAGCATGCAGAGTATTGAAAGAAAGGTGGATTCTCAGCGAGATGTAGAAAAATGGAAGGAAAATTTAGATCTAAGGGCACGTTTTGGGGTTCAAAAGAGAATTTTGATTCTTACAAAGTAAAGTCACATCTAAAACTAACCATTAACTTTCTGTTGTCAAATGCTTTTCAAGTGGTTGGAAGGATTTCACTTGAAATTAGTTGAAATGTCTCATTGGTGTCCTGCGTTTTGCTGTTGTAGTGCCGTTATGTGTCACCTCAGAATAACTTGGCTCCTTGGAAGACTCTTGCAGTGCAGTATTTTTTCTTTGGCTGAATTAGGTGATATGTAGTATATTTGCTTTTCCATAATCTCTCCGTTTTGAACAGTCTCTGAAGATGATTATGATACTTCAAGGACCTGCCATCTGCAGTGCCCTTTGAGCATAAACACAAGTCCCAAATCATAATCCCTTCTCCACCTCTTTTCTTGATTTGAATTTGTAAATCCCTCAGTGCGTATTCTAATACCAGTTTGTATACAATGATTAAAAGGATCATCATCAGTTTTGTATTTTACTATTATTTCTCATTTTGATTAATCCAGATCAGTAATTAGAAAAATTATAATAACAGTGAATCTCTTCCAAGCACATTCTTAATGGAATAATTTATTTACATTTAGATTTTTTATTTATATGAGCGATAAAAGAGAGATGTCTGTTACATAAATAATACCAGTGTGAAGCCATATGGAGAAATAATTACTAGCCTTGCTTAATGAATTAAATTATGAATTAATAAACTCACTATTAGCTGTTACAAGGTTTTGAAAGTGAAGTTTTCTTCAAAATGCATTTTTGTGATCCAGATGCTGGACTGCTTTAAGGGTATCCTTGTCACGCACACCAGTTTCATTTTGGGTTTCTCTGGTGAAGAGGTTTTCTGGCAATATTTCTTTCAAAGCCTCTTTTCGCTGAAAGAGTGGGGTTTCCTGAAGACAAAATGCTGTGTAAGAACTTTATAACCTCGAAGCAGACAGTATCTCTGATGCTGTTGATTTAGCCGTGCAGGTAGAGATACAAGAGCGGTGGAAGGATTTATGAATTTAATTGAATGCCTGGCTGAAACAAATGGAATATTCAATTTTGTAGGAGACTGTAATAAAGCCCCTATGGTAATGAACCAGTAGTAACTTTATGTTTAATGTTACAGGAGAATTTATCCTATGCTTCACGTTACAGATACCTTTACCAACAACCTGTCCAGAAGAGCCTGTGTTAAAAATATCTGTTTGTATTTACTAAAATATTAATGTGTCCTTATTTTCCAAATAAAATCTCTGAATTCATACTAAGATGTAAGGAGTATTTTGAACAGAGACATGCAGATTTTCACAGCAATACTCTGGCTGCTAATAAAGAAGAGTTACTAATGAAAATGGGCAAGCTGGAACTAGTCCAAGCCCTAGCTCCACACCTAAAACTTGTATTGCTCGTGAAGCATAATTCATTACAATAAATTCACAAAACCCACTTCACTTTTTCCTGAATGAGAAGGACAGTTATACAACCCTTGTCATGCTTTTCTGACTTCAGTATATGATACCTGCCTCACAAAAGTTACAATGAAATACAAGGTCCTGTCTAGAATTTGGAAATGAAGGTTCACTGGAGGCTTGGGTCCCCATTATCAAAATCAGTGGGAATTTTTCCATTAACTTCTTAAGCATCTGGGAAGCCTTCACATCTCTGTGTAACATGCTCCAGAATTTGACTGTCATACACAGTTAATGAGTTTTGGAGGGTCCAAATTTCATAGGACAGGCAGTTTGTCCCTTTGGCCTAAATAGCAACTATGTGTGGAATACCGTATGTGTACTAATACTTCTCATCTCTGTGCTAGGAATATATAAAGGAAAGATTTAACGATGACTGTGGGTTGGTTTTTTCTGACATCATAAAATGATGTTATAGTCATCATTAGCTGCTTTATAAAGTGCTGAAGAGTTACTTCACTGCATAATTTCTGTAGTGTGCCTAAAATTATTGGCTATGAAGTCCATGAAGGACCTGCTTGCTTCATGGTTTAATAAAGCAATAGTGGGTTTTGCAAGGAAACACTGTATAAATACTGTGTAAACATCCTCTGAACAATGTTAAGGGTATATTAAAAGCACATGACTTTCTGATTTGCACCCTTTGGGGGAATTTCAAGCATTAGCCTTTCTTCCATAGTGGAGAGTATTACACTATATTTAATGAAAAAGACACTCTCCAAAGATCCATGGCAGTGCCTTCATTTGTGTAGTGATCGTGATCTTAGCAGATCTAGTTGTTTATTTTATGTAGACAGCATTAGCTTCCATCCACATTTGTTTTCTCCTTCTATAATTTGACATGTAAGGTATGGATGTACCTGAGCTAGAAGCCCAAGAGACCTCTGGCTGTTGTCTTGTTTTTGGCGGGCAGATTAATTCCATTCTAAGTTGCCCATAACTTATGGGCTTTGAGGTTCATATGAGAAAACACTATTTCATACTTTACATTCTACCTATGACCTGTGTTCTCACACAAACACACAAAAAAAAGGTCCCAATTCAAATGATTGCAAATACACAAAAATACACCACCAGTTTCCGTCTTTGCTCAGTATTGAGAATTTTACCTTATAGAGCAACTGATTAATTTCTGTTCACCTTTAAATGAAAAGGGAAATCTTATAATCAACAATGTTGAAACTCAGTTAATAGGCTTTTTAACAGGGTTCTACAACAAAAAGTTCTAAAACAATTTCCGTATGAAAAAATGAAGTCAATTTAAAAAAAAAAAAAATTGGCCTGAGTGGCTACACAGTTAAATAAATCTTTTGAGTTCTTGCTTTCCAAAATGTTTTTTTTGTGAGACCCATATGACCAACAATGTATTTATTTTTACATATGACATCTTAACTTTGAGGAAAGGATGTAGATGGAAAGAAAAATGGCTTTGGAAAGAATTTCGTAAACCTTTCAAAGAGCAGCTTCTTAATGCCCGTAGTAATGGGAAATTAAAATGGACAGGACTACCAAAACGATATGCTCACTTATTCATAAATTTAAAGCAAGAGGAAGCAATGTTACTGTATAATCTAATCTCCTGAACTACACTGCCAGAATTTCCCTCAGTGACTGCAGCACCAAATTTCTCTGAAAGCTGTTCACAATGATGGGAATCTAATATTGGTTGAAAAGTTAGTTTGTCTGACAAATCTTTGCTCTTAAGGTTACTTCTACAGTTAGGTGCCTGTCGTGCATTCCATACCCACACATATACACACATACATATCTCTGTATCACACAAATGAAGGACTGACTCTAAGTATACCAACCTGAAGATCACTCTATTCTCCATATCAGTAAATAAGAGACGTACACAAAGCTGGATGAGGTCTTTCTTTTGCTGCATGAAAAGAAACCTTCTCAAGGTTCTCTCTTTCTTAATCCTCTCAATCTCATCAAGGTCTTTAATCAGTTAATGTTTGTTTTTGCAGCTTTCTCTGTAAGATGAATCAGTAGTTTAGACTGCAGCACTGCTTAAAGAGTTATCTGAGGTGGCGTTAAAAGTAGAGTTTAAAGATAGGGGGACCATGGAACTTCCTTTCACACAGCACCAGTAACTCATGTCAGGACAACTTTTCTGAGCTGAGTTGCTGCTTTTCTAGCTGCAGAACAGGCATGCTGCTACTTTTTGGTTCATGCATTTTTTTCCAAATATTTAAGAAGCTGAGGGGACTGTTTTGAATGTTTGGTTATTTGTGGCTTTCATTAATTGGAGTGTCATTGTTAATGAAACCACATAAAACTGTCAACATCTGGGCTTTGGTGTAAGCTATACTTAATTATTTGAGAGCGGAAGACAGAGTGAGCTGGCTAGTCTTTTAAGGAGCTGGGCCATAGGTGAGAAAGCACCTTGAATGAAAGGAGGTATGGGAAGTGTAGTAGCCTATGGAAAACTAATCAACATGAAAAAAAGTGGAGAAGAACAAAAAAATGTCCTGGTCAGCCTCATTCCAAATCTCACACCATGAAGTTACTAAGAGTGACCGAATGAAGCTTTTCTGAAAGGAAAAGAAGCAACATGTGGTTCTATTCTACAGTTTTGAAGGTCTAAAATTTCTACGCCCCCAGAAGGTAAGTAGAAATTCATCAGTGGATATTAACAAATGGCATTTGGTACCCTGAAGAAAGTAATTGTACAACCATAAAGGAATATTCAAAGTTGTCTCTATCAAGACTCAAATTCAAAACTGTGTGTTTCTGTGAACAGAAACTACATAGTGTAGTTTTTGGAAGATTCTGAAAGAAATTCACAGAAACACACAGTTTTGAATTTGAGTCTTGATAGAGACAACTTTGACCTTGACAGTCTACTCTCCACGACATCCAAAGTTCAGATGCCATGAAGAAACAGTCCTGAATGCACTAAAAAAATTCCAATTAATAAATCAAATAGCACATAGGTGAGAAATAATCCAAAGTAACAGAAATTTATAGTCCCAGTACCTTACATGGACTTTTTTTTTGTGTGTGTGTGTGGGTGAATTTTATATGAAAAGGAGATTGATATTTAATGGTATTTTATGAAGAATGGACAGCATGTCTAAACTGGGGCAAGCCAAAGGTGAACATAGCTCTTACGGCTTTGCCTATAAACACGTATTTTTCCAGTATAAGACAAAATTATGTTCTTATGGTAAGATAAGAGTGCTGTCTATTCATACAAGAACACATTCTGTTGTCTCCAAGAAACATTTTAAGTAATTAGAAAGCAAGATTTATTTGGTAGAAAATTTGAATGGAAATGTGTTTTCTTTTTCAGAGCTTTTTTTTTTTTTTAATGTTTAGCTCAAAACTTCCATATTTCATTACAGTGCTCTAATATATAAATTACCTTAAAAATGAAATTGACCTACATATTTTTGATATTCTGGTGGGAAACTGTTCTTCAGAAAGGAAATACAGTATTTCTGAAATTTCTTAATTTAGTGAAACCCAGTAATCCCCCAGAAGCCTCAATAACAGCATTTTTGCCATTCCTAGTAATAGGACTGGCTTTTAAAAATCTATAAACAGAAAACATTTTAGATGGATATGAGATAAAGCCTATTGTATTTTTCATTTTGTTTGACTAGTTAAATCTGGTGTATATTGTGTAACGTCCCTAAATTCTTCTCGTTGTGTGGGTGTCATTTTAGTTGATCAGTAATTAAAAAATGTTTATATTCACGTTTCCTCAGCATTTGTGCCTGATCAGAGCCTGTATACATTCTGCAAGGTTTCACAACAGTGCTATAGTTCAGCATAGGCATTGTGGAACTGCTTTTGGACAGTTTTGCAGCTCGTGACCTCATGTACACGGGAGCGAAGGCCACCAGCTCCCAGGGCCTGTCCCACCCACAGCCAGGGAGCAGAGCAGGCCGGGGCCATCAGGCACCTCCTTGGCGGCATCAGCCCTTGGGTGAGGGTCAGGATCGAGCCTGGTGCAGAGTACCAGGGTTGGGCATAGCCCTGGGATGGCTGGGCAGGACCATAGGGGTGGATCGGAGCCCAGGCCAAGGCAGGCACAGGCGTCGGTGATGAAGCTGAAGACAGGTTCACCCCCAGCACAGCTGAAGGTGAGCCCAGACCTGAGCTTAGCTGGGCAGGGGGAGCGGGGCAGCCCCCAGGTAATGCTGGTCAGGGACATTAAGGCCTATTGGAGTGTTCAGGGTCCAGACCTACATAGATGCAAATAACTTCAGCAAAGTACCTTGGAGCAGTGGTGCTTTTGCTACTGTCTTCTTATTATTACCACTTTAAGCAGTTCTGCTGTGTTTTCTTTGCTTCCAATTTGCCAACTCACTTTTTCTTGATCCCCTCTTTTTCCTTTCTTTATTATTACTTGTTTGAAATTGCAGAAAAAAAATAATCAGTCTGTAGTTTCTATATGTTCATAATGTTTCAGTCTTTCAGTTTCTATATGTTCGTAAATTCTCATGCAGCCTAAAGTACATGTTGCAGTGTTCAGACCTACAGTCTAGAAAAGATTGCCCGTAAGAGGTGAGTTTGCTTTTGCTTTGTCAAGTTAAGTACAAAAATCAAAATGTTTCCCTGTTTGAAAAATAAACTATAGACTAGCTGACAACTTCCTGGCAGATTTTCTTTCATTTTGTTTCATGTATCATGCACACTTAGTTTAAAAAAAATTGTAAACTTCTCCTTGAATCGGCAATTTTTAAATACAAATGCAAAGTGCCACCTAGTGGTCAATATATGGGTAAAATGTGTGTATAAACAAAGCTTTCCTGTACAAAGCCACTGTTACAAATTTTTACAAGTGAAGAAGCACGCATAGGTAAGCAAACTTGTCGCTCAAAGACTGGATGTCAGACAGCAGGATGATGAATGTGGTAAGCTGAAAAAAATACGTAAGCTGAAAAAAAAAAAAGAAACAAAATTTTGCTGTCTTTTTCCTTTCATTATGAATTATCTACAAATATATTATCTGCAAATGCATTACAAGCACTAAAGACCAAACATTCAAATCAAGTAAGTAATCTCTTTTCAACTAAGAATATCATCAGTAGTATCATCTGGAGGAACAGGGGGGAGCATCAGAGTAGTGACACGGTAGCCAAGCTGATGAGAGAGTCATTGAAAAAAGGTTTTCTGGGAAGATGGATTGTTTGCTTGGATAATCTGAGTGACTCACCAGGGAAGTAACTGATGGAAATGAAGAGGATGAAAAGAGTTTGTTATGTGTAGGGTGCAGGAGAGTTCTTCTAGGCATCGCAGAAAAGAACCCTTTTTTACCTTTTTTTTTTTTTTTTTCCCCTTTGCTAGCCTTATTAATAGGTAAAGTAGGAAGCAAAGAGAAAGGCAGTAGAGATACTCAGAAAAGTTAGGCAGCCAAGGCAGAGCAGCAGCTGAGCTGATCTTATAGTGTAAATATCAGGGTGAAAGTACAAAAACACTCAAGGCTTGAGAATTTATTAGAGCTGTATACAAACACAGAGACTAAATCCATGAAATTAAAAAAAAAAAATGAACATAGATATACTTTTGGATACTTAGAATAAAAGAAACTGTTTTGGTTAAATGTGATAAATATAGAAAACTGCAGAGACTATATGAAATAAACATTGGAACATTTTACTTTTTTTGACATTTTCTAATAAACTTTTAAAAATATTACTGCAAGTATTGATAGAATACTTATTATAACTAAAACATAAAACCTTATTTAAAGATGTTACTTCAAATGTTTTATATCGGAATTACTTAATATCCTTTCGAGGCAGTAGGAATCAGGTTTATGTATGTGGGAGATGGGTGAAACTTCCAGAGAATGAGCATACAAAATGATTTTCTGAAATGTGGAAGTGATGAATAACAATCCAGAAATCCTAACACTGACTGAATAAATGGCTTGACAGAGTAGTAGAGAGTGAGTATAGAAAGCAATCAATCAAGCTAGATATTCAATGTGCAGAGGCACATTAAACCTAGCCCTTATCTCGCCTTCATTTTCCAGCAGTATAGATATTCGCAGCGCTCTAGGGAGCTCTACAGCCACTGGGGAAAACCAGTCAATTGTAGGGAGCAATCAATCTGGCCTATTTTCATGTGTCTCAGAATGGGGTGAATTGTGTTCTGTCACCCTCTGACAATATTTTGTGTTTTTGTGTTAACTGTAAAATGAGACTATGGTGGCTAAAGAGCAGTATCTACTTGAAGTCCTGTGAATCCCACCTAGGTCTCCAGGTGTGACACATCTTGAATTTCCAAGATCAGTGGGAAACTAATTGCTATTTTCAGTTGTGCATAGTTAAGCTTATGCTGTACAATAGAAGGATGTTGTTGGGGTGGAAGAGACAAACTGATGCAAGTGTATGAACTTGTTAATCGTATCCCACTTCTGCAGAACAGGTACATTTTGCTAAGAGAAGAAAATGATATATGACTGCAATCTTGTCAAAACTATGTAGTAATAGGAGGGGGAAATGAGGAAAAGTGTAAGCTGAGAGACCAGAAAAGTGCATATTGTTTAACAGTTGTACTTCCAGCAGTCTTTATGAGCACAGTGTTCGGTAACACCAGAATTTCAGCTTTCATCCATAGACCGGTTTTCAGAAACACACTGTATCATTCAGTGAATATAAATGCCTCCAGGACATTTCAGCAGTTTTCTCAGATTTCCTGTACAATAATAAATAAGCCAGTAAATATGCATAAATCGAGACCTAATGTTTTTGGAATTCTGATGACAGCCACTCAGGTTTCACTTCCATGATTGCTGATGCATTTGAATGTAGTCTTTTTTTATAGAAATACATCTTTTGTGTTATTTCATCTATTTGATTTAAGGAGTATGAAAAAGTGTCTTTCTTTTCTCTGGGGTATATACCTGTAAAGTCCTAAGATACTGCGGAAAAACTGGGGTAAAGAGTATATTCCCTGGAAATCATTTGTGACTTGTAATGTTTTGAACAACAAGAACTTGTATACTGTTTTACTTTCTACAAGCTAGCTTCAAGAACTGTTGCAAATTGTATTGATGATTTTGGTTGGAATAGGACTTGGACCTCCATATTTCTATATGATATTTTATGTAAGTGATGCTTGAATAAGAATTGGGGTGCAGGGCAGATACTGATCAGCTGCTTTTTTAGCAAAGCCTTAGCCCAGTCCATATAGTTGCATGGCACAAATTTGTAAAGGCTTCTGAACAGTTTGTGGCTTGCTGTAGCAAGTCCACCATCTTACAGAGTATGTGTTAAATAAAAGAGAAAATTTGTGAAAGTCAACAGCTCTTACAGGCGTGCATGAACACTTCCATGACTCATCTCAGCTCTCACTTGTTACTGAAAATGGGGATGAACTAAAAAGGTCTGAAGTCGCACAAGATGCTAATTATTCTTGTGTACTCCAGGATTTGTTTATGCTGGCTCAAGCAGTGCATCCATCCAAGCCAAACGAGTTTCGTTTTGCCACTATAGTTCTGAGTGCTGGTGGATGAAGAAAATAGTTTCTTTGTCTTTCTGATTACTTCTATGTGATGTTGTCGACATTGTTTCTGGCTTAAAACCAATTGGAAAGGAAGCATGACCTGAATTGGCTAGGGTTAGCATTCTTTTACTTTGCATAAGCCCTGGTGTTACATCATAGAGTACGACTTAATTTTAAACTCAGAAAGCACCTAAGCACATTTAAGTTCCATTGACTTCAAAGGGTATAAAGATGACTTGCTCAGATTTAAAGTTTGTATTTTAAATTACGTACAGATGGCCAAGTCAGCATGGCTTCAAAGGTAGTATTACTAACACTAAAAAAAAAAAAAAAAAAAAAAGCTACAAGTGCCAGAGGGAGTGTAAGGTAAACAGATAAAACACGGGATAGATAAAACTCATGAGCCAGTTCTTAATGAAATGCATGAATGAACTGTAGGGGCAGAAACACTGAAAAGGACACATGCTTTGTGATTATGAGGGGAAAAAAAAAAAGTGATTATCGAGTTTAAGGAGTAAAGTTGCACTGTCAGTCAGTTGCTAAAAACACTCATTCAAGGGGTAAGGATGAAAAACTTGATAAGAGTAAGTTGTGTGCAGGAAGAGGCACTTCTCAGCAGGCTGTGGGATACAGCTGGAAAGAATGCTACTCTCATAGTTCCTACTCCTAAGTAAGTGTCCCTTACCCTAAGGTAAGGCTAAAAGAAGTCAGATATATTGGTCTAGGAGTCAAGAGTCACTAAAGGAACCAAAGTAATTAGTCCATTTTGAAGTAACTGGAAAAAGTGACAAACCAAGGTTAGACACAAAGTACTAAGCAGACAAGGGATCAATTAGAACAAATGCAAATACTTGTGGTCTAGATTTTGCAACTGAATTAATAACTTCAGACTCTCTTGGGAAGAAATAAACATTTTTAGGATTAAATTCCTCTGAACTCTGTTAGGTGTCTGCTTTAGAAATATGTGAATTTAAACGTGGGGCAGCAGTGCACCCTTATGGAGATGAGGTTTACCTGTATATGGTGCTGCATTAGCAACCTGGTAGATCAAGGGAAGCAGCTATTTGACACTTTTGAGGCTACATCTGGGCTCCATTTCTGAGCTCCTGTGTACAGAAAAGACATTAATTGGTTCAGCAGAGGGCACGCAGATGACACTGAAATATATGGCATATGAGGACTGACTGAAAGCTGGGTTTGTTCAGCTTGGAGAAGAGTGATCTGATTGCTGTCTTCATCTACATAATGGTCTTAAAGGGAATATGGAACCAGATTCTTCTTGGAGGTGCACAGAAAAGAAAAGAAGCCCGAGCATCAATGAAAGCAGTCTGTAGCAAGGGAAATCCTGGTTAGATGCATGGCAGAATTCTTCACAGAGTAGTCAAACACTGAGCTGGGTTACCCAGACGGGTTGCGATATCTCCATCTTTGGAGATTTTTGACACTTAACTGGAAACGCCACTGACTAATCTGATACAACTTTAAAGTTAGCCCTCTTTTAAACTGACTTTGACTAAAGGTCAATATTCTGTGTTTCAATGAATTATACTTTAGGTTCCACTAATTATATTCACTGAATCACCACTAATAATAAAGAGAGCCTGGGGTGGCTAGTGTCGTGCAGATGTCTGCATTTAGTGAAGTAAATCTTAATGTTCAATGTGCTGACAAATGGCAAAACTGCTTTTGCATAGGGGCCCAAATGTCCAAGTGGCAGTATAAGTCATTGTGTTTGGTTAATAAGTTGAGGATAATCATATGGAAATTTGTGTCCACACCTAGAAGAGAAAGTGCGATATTGAGCAGGAAGCCTCAAGTGGTTTTGTTCACCAGTTATAAGTAATGTGGGAAGAACAGTGCAAAAGTGTCAGTTGTGTGAAACACAGCCAGTGGGAACTGCATGACTGTGGAAGGCCTTTCTCAAATATTGTGATGCCTTTTGACAACCACAGCTTAATTTAGTAGAGTATACTACTAATCTTCTACTACTACATTTTCTTTTAATAATGAAGAATGAGGATAACCCAAACTCCTTTTTTTTTTTTTTTTTTTTTTTTTCTCCAAACTATGAAGAGTTTTCTTGCTCTTGTAACTGTAAGGAAGAAGCAAAGTTTAGTGGACCTGCCCAAGGGATATTTACCCACAGCTTGCCTCAAAAAATAGCCCCGTCTCCTGGAGCTCACTGCATAAATATTCATGCATAATACATAGAGACATGGAAGGCCCTGGCCTAAGCAATTGTCATTGCTTGGATCTTCTGGTCTTACTAACATGGGTATATGGGATGTTGAGAAAAGCTTTGCTATTTCTGAGGTTGCATCAATACAAGGATTCCTCCTGTTAGCTAACAAGGACAAGGATTGTTTCTTCACCTCTTTCCACCTCCTATATTTAACAGAGGTCTTCTATCAGGACAGTTTCTCCAATCTAATAAAATAGAAAATAAAGTCATGGAGAGGAAGAGGTGGAGAGAGAGAAGGAGCATGTACTTCCAGGAAGAACAACGGGCATGTCTGGCCAGTAGAATATATTTCAGGACCAGGCCTGCTCTAAGGACAGTGAATGAATCTGCATGCTGATCTCCATATACTACTGGAGGACATCCTGGCTGCTCAGTGCCATCCTGCAGCCTACTGCATAAGCAAAAACACGCAGTAAAGCTGCCTACAAGTAGTCTGTAGCAGTGAGGCAATACAGAAGATGGGAGGTGGCATAATCGAGAAACACTTAGAATAATAGAATATCCCGAGTTGGAAGGGACCCATAAGGATCATCAAGTTCAACTCCAAAACGTCTTCCCCCTCCTCTTACCTGCCCATCAGCTGCCACTAGCAACACTTAGTCCATAAAGCTATTAGACTGTGGCAAGTACTTATGCATTATAAAAGAGATAAATAGCGTCTTCTTTATTACAAATTGCATAAAAGGTGACAGTGGCAGGATGTAGGGGAGGACCTAACTTAGAATGGAAATTTACCTGGGTTTCTGGACCCCCAGCTGAAATAAATACACAAAAGCTTTCTTTGTTTGATTCTCTGTTACTTAGTTTAGGAGAGATGATTTTGTAAGTCCAGACACATTGTTCCAAGAATTCTCCAGTCATGATGCACTCATGATATCTGTGTTGCTGAGTTCAACAAACTACATAAATATTTCTTTGTTGTTATCAGTTTGTCTGTTAATGCAAATTGAATAGTTCATTAAACAGTGATTAAGAGATTCTCAAAATTTTGGAGTTGCCTCTAATCTATATTAATACTCATAAGTTGCTTATTACATTTTTTATTGTATCTTAGCATTATGCCATCAAAATGACATAGTTGTGATGAGACATATTGCAAACAAGTATATTAACTGACTTAAAAGAAGCTGGTTAATCAGCAGACTTATGATTCCCTTAAAATTTTCATAGAAAATATTATCTTTGCCTATTTCTTAAAATAGTCTAAACTTTCTTGAACTACTCATCCAAAGCTTCTACCAAGTCTTACCTATTTACAAGATATATGTAGCAGGGTGGTTAGAGCCAAACTGAGCTTTCATGTCTGTTATTAATGTTTTTGTTACAGGATGTGTTGGAGTTTGGGATAACATCACCTGTTGGCGTCCTGCAAAGATTGGAGAGACTGTCACTGTCCCTTGCCCAAAAGTATTTAGTCTTTTTTCTGGCAAACCAGGTATTTTATTTTAAGGATTATTTTTGCTGCCTGCACTTTAGTATTTGATAAAATAATATGTTTAAAATGTTTACTTGCAGTTTACAGGTTTTACTTTTGTAAAGAGTTAAAATAGTAAATTTTTAACAAAGCTATTCATGATACATTGTGAAAAAAAACAACAAATAATTGTCTTTGTGGTCCATATGGTATTCCTTGAGGAGCTAAACATACATTCTGATACTGCTCATCAAGGCTGAAGACATTGCTTGCTTTTTCTGACCTGTTTATGTTAATTATTAATGCAGCTGAGCCTAACAGACCTCTTTAACAGTTGCCAACGGGTCACATACAGGTTGTTCCTTTTGTGCTTTTTATGCTCCTTTTATACTGTTTTTTAGTGAAACTTGAAAGGAGCTCCTCAGTTGTCTCCTCAGATTGCTGAGACCTGTTTTAAGTCCACGATCTTCTGCACAATCTTGTTGATATATCATGCCATATTGCAGTTTAATTTTGCACTTTGCCTTGTCACTGGGTTTTTAAAAATAGATCATGGAATTACAGCTTTTCATATACGTATCTCAAAATGCAGTAGGAAAATTCTTACCCTTGTTGCCCAGGTGAGAAATCTTTGTCATGATGAACTATGCAAAACTTACCACAGTAATTTAATTATGTCTTCTAAATCTGCCTGTGGAGCCCTTTTCTAAAAATAAAACTTTGTACAGAAAGACTAACTTGGGATATGAATAAAATGTCTTTATTCTGAAAACTGCTGATTAAGTCTTTTTCCAGTAAAAAGCAGACAAATAAAGCAATTTACAGATGAGCAAAGGTTTTCATTCCTGGAGCTGGTGAATCTTGATTAGTTTATCACGGACAGTCTAAACAGTTTATAAAGGAGCAAGTATGTGTAATCTTGACAAAATCTTGTGAAATCTATAAAAGTATTCAAATTACTCAATAGAAAATGCTATGTTGGCATAAGACAAGGCAAACTAATAAATATCAAAAATTCTTAATGTGAATTAAATCACACTGCTTCTCTTAGCCAAAAGCTAGAGCATGCTTACTCTCTATGCAAAGTTTGGACATTTGATATTTAACAACTCTTAGTATCTTATATTACAGTAACATTTTCTTTTTCCTATCTGAACTCTTCCCAATATTTTAAACTCTATCTCACTTGGGCATCAGGACAGAAAGGTCATTTCCTTTTTATCATTTGCCATAATTTGTCTTATACAGAGCTTTTTTCATAGCCACCTGTTTACTGTTTGCTTGTGGAGCTAATAGGGGGATTTTTTTAGAGGTGCCTGTTCAGTTAAGAGGTCTTTTAAAATCTTGTCATTCTGTAATTTCAGAGAAGGAAGACAGCAAACATCTTGCATGGGTGATTCAATTATGGCCTAATTAAGTATCTCAGCACCTTTATGACTTGTTTATGTTCCACAATATATTGTTTATTTAATTTCTATACAGAACATTGCAACTTCACTTGATTCTTATGGCAGGAAATTATCAAAATATCTTTAAATGAGAAATCTAAATCTTTTTATTTATCCAAACTAGTGAGATTTTTTTTTATTTTTATTTTTTTTTTCCTGGGAGGAAATTTAAATTCTTCTACAAGAATATCTGGAGTACTTTATTATTCATAGAATTCTTCCAAGTCACGTTTAGACATTTTTAATACCAACAATTCTTTAAATGATTTCTTAATTTAAACTGGGAATTTAAAAAAGTAGTTGTCATCTCATCTTTACAGCTTTTGGAGAACTGGCTCTTAATTTCTTCTGTGATGATCAGAATTATAGCTTAAGCATACCACACAATTCTCTGCTGAACATTTAATGACTTCATCTTAAATGACTGCTATAAAAGCAGTCATATTATCCTATAGTGCTTCTGTATTACATGACAATGTACATATATGAATATCAGGTAGTTAATCAGTGAAGTTTCATATTAAAATGTATGTGTCAAGTAACATTATAGGTTTTAAGTGAGGTTGTTATCTGAAATACTAATTGCATAGAAAGATGGTACAGAAATAACCAATGCCTTCCATAGAACATGGCCTAACTGTGTTTAAGTTAGATGGCCTTACAATACTTAGAGAAGAAAATACTATAGCATATTGCGTACATAGTCTTTTTCTTGCAAAAATGGCTTTGACATAGTTTGTGGTTCTGTTAACATGTTCCTCTGCTCTGCCTGATCAGAGAATCTTCATGTACTTTTAAAGTGAAGACTCTTCAGAATGTATAAATAGGTTACATTTACTTTAAAAAATGTCATACCTATGCCAAACTACAGAAGTGGTTCTGTAGTTTGAGAAGATACTGTGGGTTGAGGTCAAAGTCTAGTTACAAGTTGCAGTTTGCCGGTCAACCCTTTGTAGGATATTTACAACTTTCAGCTGAAGACTTTATACAAAGAAGAAATTCCAGTAACCAATGAGCAAGATAAAAATCACAAAGGTTTTAGTTTGGAGTGTATATAAACACATTTAGTTATTTTTGGACAAAGCTGATCTGTGACACGTAAAATTGTTCCTGGGTGATGGAAAACAGACATCTCCATATCATTTAAAGACCAGTAGTAACCTCCAAATCACAGCAATATGTTGTTATAAATTCAAGCATCATAGATATAAAAATTGCTCTAGGAAAGGTGAAGGGAAGTAGCTCAAGATTTAACATTGTAAGGACGTTATAATAATTTTAATGACTGTTCTTTACTTTGACATCGGACTCTTCAGTTTTCTATTGAAGCTGTTCCATATTATATACACATTAGTACATATTCGTTAGAATAAGGAGTAGTATCATGGGTTGCCCCAATTTCATTTGAGTGACTTTGCAAGGGAAAAGAGTCAACTTCTCAGTTCCCATCAAAAGCTTATTTTGAAATAAACTGTTCAAAATTACTTTCCAACTATACTTGCACATTTCCTGTACCTTCCATAACTACATTGTTTCAGTGCTTGGTTCAAAGGATGAGATATGTATTTATTTCATTGTTCTTCAACCTATCAGCAAATTTGGCCTTTAGAATGGATTACCAATCCTACCAAAATTTGCTGTAGCAGTAATTTTTCACCTTAATATTTAAGAACTTTAATAACTCATAAGTTCATTTGTTACTGCCTTCTCAAGAAAGCTTAAATAGGAGTTTAGAACAACTCTCACTTGAATTTCTTTCCTATCAGATTACCTTATCTACAAATTAGCCCTTTTATAGAGCGAGCTGAAAGCCTCCATCCAGTATACTTTAGACAAGATAAATTTCAGACTTTTGCAGATGTCACAGAAACAGCTATTATACCAGAACAGAAGCCTGCAATCACAGCTTGGAATTGTTTTTGTTTTTCTTCAGTGCAAAGGCAACTCAGAACAACATTAAAAGCCAAAGTAAAATTAATGAAGAGCACATGAGAGGAAATGGCTGAGTATGCAGGAGAGCTAGGAAACAGAGCACGTTAACAGCATATTTACAGAAGATGACGTTAGATTGGTTAACAGTTCATTGATGAGTAGATTTTTGAATCCTTCTGATTTAAACTCTCAAATTTTGCTTTACAGGAAATATTAGCAAAAATTGTACGAGTAATGGATGGTCAGATATTTTTCCTGACATCTTAAGTACTTGTGGATATAATGACTATGAGGATGAGTATAAGGTAGGAAAAACATTCTTTCTATTCATTTAGATGCTGGGGTTCAAAAGAGCTATGAAACATGGTCTGCTTCCAAATAATTCACATTTTGCTCAATCAGAATTAATGGAAATCTGTAGATGTTTTTGGTAACATCAATTGCCATATGCTTGGATTGCAAAGGTCATATAAGACAAAAACAGAAGTGTAGAACTCATTAACCTCTTGAAACTCAAGACTATAAGCAGGTGTTAATTTCAGTAATGGGTCTGTATTTCTGATACAGCAGTGTTACTGGGCTTGTGCACAGTGTATTTTGCATTGTGTTATTTCTAGATATTTCTATTAAAACACACCCTAATACAGTAATAATCTGTTGATAATATATGTACCACTTGATCACTTGTGTGTGTTTAAGCTATCAGATTTGCATTGGACTTCAAATTGCATTAGCGAGCAGAAATGGTTCAAAAAGCTATTGAGATGTCATAAATATAGCAAAAATGGAAACCTTAATTTGTTCAGTTTGCAAAACTATTCCTTGTTTTCTGTTGTTGAGGGTAGTGCTTTTTCCATGACATTTTACCTACTGTCTATCAGTTTGTCTGCTGAGACTAGCAGTGCAGGATTTTGTTCACAGGCATGAGCTCACAGTGTCAGTAGAACTTTTGTTATCATGAACAGATGAAGTCATCTCATGAATACTTTGCTGTTTTTTTCCTGAACTGTATGTGCGGAACAACTCTAGCAGACCTCTTCCAGCTGTTTTGCAGAGGTGTGCTGGTTTCTAGCTAAGACATGAAGTTCTTGTCATCACTTTCTGTATTTAAAAGCCCTTCCATTACTATAGTTGAAAACAGGTAATAAAGAAAATGGTTATGGATGGCTTTACCATCCTTTCTGTATACACATTCCAAAATATCGGTGTCATCTGATTGCTTGGGAACACACACACGCTACTGCTAAAACAGCTGTTTTAAACACTATCATCAACTGAAATATTGTCACATAGTGGCAAAATTGGTCAAGACTTAAATCAAATTAACAGATGATATTATTTCAAGTAGTGAGATGTACTTAATTAACAGAAGAAGGAAGTAGTATAAATAGAAACAGTTCTTGTTTGATGTATTTATTAGTAATTTGAAGTAGTAATTTGAAATGCAAGTTGACTGTACTTGCAGGAATTAACCTAGAGAAACTGGAAATAAGAAGTAGTAGTGACATTTGAATAAGCGTGATAAAGAGCAAATAATAAACCAAAAAGGATAAAAATCAGAAGAAATATGGAAAGCAGGTACAGAAAAAAATATTAACAGCATAATAGAGAGAATATCCTAGACATCTACCATAGCTACTATATGACATGAGTGCATAGCAAGTTGCAGGGATGGAAAGTGGAAAATACATTTCAAGCAACATGGCCTGAGGGTCCTTGTCCTCTTTTTTCACGTACCGGTGTCATTGCTCTGAGAATGTTCTTTGCCTGAATATCATAAGTTGGTTATTTTGGTGAGACATGGCAACAACTCTTTTTTAACCTCAATTTGACAAGTCAAAAATAAAAATTTATACAATAGTGCTGGCTTGCCACATGGTAAGTTGTTCCTGTGCAAATACTATATTTTAATGCAAATATGCAATTGTCTTAGGGTTGTTTGGTTGGTTTTGGTAGCTAAAGAAAGGATGAAATTATCAGAATAATCTGAAAAGGGAAACAGGAAAGCATGTGTTTAAATCCACCTCTTTGTGGGAGAAAATATAAATAATGAAAATATCTTTCAGTAGATTTCAGAGATTTCAGGAGGCATTTAAATGCCATCTGTTACACAGAAAGGGGATGTTTTCTTCTATTTGAGCCTTAGAGCTCAGTAGTAGCACCTCAAAACAAAACGTTTTTCCTCAATATTAGTCAGCATAGTACATTTACATTTGACCTAGAATTTCAACAAAAAGAGTTAAAAATGAAATCCTAAGTCTTCAGGTAATAAATACTTTGGACACAAAAATTTCATGTGACAATATGATTTGCAGGCAATGTATGAGGTTACTCTCAGAGTTACAGTAACTAAGGACATAATATTTTAGGAAAGGTGACAAAATACTTTTCTTATTGTTTTATTTAATTATTGTATTAATTGTCTTAAATTTTCTTTTGTATGCTTTCTCTGAAGAAAATGTTTGCAGAGGAGGTAGAAACTCTCTTTGCAGTTTGCTGCCTGTAACTTCACTGCTGAATGAGTTTCCACTAAATATCCAATTAAGTATTTATTCTGGTCTTTTACGTATCTTTAAGTATTTATTCTGTATTTTTATGGTCTTTTAGGATATGGACTTATATCTCTAACTTCAAAAGATATATGTATATTTCTATACATATGTGTGTAAAGTATGTATATTTCCATACATATTTTATATTTATTTAAATATGTGTGTATGTACGCACACACACATGTATATGTATCTCCAGATATGCTCCTGTTTGGAGCAATTTTGAATATTATGGAAGAGGTTGAGAGAAAGACATTGGCAAACAAATATTGAAGAGGTGATTAATTCATAGGTACCAAATTTTTAGACTGAAAATGTACTGAAATGAGAAAGTTTAAATAAGACACTGAAAGCAGGTCACCCATTGTTTCTCTGCCAAGTTCACTGATACTGTTCAGGGTATGAAAAATTTCACTGTTTCCACAGCTTTCATTGATTTTACTCAGAGTTAAAACATTCAATTTTTATTCCATGTCAAATGTTATTTTAGCAGGTTTTATAAAAATAAAATTTTTGCGTAACATTTTGAAATTAACAATAAGTTGCTGATACAGAATCCTTAAATAGAATGTTTTATTTGATATTAGATCTTGGTTTAGTAGTCTGCAGTGCTTGTCTGTATTTATAGACTACTTTGACGAGTGTGACTGAACAATTGTTGTCCTCACATCAAATTGCGTATTTAAACCTTTATTATATACTTCCAATCTCGTTCCTATAAGAAAATTAAACGCTGCTAACCTTCAAGATCATGTTTTAGCTTCATCCCAGTCGTTCAAATAAGTATCTTTTTTTTTTTTTTCCGTGTGTATTTGTTGAGCTCATGGCACCACAATGGCAAAATGAGTGAATTGATTTGACCGTGCTAGAAAAATATGTCAAGGTGTGTTAACCCAACCCAAGTCTTGCTGCAACCTTTTCTTTCACGTGGACATATTTTGACATCTTTTATCTAGACTGATGAGTATTAGCTGTCCTCATAGGTTATTAGAATCTCTGTCTGCATTACTAACACAAGGCAAGATGCATGGTGAATGTAAAGGACTGCAATATGTACACTTTATTTAAAAGTAATGACTGGGTCAGCCAACACAGCTTTATCTAATCTTAGTCTGAATTGGCCCAAGGTTTATTAAATCACACACCGTACAATAAATACAAGTCACAGGCTATGTGATTTGAATACTTGGGTCATATGAAGACATATTCATGAAGAGAAAGATCCTCAGTGCTATTATACATGAGGATACTGTTGCTGCTTGTGCATAAGTGGAAGCATTGTTGGTGAAAGAAATATCCTCCTGTTTGGCAAGTTTCCTGAAGCAACCACTCTTAGGCTGCTGTCATAATATCCTAGGTGTGCTCCTCCAGGTACACAACCCAAGACAGTTGGAGTCATGGCAGCAAGGTCAGGTTTGTCTGACTCGGACAAACTCTGTCTTGAATTTCTATAGCTACCTTTAGAAAACAGATTAATTACTACTGTCCATGAAGTGGATCATTGCTCTAGATCATTTGTCCCGAATCTAAATTGAATGCTTCCCTCTCAAGAAAATGTAATGCAGGTTGCTGTCTACCAATGCTATTTTGTGTGCCTGTGAGTCATGCTATTGTTATTTACATTACATTCTGCATTTTTTATTACTTTTTCATAAGATGTAATTAAGAGATCAGTATTCCTTAAAATAAATACAAAATCTTCTTCCATTGGCTTCAAGTGAGAAGGACTGGGCTTGAATATAATCTGATATTCTCTCCTGTGGGAGTACAGTGGGAATTTAATTTATTGATTGCAGATTGCCCACAGACTCTGCAAAATGTCTGTACATACTGAGAAAGTTCACATTCACAGGTACACATATACTGGTATATGTTTACACAGGAAAGTAATGAGGTTTTTGCGTTGTTAAAATTGTCATCTCTCCTTCATGATTTGAACTTTGAATAAGATGATATTCTTATTAAACAGCTAAAATTAATCTCTATTTTTAGTAGGTACTTTAAGCATTGCTGGTTTCTTCTTTTCTTGGATGATATTTAGGCTTAAAGTGAACTGAAAGAGAACCATGTTGAAAAAGGAATATCATTAATTTGTTATATAAAGATTGTTGAATACTGAGGAATACAAATTTTGTTAGATATATTTTTAGTAAATTCTGTTCTGTGCCATGCCATCAAAAAATGTGTGCCTAATAAGAAATAAGCAAATTGTACATAACATATCATCCATTTCTTTAGTTCAGTATATATTTGCACTCTTATATTAAGTGCTACAAGTGTTTAGAAATGGCTACTATGTTGTTGAAGTTAATTTTACAAAAGAAATGAGCTTTTTTTTTTATATAATATTCACATTTACATTTGCTGATTTCAGTATTTCTAATGCACTGAACTAATTTACTAGGACCAAACAATTTTATATTGATTGTGCAATTTAAGGTTTTCTGATACATTCTTCCAATATCAATATTTGAATATTATGGAATGTACTCTGACATCTATATTATAAAAATATGAGAGCTCATATTTTAATAAAATTGCAAATATCACATCTGTGAATACTAAACTCTTACGTACAGTATTACAGGAATATACTGGACCCCAGAATAAACAAAATAGTGTCATCTGTGATGATAATGATCATACTTTAATAGTGATATTTTAGTAGTTATATTTTTTAGTAGTTACATTTTTTGATGAAATAAGTAGGGAGGTTTGTGTTCATCTTTTATGTCAAGGGTAATATCTGGTCAATAGCAAAACTCCTTTGGACAAAGAATCCAGTCCTATACTTTATTCGACGTGTTTTGTCCTTTAGCACAGAATTACCCTCTCACCCCTAGAGGTCCTTCCAAACCAAGGCTGACGTGGAAAGAACCCCTGGGTAAATGTAACCTTTCCCAGGAAGTTTCTGCACTGTGTCTTCTATAAGCAAACAGAATACTTCTGTCTCCTAAACTTAATAAAAATAACATGAAACTAACTTTAAAGGAAGCATTAGCAGAAAAAGTTGTCCATTCTAAGTAAACAAAACAAAACAGTACATAAGAACAAATCTTAGCAAAAATGTATCGAAAGTTACACAAATTACACAAATTTGTAATAAAACAATTTATTTTTATGTGTAGTGTTTTCATATACTTGTAAAACCTATTAAAATTAGTTAGCCAAAAAAAAAAAAAAGTTTAAACTTTTTAGCATTAGGTCCTTATTGTCTAGAAAACAGACATAATGTAAATGTTTCCATACAATTGTGAAAATCATAAGCTACTGATTTTTGTAGTGCCTAACCACCAACTGAGTTGGTTTACTGGTTGTAATTTGAGTGTTTTCCTCAAAACATGAAGAGTAAATTGTTGAATTTCAGTTTTGGAATCGGTATTGCTCAAATAACCATGTGAATATTTTGCAAGGCCACCTATTCTTAATCACGTTGCAAAAATACCATTTTTGTTACACATGCAGAAATTTTCATGTCATTTCAATTTCATAATTGTCATTTCAAATTCATATGCATGCTTTAAATCAGTTTATGATTTGAATAGAGTTACAAATTCTAAAGGGGGATTGATATTTTCTCTTTGTTAATATCTTTAAAAAATATATATATAATTTAGTTTTAAATTCTGCTTTGGTCAGTCTATACCTTCTTTGTACTCATTTTACTCCTGTCAGTCTAATTTTTTTATTAAGTCTAGAGGTTAAGCTGAGGTTTAACTATGGCAGACTATGGTTGTCACAAAATAGTAAATAAGGAATAAAATATGCCCAGATTACATAAAAGAGATTAATTTTCATGTGTTATCGGATTTTGTATTATTTTGCCTGTTTTGCAGTAATACAATATGAATAATCTGTTTCTAAATTGTACAACATAAAATACAGAGTAGTGACAAATATTTAATAGCTATATCTAGGTCAGTATTAATCTAAAGTAATTTATTTTTCTGTATTTCAACTGCCACAACACACTGTGGAATTTCATCCTTTTTTTTTTTAATATTTATTAAATACATAATTTCAGAACATCATTTGCCTTATTTCTTTATTTATTGCTGAGTCTGTAAGAGTTATATAGGTCTTACAGGCGTAGTAAGACACTTCTATTTACTCTCATACATAAAATTTAAGGAGTATGATTACATCCATTCTGATAGTGAATCTGGTAAAGTACTTCATGCTAATCAGCTAAGTATTTTGGTTGTTTTTGCAAATCTTAACACACAAATTGAAATAATTATAAATTTTGAAATAATGGATTCAAGATCTATTAGCATCAACTTAGCTTTGCAATACTTTGAGAAGCAGGGTTATCTTCTGATCAGTAGAAAATCATATAATACTTGACCAGTAAAATGGCCTGAAAGAAGGAATGTGCTTATTCACCACATTTTCAAGCTTGGAATAGATTTACCTAAAAATCTGTGCGTTGTGTGCTAGTGTGTTGTATGATAAAATCATTTTGATTGTGTAATTGTTCCTTATTTGCTTGTACTTAGTTTGAACAAAATGGCATGGTCAGTGTTATGGCAATGTCAAAGTACTCTTGGCTGATTAGCTGTCTGCTCCTTCAATGTTGACTTATACCTCCATGTAGCTATTTCGTGTTTGCTCATTTGGCAGGTGGATGGCCAGCAGATAGACTCAGTCCTACTGGCACTGAAAGCTAAACTAAAAGTACACAGGATTCTTGTTTTAGTTTTAGTCAGACTTTTTGTTGTAGGGGTCATGTGTGTGTACAGAATTCCAGAAACATTATTTTAAATAATGTGTGTTTTTTTCTACTGCAGGAAGACATCCTCTTCCTACTGGGTAGAAGAGACAGGAGTCATTTTACATCCAAGCTGCCTGACAGTTACTGTCAAGCTCAGAGTATGTAGCTAGAGGCTAAATTAGAGGCACAATTACATCAGTGCGGTTGGACAACTGATGTTTTGTTAGAAAGTTCATGTGGGGTTTCATCCTTTCTTCATTTAATAATTCTGAACTCAGATACAAGTAAGATAAGTCCCATTTCAAAAGATTTGGTCAAAGGAGTTTCTCTGAAATAAAATATATGCAGATTTTTCAAGACAGTACAGAGGTAACTTCTGTCAGAGAAATTCGGATAGAAGAATGAAACAAGTCCAGCTTTATCTTTGGGCATGTTTCAATCAACCCAACACTATTTAGATTGGATAGAAGGAAGAAATCCTTTACCACAAGAGTGGTGAGACATGGGAACAGGCTGCCCAGAGAAGTTGTGGATGACCCATCATGGGAAGTGTTCAAGGTCAGGTTGGATGGTTTTCAGCGTTGAGAAACCTGTTTTAGTGAAAGATGTTTGTGCCCATGGAAAGGGAGTTGGACTAGGTGATTTTTAAGGTCCCCTCCAAACTAAACCATTCTAAGACTCTTAGATTCTATGATTAGAGCAACAGATATTTTCTTTACACCAAATTAAAAACCACTCTCTTATTATAGTCTAATGGCTGAAAAATATTTAAAGTAACGTTTTCAGTTCTGTATTCTCAACACCTGTCATGTAAGTTTGTTCATTGACTGCAAAGACTTTTCTAAGCTTATGCAGCTGAATGCAATTTATATACAAACATCCACAATTGGTGTTATTACACAATAGTCCAACTCCCAGCTTGAATTATGGGGTTTTACTATGCCTTCAAAATCTGACAAGATGAAGGACCTTTCAATTTTCAAATCATATGAATACAGTGAATATAGCTGATATAGTTACATCTGCTTCGATAGGTGACTTGTAGTGTATAAATGGAGGGCGTGGGGAGAATGTCAATATAATGGCTCAGATATCTCTTGTTGTAGAATAATCTACCAAATTTCATAGAATCAAAGAATCATTTACTTTGGAAAAGACCTCTAAGATCATCAAGTCCAGCTGTTAACCCAGCACTGCCAAGTCTACCACAGAACCACGTCCCTAAGCACCAGATGTACACGTCTTTTGAATAGCTCCAAGGATTGCAACTCAACTGGGCAACCTGTCACAGTGCCTCACAACTCTTTCAGTGCAGACATTTTTACTAATATCCAATCTAAACCTCCCTTGGCACAACTCAGGGACATTTCTTCTTGTCCTATCACTTGTTGCCTGGAAGAAGAGACCAGCCCCACCCCATTACAACCTCCTTTGAGGTAGTTGTAGAGGGCAATAAGGTCTCCTCTGAGCCTCCTTTCTCTAGGCTAAACAACTCCAGTTCCCTCATCCGCTCCTCATAAGACTTATTCTCTAGACCCATCGTTAGCTTCCTTGCCTTTCTTTGGACATGCTCCAGCACCTTGATGTCCTTTGTGTAGTGAGGGGCCCAAAACTGAACACAGTATTCACGGTGTGGCCTCACCAGAGCTGAGTGCAGGGGGACAATTTCTTCCTGAGTGCTGCTGCTGGCCACACCATTTCTGATACAAGCTAGGATGCTGTTGGCCCTCTTGGCCACCTGAGCACACTGGTGGCTATCAACCAATACCCCCAGGTCCCTTTCTTTGAGGCAGCTTTCCAGACACTCTGTCCCAGCCTGCAGCATTGCATGGGGTTGTTGTGTCCCAAGTGCACTTAGCCATGTTGAACCTCATACAGTTGGCCTCGGCCCATTGACCCATCCTATCCAGATCCCTTTGTAGAGCCTTCCTGCCCTCAAGCAGATCAACACTATTTCATCTGCAAACCTATCCCTATCTTCCAGTTCAGGGGACTGGGTAACAAGAGAACAACTGGTCTTACTACTAAAGTCTGAGGCAAAGAAGGCATTAAGAAGCTCAGCCTTTTCCTCATCTCTTGTCACTGTGTTTCCCCCCACATCCAATAATTGCTTGAGATTATCCTTAGTCCTCCTTTTCTCATTTATCTATTTATAAAAATGTTTCTTATTGTCCTTAACAGCAGAAGTCAGATTGAGCTTAAGCTGGGCTTTGGTCCTTTTAATTTTCTCCCTGCACAGCCTGATGACGTCTTTGTGGTCCTCCTGAGTAGCCCTCCCCTTCTTCCAATTTCAAAAACTTTTTTTTTTTTTTTCTTTCCGAGCTTTAGCCTAAGCTCTCTGTTCAGCCAGGCCGGTCTTCTTCCCTTCTGGCTCATCTTTCAGTACATGGGGACAGCCTTCTCCTGTGCATTTAGGGGTTCCTTCTTTAAGAGTGTCCAGCTTTCCTGGACTCCTCTGCCCTTCAGGAGTGCCTCCCAAGGTATTCTCCCTCCCCCCTACCGATTTTCCATGAAATTTCTAAGGAAATCACCTCAGTAACAAGTTGATAATAGCTGAATCAGAAGAGAACTGGAGTAAAGGACATGGGAATCCCGTTTTGCCTTCAGGGGTTTTGTGGACCATTCACCATTTGCTTTAGCAGATTATTTACTACTGACTTTGGAAATTCACTATTTAAATGACAGTAATGTCAGAAATGGACACATTTGTATTGAATTCTGAGACAGCCTGTAAATCCATTTAAATTGCTTTCATTCTCTTTCAGTGTTCATAAACAATTTTAATAGGAACATCCTTCATTTTTTTCTTACTATATTATTGCTTTTGCCCATTCATTTAATGCCTTTGCAAAATTACAGCAGCCAAAGTTGGGTAACATGGCAACATGATAGCAGATCATAGTCTGGACCAGCCAGCTGAGAGCAGACCTGAAAGGAACAATTTGTACATTTAACCAAGAGCACCCAGAGGTTATGAATTAGGTATCAACTCTCCAGGAAATTATGGAAATATTACTGTGGACAGCTCAGTCAAGAACTCAATACAGTGGTGTTTACTTCATTGGTAAAGACAGAAGATAGAATTTTATTCCTAAGGTAAGGAGGCCATGAGGCAAAAAAAACCTTTCAATGATATCATTCTCTCACTATCTACCTATTTAAGTTTAGATTCACATCTCAGAAAATAGAGGGCACAAGTCAGAAAGGCAAGTTATATGATGAGTTAATAAGAGGCAACATAGCTGTAAGACATTGATTGTAAGATACAAAATATGTTAGAGAAGGGATTTTAACTTTTGTTAAAGTTTTTATCAAAACTTTTCTTTGCACAAATGTAACATAGGGATGCTATTAAGGAGGAACAAATTTGAAATGGACATCCTGTGTTTTTTTTGACATGCTCTAAAATCATTCTGCAGTATTGTCTTCTGCAAGATGCACTTTAAGAGAAAAGGACAGGATATGCTGAACAAAAATAACATCTGCAGATTATCATATCTAGAACTGGAATGTGTTCATGTTCTCTGTGTGAAGAACTCTGCTCATTTTAGATCTGTTGAGAATGACAAGTCCTTTCACCGATGTCTTACTCTGAATAAATGTAAATAGTAACAGAAGAAAGGAATTAAAAAGATGGAGTCTCAAACTCTGGCTATGCTTTCATCAGTTAAACTGTAGTTTTGAACTAAGCTGAATTGAAGAACATTGTCTTTAATTTGATTTAAATCAGGTTTACTTGAACTACCTTAGTATCTAACTGATTTATAAAATATACATAATATATGTGCACACAGCTGTATATACATATTAAAGTTCCTATATATTGTAAGAATGGTGCAACAGAATATTAAAATCCATAATTTTTATATATTTCTATTTCAAAAGATTATTTAAAGCATACCATAATCAGTAGCTTCTGACACCTGATCTTTAGGTAAATTTCCTTTCAAAAATGTCTCCTCTCTCACTTCTCTGTGATATCTGTGTACCAAAAACTACTGCTTTCTTTTTCATTATTTCAGTAACTTTGAGATACATGCTCGTTTTGTTACATGCTGGCATCGCTATAGGATTGTCTGTAGTTACCAAAAATAATAATATAATGGCTGGTAACATAAGGACACATCACAAAACTGATATTTCTGAATAGTAAGCAAAAAAATACACGCTTTTATGTGGCTAAGATTTAAAACTCTGACAAACTTCATCTGACTACATTGCACAATGTACGCACCTGCATATATTCCAGACAGCCCATGCCTTCTGTACTATCAAAGTAGACCAAGTCTTTGGAGCCTGGATGCAAATAATTTCCTCCTAATTTCTTTGAATCATCATGAGCACAGTGAAGAACATGAATCATAGCATAGAAGAGTCTGTTCTCCTCCACTGACTCCCTCTCTCTCAGGAGAGAGAATGACTAGTTCTGTTGAGCTGATTACCTTTTAGAAGGATTAGATACCATCATTATATGGATTAAGCTAAAGGAGACCTACATTATTGATTTCACCTAGTCACTGGTAGTTACTTGAATTTTTTTTTTAAAATATATTAGGGTTGTCGCTTTCATGATATTATTACTGAGAAAACGTGATATCTGAAATTCTGTGGGAGTTGAACCTCAGTTGCAAAAACTACCAAACAGAGGCAAAAACAAGTGCTAAACTTCATATGATGGCCTTTAAAACAAGATAGGAGAAAAAAAAAAAAAAAGAATAAAGGAAAAAAATCTTAAATAAAGAGCCAAAGCTGTGTAATACTTTTACTGCCTGATGGAAGGCCAACAAAGTCAGTGGAGAAACTCCTGAGATAGAGTCATATTGGCTAAATGTAGACACCTATCATCTGCATCTGCTCTAGTCTTTCTAGGTTCCCTTTGTACTTAATGAAGAAGTAGGTGTTTTTACTTCACTGTCCCTCCAAATTATTTTAGATGTCTCTTGTAGGACAAGATGAATAACACTGCTGCTTCTATTCCAAGGTTATAATAAGAAAATTGGTACCTAGTTCAGATGAACTCACCTCTGCAAAATTCAGCAGCTTAAGTGCATCTGTTGCATTCAACAGATGTAACATTAACAGATGAATTAGTGCATCTGTTACTTCACTGTACTATCCTGCACTTTATTCTAACTTATTTTGAGGAAGTAAACAGAAACTGTACATTTCTGGGCATGGAAAACATTTACAGGGAAGTGAAATTGCTTTTCCTAAGATCGACTTTACAGGGATCTCCAAAAAAAAATTATGCCATAAAAAAAAAACTAAGTTGAATTGCATAAAGCAGAGAAATTTCAGTGTTTTTACTCAGTGTAATGGAATCCCTTATGATTCCAAGAACAGGGAAAGGAAAAGATACATTGAGTTCAAATTGTTCTTGACATGGAGTAATTCAGAACATATAAGCAGAATTGAGGGTTTCCCATGGGAACAGTGGTCTGACTGCAATTTCCCAATAATAAGTTCTGGTCCAGAATCATTCCTATAAACGTCTTGGTGCATGCCATCTAAGGAGTGGAGTGACCGTGGGTCATTCGTGTCTGTAAATCAGTTGATTCTGTGTTCTTTATTTATGCAAGTGTACAAGGTTCTCTGTCTAGAGCAGCAATGAAGGGAAGAAACGAATGTAGGACCAATGCAAGTCATTCTGAAGTGAAGATGGGCAAAGATATGGAAAAAGTGAGCAAAGGCAATGCAGACTAAACATAGATATACATGTGATATACTTGGCACCAAACAATTTACATATTTCCCAAGCAAATACTTCCAAGCCAAGACAAAAACTAAGGAGAATATACTATCTCTCTCTAGATCTGGTATGCTTAGGACTTTTAAAATGTTATTAACATCATAAAAATGCACTACATAGATGAGAATTAGATGATGACACAAGTGGTGTCTGTTTTATAAGCAATGGACTTGTTGAATAGCAAATATTGCGTCAGAAGAAGTGGTCCGAAGACAAGAGATATGTTCTTTTCCATTCAAAATAGAACTCAAATGTGAAAACTTTCACTGTACACGGTAGCTTTTTTTTTTTTTTTTTTTTTTTTAATCTGGTGGAAACTGACTATGTTCAGAACATCAGACCTTGTCCTGGAACAAGTTTCTTATGTCTTTCAGTCTTGTCCATATCTGCACAGTTAACCACATTGAATTCTTTCCAGTCATTTACATAAGCTTACTTACCACGTATTTTAAAACCTGGAAGGCTGAAATTCAACTTGCAAATCAGAATTCCTAAAGTTAGATATTTATTTGAGACGTAGCTGACTAATCACTGGTGTGTGGAAACAGGGCTTGATGTGTTTGCCTAAACATAGACATCTAGCATCATTTTATACACCACTCCAATTCCAGCTAAGAGGCCCTTTGTCATATCTGCCATGCAGGTATCTTAGATGCCATGGGGCATCTCAAGAAGTACTAGTTGACTACATTTAGGCAAGTACGTACTTAATTACATTGGTGGGATTGTGCTGACCAAAAGGTAGTGTCTACTTAAGAATGAACTGAATGTCTCTCTTGACTGCATTTTTTTTTTCAGGACTTGTTTCTGTAATCAGTATCTCTGGCTGCAGAAGGAGAGCTAGTATGTGTGTTGCTATGAAAGTCAGAAAAGCTGGGTAAACATGATGACAACATTAAACATTGCAAGTGGGACTGTTGCAGATGAGACTGATCTCCATGTGTGAGATTAGATCTCCATGTGTGATATTATCAGATGTGATAATCCTTTGTGTCAATTAATAGTAAAAGATTTTATGACTCATTTTTGAGAAATTAATGTTATATTCAGTGTCAGGCAGAAGTCAAATACTTGAGTAATGGGTTCTCAAAAACGTGAAATGTTCAAGAATAGCTACTTCCTACCGTTGAAAGGAAGTGTGTAAACTGAAATTACTTCTCATAGTTGCTGGACGATTTGATCTCTCAAGTAAATGTTGGATAACTAGTCATTAGCAACAGAATTATATAAACAGAATTGCTAGTATCTTTATTGTAAGTACATGTATTTTATTAATTCAAATATTCTTATGGTTTCTTACATCAAAATAGCAATGAAAAGTGCATGCTGTCTACCTAGGCTTTAGTAAAGCTTTTGACAGTTTCTCACATCATTCTCCCAGAGTAACTGGCTGCTCATGGCTTGGACAGGCGTATACTTTGCTGGGTAAAGAACTTTGGCCAGGCCCACAGAGTGAATGGAGTTAAATCTAGTTGCAGATCTGTCACAAGCGGTGTCCCCCAAGCCTCAGTATTGGGCCCAGTTCTCTCCAAGGCTCTACAGAGAGATCTGGATAGGATGGATCAATGGACCAAGGCCAATTTTATGAGGCTCAACAAGACACTGAGGTGCTGGAGCATGTCCAAAGTAGGACAATGAAGCTTATGAAGGGTCTAGAGAACAAGTCTTACAAGGGGCAGATGAGGGAACTGGGGTCATTTATTAGCCTAGAGAAAAGGAGGCTCAGGAGAGACCTTATTGCCCTCTACAACTACCTCAAAGGAGGTTGTAGTGGGGTGGAGTTGGTCTCTTCTCTCAAGCAGCAAGTGATAGGACAAGAGGAAGTGGCTTTGAGTTGTGCCAAGGGAGGTTTAGATTGGATATGAGTGAAAAATTCTGCACTGAGAGTTGTGAAGCATTGGGACAGGTTGCCCAGGGAAGTAGTTGAGTCGCAATCCTTGGAGCTATTCAAAAGACGTGTACATCTGGTGCTTAGGGACATGGTTCCGTAGTAGACTTGGCAGTGCTGGGTTAACGGTTGGACTTGATGATCTTAGAGGTCTTTGCCAACCTGAATTATTCTAGGATTCTATATATTTCCAGAGTTGTTCACAGAATCTGCAGAAAAGGGGTTCAAGGCCTAATATAAATATCAGCAGTAAGAAAGTCAACACGAGTTTTTGAATGAAGTGAGGAAGTAAAGGAAGGTTCTAGGCAGAGAGAACTAATCTTAAGTCTGAAGAATAGAGACCATGGTACTTAGGTGTACATTTGAGTCAGCTGAGTCATCTGTTTAGCAGCAAATGCATGAGCTTGCACGTGCCAAACTCACAAACTCATCTTGGAGTTATTTCTGCTGCTTAGCCAGGCAGACCTAAGACTGTCTTTGGAGCAGTTCTTATAACCAATTCATAGAACTACTCCACTACTGTGCAGCAGAAAGGGTCCTTACAGCTTTTTTAAGATTTTCTAGCACAGTGAGAAACCTGAATGAGAGGGAAGAAGACATTTCCACTGGGCCAGGACACAATTTACATCAAAAGTCCTGGTTTACATGATTACCTTTTGAAGACTATTAGCAAATACAATTTACAAGAAGACAATGTTTGTTTGTTTGTTTGTTTTAAAGCTACTTGGTTAAGCTTTGGTTAAGCTACTTGGTAGTTCCCAGTACAAGATGAGAGCATTTTAAAGTTCTCCCTACGTCCTCTCTTACCAGATTTTTCATGCATGCCTTTAGCATACCTGGAGAGACCCTGCCTCTACTCTGTTACAATGTGATGACTTCTGTTTAGCTGAACATCATTGTTAGTAAAAGGGTATCTCTGCTAATCTTTTTTTTTTTTTTCTGAGAAAGAGAACAATAAAAATTTCCAGTCAGTATTTAAACAACACAGATTTATTGTCATTGCAACTTCTTTTGCAAATGACATTTATCTCCCTCAAATTTACAATATTTACATAGTGGATGTTAAGAAGTTTTGATTTAGAGACCCTTCTGATTTCTGTTTGTACGTTCTGTAGAAATGTGTTTTAATGGGGCCTCCAAATACCAACAAGATGATAACAAATTGAACATACTGTGGTTCTGCTGTGCATTGTTTCCAAACTTTACAGCCTACATTTGCAACTCCTGATCTGCACAAGATCAGGATTTTTTTATTTTTTTATTTTTTCCCAGAATACTCATGACGGGTGTATAAGGCTGCCAAGTCATTTATTGGAACATCCTTTCTTCATGATTTTGCAGAGCAGGTCAGGTTGAATAGGTGAAATAGGGTGCCCAATGTATTTGTAGCATTCCTGCTGCCATGATCTGTAGTAATTGCTGCTGAGAAACTATCACAATATTACCATAAAATTGCCTGGAGATTGTCTGATGTTCCTTTTGCTATGACAAAAGTCAAATTAAAGAAGCACAGGGGTGCTCATAAGTAGTTGTCTCCAGGCATAGTTTTTAGAGCTGTCCAAAAATGAGCCAAATTGGAGAATATAATTCTGCCATTCTAGCAGGGAATTGAAGGGCAGTTCAGAACTGATTTTTTATGAAATTATGTTGATTTTGAAAAAAAATTAATTTAGAATTATCCTAGAAAACTATTTTAGAAATAACTTCAAGAAACACTGAACTATTTAGAGTCCTATTTAACAAACATGGGATTCTTGTGGAAAAAAATGATCTTTGTCAGGCATCCATTGAAGTGCAAGCTGGTAGTCTCTGGGTAGCTACACTAGAATTAGTCCTTGTGAGGCTTCTCAGTAGAAATATATCCAGTGAAGTCCATATTGACTGCTTACATAGTTACATGAAGTGCTTCCCAGAAGTCCTTATAGAGACCCTACATTGTCTTAAATGTTAATATTTGCAGTATTGACACCTAATGCTAGGTGAAATAGAGCCTATAATTTATGCTTGCAGAGTCCCTAGGAAGGCAGTAGGGTTCTCCAAATATGCTGCAGACTTGTTATAGAGTCAAGTCTTGGAGAGAGCAATAAAATAATACTTTATCTTTTACTATTTTAATCAGTCAGGGATGCACCCCCCCCCCCTTTTTTTTTTATAGTAATATTTATTCTTCAGGATTTTAACTGAAAAACTTTCTTTTGGTCATTCTAGTCACACTGGAAACTTCAGTAAGTCTATATTTTTGTATTTAGTCTGCAGTACATGAATATTATGTTAAGCTTACAAAGCGTTATAATGTCAGGACTGCTGTCAAAAAGGTCATCACGTCTTCCTTCTCTAATTAAAAAAAGAGATTTTTGTTTTCTGTGATACCTTGCATACCACTTTTAGCTCCTAACAAGCATGACAGTTGCAATGAATAGTCTTAAGAACTACTGCAGTTAATCTGTTTTCCTCGTTTTTCCCCTTTAACCACAGCTTGTAGTTCCAAGATTCTTAATTTCATTTAACACATTTCATTTAGTCTTGTTCATGATCTGTATAATATGTGTTAAATGAATGTCCAGCTAATTTCAGCATTTGAAATTAGTTGTTGAAATTGCCTCTTCACTTGGCCGTTTAAATTTTATAAAAATAAATATATTAAGTGATTTACTTTTCTTTCTGCTAACTTGGTTTATTTAAAGGTATTGCTTTCTCGCTACTTTTTACAGACACGGCTTTAGAAGCTAGGTGTTATAACTGTGCAATAAATTGAAATTCTGTCTCTTTTACATAGCACATTCTACACTGCTATGAAAAACAATTTCAGAATATTAAAAAACTCAACATTTTTAATATTTTATTTAGCTTCGGTTGAAAATAATCTCAATCTAATGTCTTCGTTGTAAGCACAAATGAAGAAGCTGCTTAATTCTAAGGTATTTAGCATTACTCGATGTTGTCATTTAGAATGGGATTTAATGTAATACGTAGCTGGTAAATTTACACATAACTGCAGTTAACGAACAGACTGTGTGCTTCAGTCTGCTTTTCCTCTACTGAAAAAATTCCTTTCCAAGTTATAGCAAAGAACTTAACTAAATAAGGAAAGGGTTGTTTGGGTGGCAAGTATTTGAACACATAGATTACAAAATTAATGGGATTTAGACATCATTAAAATTAGACTCATGTATAAATGCATTGCTAAGCACACTGGAGCAGAAGGACAGAGAGACTGTCTTTTTCGGAGATGATACATTCCTTCAAACTGTGGCTCATTCTTTATTTCAATTGTTTATGGAAGTTTTTAAATCTCATACTTTCTTTGACCTCACTGACATGGAATAATCAGCTGAAATTGCACCAGTTTGTGCATCTGAGTTCCTGAGGCTGAATTTTCTGCAGATGTCAATTGGCTTGTTATGTTGGATTGCAAAAATATGATGGAATAAGGATGTAAGACATTCTCGTCACATTCTGTAGAGCAAAGAATGAAAATAATGCTATTTATTTAGTCTCCAGGTCTATTTAATGGAAAATTATGTAATTTCAGTCAATTCTGCATGTCAGTAAGTGCTTTCTGCATATACATATTTCTGTGCAGGTCAACTTCTATGTAAGGGTGAAGGCAATTTATACCCTTGGACACAGCGTATCTCTGATTGCTCTTACAACAGGAAGTATAATCCTTTGCCTTTTCAGGTATGTATTTTTCATGAGTAAATATGAACAATGGTAAGGCAGTTTTAATTGTTGTTTGATAACTCATTGCTCTGATTTTTAGAAAATGCATAATTTTTACATTTTTTCTCAAACAGCTGACAGTAATGTGATGCTAACATGATTTTTGCTAGCACCAATCATATTAAAAATGTCAAAGCACTTAACAAATGTACAGACATCACAGCCTATGTAAAAAAGAATAGTCATTTAGGAATGGACTTATAAAGTATTTTTTCTTTGATTTTAAAAATTTATACCACAAATTGGTCTTGAAAATGAGGAGGATGCTGGTCTTAACACCAGACAAGTGGGCAGCCATCCTTTTCAGAAGCTTCTGAGTTGTCTCCAGGGGTACTATAATTGAAGGAAATCATTAATTTGTCCAAGAGAAGCTGCAAGGGTGTGGGTGATTGTGCTGAAGGATAGTGTTGAGTGGACAAAGTTTTCCTTAGGCAGTGTTGGGAAAGGCAGTACTGTGTATTGTTTTTGCCTTATTTCTGGGAGTTTTCTGAGATGGAAAGGAATCCCCAAGTGGCAAAATAAAGAGCAAAATCTTATTATTGATGTCATAGCTTTTCTCACTTTCTCCACCTTCATGCCTTTAAGTTTCACTACTGTCTAATAGAATAACTTTTATATTCTCCATTATTAACCTCATACAACTTTTCAGTTCCACTCTGCACCAAGAAGAACAAGCAAATACATCTCTCAGATTAGCAGGAAAAAAAAGTACATGCAATTTGTAGAGGGCTGCATGTTTGTTTGACAGAGCCTCAGTCCTCTGATGAACTGTTCCTATGCCACATTCTGTAAATCTTTCAGACTAACATAAAATTTTCTCAATAATTAAATATTCAGAGATGATTAAGAGCAGATACATGACCTATGATTGTCTTTTGGAATATCTTTAAAAAAATAAAAAAAAGGAGTCATTCATAGTTATCTTTGGTTTCTACTACCAAACACTACAGACAAATCATGCATCAAAACTGCTAAAACCTACTAACACATTGAAGACATTATATTATAGACCTATGAATGTTGTCCATATCCAGAAGTCAGTTGTAACAAACAGATCAAGAATTTCAGAGGTTCACTTAAGTCCTGCAACTTTACAAACGATTTAAATATCCAAGCTGAGATCTCCCAGTCTCGCTGTTGGTTCAGTGGAAAGACACAGAGTTTTTTCAGGTGTTCATAAGGTCTTCTAAGTCTTACCCTGAAGTAGTCTGTTTCTTTTGATTACCTACAGGGAATCTAGGGGTATTAGACTCCTAACATAATTATATAAATTAGGAACCCAAATAAACTGTAAAAATACCCCTGTTTTGGTTTCCCAAGCAAGTAGCAAAGAGACAGTTCTTGTGTAAGGCTGCAGCTGAAGCAATTGTAAAGCAAGGGGCTATGTGTGTATGTCTGTGCATGTCGCTGACACATTTTAGGTCATCCCATACATTCTGGTTATTTTCTAAGGACAGAGACTGGAAAAGTTGAATGTTTCTCTCAGATTTAACTTTTTACTACTCAGCTATTTACACCTCTTACCCAAGAAGCATACTTTGCCCTGAAAGGTCCCAGTGTTCTTTATAGACAATGTCAATTATTGTATTTGTAAAGATCATTCACTCACCCCTGAGGTATATTCACCTCTGAATGTAACCTGCAAACTTCCACCTTGCTGTGTTTAAAAAGCAGAGCAAATAACTTCTCTAAGTGAAACTATCTCAAGGAGATTTGGTAGTTAGGCAGTGAGTTATGAATCAGAAGTTACTAAAGCAGTGGGGTTGTCAAAATCCTGACTTTTTCCAGCAGGATTAAGTTTTGAACTCCGGATATTACTAAACCCAGAGATAATTAAAATTGTGCATTGCTGGATTTGTATATGTATGCTTCAAATTATACTGCTTGTAATCCCAAATATGTGCAGTATTATTTTCTGAAAGAACATGGAGTGATGTGGAATTTAAGTGTAGGCCGTGTGTTCATGACAAAGAAGTGGAAATCCTTTTTTAGGTATTACTGCTTTACTTCTGCACTCCACTGTAAATTGTTAGTGTTGTCTGGCAGAGCAGATTCAGCCTCAGGGCTTTGCAGTTGTTTAGAGTATCAGCTTAAAGTATCAGCTGTTTTAAGCACATGAAAGGCAGAACTGTTGGGTGTTGAAAAGTGTTTTGGTTTGGTTTGGTTTTGGTGGAAGTTTCTGTGCAGTTGCAATATTCTGTTTTACATTTCTTCAAAAGATGGTTGCCACTTTACCAGATTTTAATTTTTATAGAAATAGTACATAAGCTCCCATCATTAATATAAACGACAGGTTTAGAAGCATTGTAAAACAAAAGGATCTTGTCTCTGGCTGATCTTCTAATCTCAGAACAAAGACATAGAATGTGAATATCTCAAAATACCTTGCTAGACTAAGCTGGCAGCATTTTTCAAGTTACTACAGTGTCACTCCCCACATAATACTCTATGTACTTACTGTGATTAAAGCTAACTGTAAATTTTCTGGCACAATACTTTTCTCTTAGAGGTTGCCAATTTGTCAGGCACACTCTCATTTCTATAAACGTTTTATGAACATCAAAAGTAATAATTTTGATTTAGTCAAGAGAAGTGCCTTTACCATTCTTAGAATGCATGTTTCTTCATTTTGAATGTCTGAATTTTAATGTCATAAAGTTTTAGAAAAGTGGAAACAAAACAATTGATTTGAAAAGAAGTATTTTTCAGATATTTTAAAACATATTGGTTTGTTTCAACTCAGAGTGAAAACAAATTGTAGAACAGCATATTTCTGCTTAACACTGAAATTCTAGTTACCTTAATATACTTTCTTCAGGGTAACTCCTGTATTGCAAACCTTACCAAAAACATGTCAGTTTTTCTAATATGTGTTTATTAACAAGGAGAAAAATATGAATCTCAATCATTTTTATAAGATGTGCTCCCATGCATTAACTGTCAACATTCCTCACATGACATTTTTCTATCATAACTTAGCCTTATCACAGGAAAAAAGGATAGCACCTTTTGTTTCACTGTTAAAAAACAGCATTTTTTTGTTATTCTGAATCATAGTACCTAACCCTAATTAAAGAGACTTTCTTGCCCACCACCTCCAAAATGTTGGTTTGACAGCCTTTTGTAGATCTAACATTTATAATTTCCTCTACTGAAAGGGATGAAGAACTAATAATCTAAGTTAGTCACTCATGAAAAATATTTTCTCCCACTCGCTTCTTGCACGTATCTCTGAGTCCTATAGGAACATGTGATGCAGTCCAGAGTAATAGTGGTATTTCAGTTTTTCTCAGAAGCATTTTCAGCAAAGGACACATACAGCCACAGAAATCACTGATTTTTTAACAACTGATATAAATTTAGCCTGGTATTATGTCCTTTGCCAAACCATAGGCTAGCAAAATGGATCTATTATTTATTTCCCAATGCTCACTGCAACTGTGCTTACTTTAGTCATTGCATTATTCAGTGTTCTGTAAAAATCAAAACCTGAAGACTGCTTGGAAGCTGACATCGCACACCACAATGACTAGCCATAGTATTCTATTGTATCTTCATTCTTTCATTGTTCATACTTGCTAAAATGCCCTGGCTTCTGGTTTATATCCTGATGTAGTTCAAGGTTCTGTTTTTGACCAAAAAAAACCTTAACAGTTTGGTTTCTGGCCATTTGCTAAAACAAATATCTGCAAAATGGGAAGATCTTCAAAGGAGTGTGTCTTAAGTGAAATGCCCTCGGCTTCTAACTCACTCCTCCCGAACGCTCATTCACTTACTTGGAAGATTTAATTTGTCATTTGTTTGTAAGGCTTTTGCGTGACTGCTGGACTAAAGAAGCAAAGCTTTACGTCTCACTGTACAGAAAGGATAGGCTCTGCATGCTCTGCAAGCATTTTTAATTGTTCTTGCATAGACTCACATAGTAGGATAAAAAAAGCATTATTTAGCAAAATAAAGGAGTTAAAGAAGTAAAAAATGAAACCAGAAAAAAATAGAAGGTAGCATTTCTGAAATATTTCCAGGCTAATCAACGTTTTATTTGCTAGAAAATGAGTGCACACACAAAAGGATATGATAACCTATGTTTACTGTCAACTTATGTTAAAACACCACTGTGATCTTTTGGTCTTTGATATTGAAAAGGTGTAAGAGAAACTTTATTTGTATATTTTGGACAGCACATAATAATGATGATGGTGATGATGACAAAAGAAAACAACAAGGCAGTACTGACAATATGACAGAGAAAGAAAGGGTAGGCTCTTAAGGTTCCTATTACTAAGAAACAACCAGAGAGTAAAACAAGCCTGTTCAAGAGCCTTTCTGTCCTGAAATCTAAAATGCCTGTTTTTTAATTTTTTAGAAAACTTCACTGTACTCGGAACTACATCCATCTGAACCTGTTCCTCTCCTTCATTCTAAGAGCAATCTCTGTTTTAGTCAAGGATGATATTCTCTATTCCAGCTCGAACACTGCTCCCTGTGAAGAGGATCAAACCTCATGGGTAATAAACCTCATTTACTACCTGGCATAATACTGTTGTGTCACTAAATTGTCCTCCTGGGTCCTTGTAAATATTCAGAAATACCGAGTTGTCAGTGTACACAGTTCTGCGGAGAATATAATGACCGGTCAAGAGGTCTATTAGAAGTAAGCAGAGAAGAAGTAAGAGAAGTTATTGTTGGTTTGCATGTCCATGTACGGACAGCAGATCAATCTGCCAAAACAAATCACAAACAGCTATAGATGAGAATAAATATAGCCACTGCATTAATCCTGGGAGATTTTAAGATTAAGAGGAGTGCCATCAGATGGGAAGGGTGAAAGGCAGCTTGTCTGGAAGTTTTCCAACAACTCTTTCAGGGGTCCAGGGACCGGGCAGATACCAGTGGAGGGAAAGAAATAAGGAAGGAGGAGTTTTCTTTATCCTTTATTTGCAGGAGAGTGTCTGTGTGGTGCTGAGCTGCTTGTCAGTGTTAAACCACAGCAGCACGCTAGTGTGTTTACTAGATTTTCATGCACAAGGGTTAGAAAAACACCAAGTCTTGCTGCTAAAAGACTGGCGACCATATAATATTCCCCATTCTTTACCTCTTTTGTTTCAGCAAAAGAACCCTACAAATATTGCTGAATACCCTCAGAAGTAATTTACTAGAGTTTAAGCTTTTGAAAATAAAATGGATGGAAGATGTTTTTATACAGATGAAGCCACATTATCCCAAAGAGTAAAGTCCTTAGCAGTGACTACCAAGCTGTATGTATGACTCAGTAATCTGAGAGCTTTCCAATGAAGAAGTAACTGTTTTGGATTAGTAGGCCCAAAGTAGGCAATGTAGTCAGGCAGACTGCCAGGGGGAGTAAACCATTGTTAAGTGCTTCAAAGGTTGGTCAAAGGACCCTCAAATACCATTTGCTTTTTGCAATTTCTTTTATCCTCCAGTTATTCTTGGCTGCAAAGCCTCATACTTTCCTGTTTGAATTTGTCCAGTTTTGTGGACTGTTGAATAATTTCTGTTGCATTGTACGTGGGATGATCTGACACCAGATGGGTAAGGCTGTTTTGCCTTGCTCTGGCTGGATCCTACCTTCCTTACATAACAGCACACAGGAGTGACCCCTTTCATCATGGGTGTGATGTTCCACAGTTCTGCTGCACACAAAGATGTTTAAAAGTGCACACTTCAAAATGCAGGGTAATTAGATCTGAATAACACAGATCCGTAATTTTGGCTGACTCTTTAATGAGAGATAGACCGTTCAGCATCTGGAAATGTGCCCGATACAGGATTAGCTGCAGGAGGAAGGGAAAATATTTTAATGCAGGTTTCTGGTATGTAAGTCAAGTATATAATACAGGGGAGTATGTGTGGTAAATCTGTAGTGGAATTCTGAAGGGATTTACAATAAATTTAGACATTCACTGCCAATCTGTTTGCGAGCAGCCATAAACATCAAAACAAATTTTAACTTTCATTTTAAAATACTTAATGTTCTCTGTGTTATATTTTCTGGCCCAGTACTGGTCTGCAGTGGATATCCCTTCCACGCGTACGAAGTCCAGAGGCAAGGTTAATTTTACCAAACAAGATGACTGAACTAAGCTGTTTCTCTGGGTTTCTGTCTTTCTCACTGGATGGCTTATGTCATCTGCTGCAGAGCTTTCTCAGGACATGCCTGTCTATCTTTATGAGCTGTAGAAGGGGCAAGTAGGTGTCCAGCTTACACCAGAAACCTTACCTTTAGGCAGCTAACATTGGGTGAAATGAATTTGAGACTTTGGACTCCTCTAGTTGTCTGAATGTAGACATGTATACAGGCATGTAGTGTTACTGGGGATGCAGTGAGTTATCCAACACACATGATGGATACAAAGAAGTATCTCTGGGAGACCCATGTCATTGTGGACCAGCAGCTGGAGGCTGGGGTACCTGGGAGCGTTTCACCTAACAGACACCTGTTTAGACAGCGGAATCAATCACTAAACGAGTAAGTTACTTACTTAGGTATTTGATGTACTTGGAATTTTAACAGAAACAGTGCAGGTATGAAGGGTATTTAAAGTGGGGAAAAGAATAAAGCAGGCAGAAACTAGAAGTTTTATTTAGCCCATTTTGTTTAGTCTGTTACATTCACCGTATCATCACATTTCTCAGCTCAGTCTCAGCAGGAGCATTTTTATGTTCAATTCACACATCCCAGATTCCTGCTGGGGAGTGCCAAAGTAGCAGCAGCCAGCACTGTGGAACATCAGCAGAGCAGAAATCTGAAAATTAATTCTGAAGAGCAGCACGGAGACTATAAGTATGGTGGGACTTCATTTTATGATACATGTTTATGTGTCTTGTTAATTAAGAAACACTAAAGAATTTTATAAAGGGAAAACATTTTTAAAAGTCCATTCAGAATTTTTTTTCTAAGTCTGCTTAGAGGATTCAGCATATGAAATTATTCTTTTCACTCAGTTTCCAGTTTAGCCTTTAAAAACTAATAAAGCAATTGCTTTGTTAATTTTTACTGTTAGGAAGACAGATGAAATTTTAATGTATTTATCAGCCACCTAGTGGACGATCACTTAATCTAATAGCCATTCATTAACTAACTATTGAAAATGTGTGCTTTTTTTTTCTTAGAATTCAATTTCTTTTTATATATATATACTGTAACATTTTAAATGTCTCAATTTGCTTGACTGAGGGAAAATAATTTCTACTGAACCTGGGGCTAGCATTACATGGAGAGTTAAAATGTGTAGGATATATTAGTAACAGAATTATACACCATCTTTCTTGCAATAACTTTGACCCCTGTTCTCGCATTTCAGGTGGGCTGCAAGGCTATTTTGGTGTTTTTTCAGTATGGTGTTATGGCAAACTTTTACTGGCTATTAGTTGAAGGACTTTACCTCCACATCCTCCTTGTGCTAATATTCTCCCCCAACAGACACTTCACAGTCTATTTGCTGATTGGATGGGGTAAGAACTTAAGCATCTTCCAATAATATATATATATACATACATATATATATATTTAATGTGTGTATTAGTCAAATTCAGTATTTCATACCAAGCATTCATGCAGTTTCTGTTGGATGACTTTGGTCGGTGGGCATGAGCCCTTGGGCACATTAGTTCTTCTGTTCAGCTCCAGTGTAGGTACAGCCACTGTGGCATGGAGGAGAGTGGGCACAAAACCTCCATGCTCGTCCCTCTAGTTCCTGCAGACCTGTAAATGCTAGCTTGCTTCTTGGCTGGCTCCGACCTCTGCCAATCTGCACTCCCTGACAACACTCATGGGTTGTTCAGGGATGGGATGGTGTGGGACTGCCACCACAAAACATAATTCAGGCTGTCCTAATTTAGCGGGGGGGAGAGGAAATTTAGCTGCACAGCAACAGGCTACTTGCCTTTTACAAAAGCACAATGATATTTTCCATCTGTTTCTAAATACACATTCCATTCACTTACAGAAAGTGCAATGATATATATATTTGGAGCAGTTTAAAGCTTCCGGTAATAAGTGGTCATAAAACATTAGGTATTGCTTGGAAATGAGAATAAACCACTGTGGGAATGGTTCCGTATGAAATGATTTACTCTTCGGTTTTATATTGTAGTCCTTGCAAATAGATTGGGAATGCCTAATTTGTATCTATACCCTTATAGGTCATTGTGACAGCTTGCAAGAAATCTAAGATACATGTTTTGTGTATTGGTGGTTATAGCTACATTTTTATAAGAAATATGCTCACTTCTCTACAGTATTTGAAACACATTGCTTACATCATATAGCTCATCACATGGGCCTCTCCCTCCATTCACTAAACTGTTTTCTATATGCTGCATATTTGGGAAATAGATGCTTACTAGCAGGCTGGACTTACTTTCTTATGATCATTCTCTAAACCTCTTTATTTTATTTTTTTTTTTTAGGAATTCCTACCATATTCATTATTACATGGACAGTGACACGGATTATTTTAGAGGACACTGGGTAAGTATGTCAGGGAGGGAAAGCTTACAGCCTCCATCTGTGCCCATGCTAGTCTTGTCTTGGATCTGGTGCTGTTCATCCAAAGGTAGTTTGCTGTTCTGAAGGAGACAAACACAGAACTTAAAATTTCAGAAATGGCAGTAAAGGGACAGGTGTTTAGGAGCTCTTTGGCATGCAGCCTATACTTCCTGTTTATTTGGAAATGCTAAGGGCAGGAGTGGGCAGAGACAGGTTATTACTAATGTTAGCCCTTGAAACCCACATGTAGAGCTATCTGCCTTGGAAGACAAACTATTAAAATAGGAGTGGGGGTCCTTGTGTTCAGTGCTGCCATACGGTGGTTGTAAGTTGCTGGGCATCCTAATTTGCTAACTAAAAATGCAAAAGATTGAAATCTAGATTTTTTTTTTGGTATATCTAAAATACATTCCCAGAAAAGAAGCAATGTAATGTAAACATATGTAAGATGCATGTGTTCAGGTAAAACTGTCACTAACTAGAGCTAAGCCTGGCTCCTGGCATGGGAAGGGGAGCTGAGGTAAGAATTTTGCAGGAAGATCAAACTTCCTTCTGCTAGCCCCAAGGAATGGGAGAGCATTCCTAGTTAGTGGGGCAAATGGTTTTCACACTCCCAATTTTTGGATTTGTCTTATATTTTTCAATTGACTCTGTTTTTAAACTGAAAAATCATGTCCTAAATAATTTCTAAGTTTTCCTTGCAAGACCTCTAACACGTAGACTGAAGGCTAACTCCTTTCTCCTTCATTGTTACTATCACAGTTAGAGGAACTCTGAAGGGTATTGCTGTTGCTTCTAATTAGTCTTTCAAAGCATTTATTCTCAGAGTACTCAGACCAGAATTGTTGAGCTGACAGTGAAAATTAAATTTTCATTTTTTCAGACAAAGTTTCAGGTTCAGTCTCATATTTTCCTAAACCAGTTCCAGCCATCCGCAACCTAAATATCCCACAAGGAAATTATGTCATTTAAATTGTATCTGTCAGTTGCTTTAGATCTTCCTGCTACCTAGAGGCTATTGTTAAGTGCTTACTGTAGAAGTATCCTGACTCAAAGTGAAACTAAGCTTACTTTCCCTAAAGGCCAATGATCTCCATAATTTCTAATGGCATGGTCCAGCGCATGGTGTTTCAGCTGATTTGAATATGCATTTTGAAAACAGGGAAACAAAAAGTAAACATGGAAAGAAATAAATACCAAATTCTAGGCTAGAACATTATTTTAGTGCTCTTTGACTTGTATATACCAAATACTTCTCTTCATAGGTCATGCTTGCCAGATGCTATTAGTGTCAACACCATTTTCCCTCTTCTTTTTTTTTGTAGTTGCTGGGATACAAATGAGCATGGTGGTCCCTGGTGGGTTATACGAATACCAATTTTAATTTCTATTATAGTAAGTAAACTTTGAAGCATGAATTATATATCAGTTCAGCATTGTGCAGTACATATAGCCATTATTCTTTACTGCTAGTTACAGACAGGCCAGAATTCTGTTTTAATGAAAAGAAATTGCACTGTAGGAGACATGTTAAACAGATGCCAGGGCCATTAAAATTTGTTGCCTTCAAAATTTATCTGCCTCCTATTAAATGAACAGTTGCTTTTATTTGTATGTTGTTCTTTCTTTAACATCCCTTCTGTTTATGAGCCTGGGGGAAGCAAAAATCTAATTACACTTTTCAATGAAATGCAGATTTGATTTTGCTTGTAAATAGATAGCCCTGCAACTAAGAATCTGATATTATTGTAGCCATAAAAAATATAGCTGTGTATATCTTTCTTTAATTGGTAGTGTACTGAAATACATAATGAACACGAAATATTTGCAAAAGAATACAATTTGAGAATGTTTCATGGAGCTTTTCGTGTATGGAGCTCATTAGAATTACTGGAGTAGCATAATAAAATTCCTGTTCATTGTGATGATAGTGTAATTAAATTTGGGCATAATAATCTATTGTCCATGTCCATTTCTGAAAATAGTCACAGTGCAAATTAATTCATTTCAGATACACGTGCTTTGTTTTTAACATTTCAGTCAGAAAAGTTAAGGCATTATTAGATTACACAAGATTTCAAGAGTCCAGACTAGTCCAGTATGTACACTTGGGCTTTCCTTTCAATCTGTGCCTACTGAAAATCATTTTGAGAGAACTTCCTATCATTTTCATCAGAGTGAATTCTACAGTGTTTAAAGAGAAACAGAGTACATATATGTGTGAAATGACATGAGGTAAGGAAAAGATCATCCCAGAAAAGATGTTTTATTATACAAAGTAATAGGTGTGCAACAGAACTACAGCATGAAGAGGATACGTGTACCTCAGAGGAGATGGAGGATGGGGGACGGTGCAGAGAAAAGAAAATATACTCAAAGATGAAAGCAAAACAAACCACCTGGTGTTTACAGAAAGATAAAAGCCTGTTCTCTGGAGGTTCTATTTAAACAGCTATCTGGTAGACAGATGAGACTTCATGTGCCAGAAAGCAGTGCATCTCCAAAGAAATCCTAGACCAGGAGACATAAGTTATCCAAGTGTTCATTGGCAGGCTTGAACTCCAGCTGGCTCTTAGCATAGACTAGTAAACGCATCGGGCATTAAGAAAATGGAGTACTAACTCGTCAGTCAGCAAAAGTCCAATGTATCATGAAACATGGACCGTGATCATGGAGGTGAAGGAACAACCTTGCTCCATTTTTATACTGGTTCTATTACTGCTATCATACGACGGGATTGTACGACATGCAGAAACATTTTGCAGATGACCTTTTCTGGTTTGCCAGGTGCACATGTTTAGAATCTGCTGTTGCCTTCCAGAGACGTCTCTTGTCTTAAGCGGCGTGTTTTAGGGATGAGAGCAGCTAAAGATGGCCAAGTGATTCTGCAACATGATGTACTGTGTTCTCTGATTAGATGAGTCTCCAGAAGATTTGATCATTTTCACATTTTGCGTTTAGGAAGTAAAGCTGTGAAAGGAGAATTCAGAAGTACAAGGAGTTATATAAAGCAGTGATACTCACCCTTTCCTGCTGGATAAGTAACGTATCTTGTTGGAGCATCAGCCTGCAGACATCACATTCGTTATGGCATCTAGGATGCCATACAAGTTTACTGCTGTGCAGAATGCATTCAAAGAGTAAAAGTAGCTAGTGAAATGTCATGTAAAATCAGTCATTGATGAGTGAAAATACTGCATTCATGGGAAAATCGTTTTCAATATATATAAGTATTTTCAGTTACCTTTAAGAAAAAAATAAAATTTGAAGATTTGAAAATTTGAAGTCTTTGAATAATGAGGTCGGTGCTGCCTCCCATTCAGAGATGAAAATAGATCATTGCAACTTCTTTGAATAGGATTTGTGAAAGTCATGACATTTCTGAATGAAATTATGATGTGCCAACGTCATGCTCACACAGAGCCTTCAGTCAGTTCTTGAGAATGTAGAAGGACTGGAAAACTTAGAATAGTGAAAACAATGATGAGTAACAAATGGTTTCATTATTAGGAAGGACAAAGACTTATATTAGTCAATTAGATGGACAAAGCAGGATTCTGAGAGAAGCTAGATTTCAGGAAAATAAAGGAGAGTAGAACACAGGAGTTGAAAACCGTTACAGACTGTCTTACGTAATGGCACGGAAGAAAAACACAGAGAATGGGTGACACTGAAAATCTTTAAGATCAGGAAGAAGAGAAAAGAAAAAAGATTAAAACAGAGCCTTTTTGTGAAGATGATGCCATGAATATACTTTCGAAAGAAGGAGGAAATCAAATAGTACTTAGGGAGCAGTAGTTTAACTGCATTTGATTTATCTGGAAGTCCACTTTGTCTTCATGCCATATTCACTTTTTTCCATTTTCCAGACTTCTCTGTTACCTCCCAACATTTTCACTGGTTAGAAGACTGTATTATCTATATTGTTATCATCCAACAATAAATAGTCTGGTGAGAGCAAGTTCTGAAGTCACTTCTCAAAGTGGGAATGGCTTCAGTTAATGCAGTGTGTCAGAAGCCTTCCCTGGCATCTCATTTTGATAATATTGGCTTGAGAAAAGTTAACTGGCAGGTTTCCATGCTTCATGCTGTACACATTTCAAAGTTGTTTAATTGGAGATGACTATTCCAGACAGTTAATTTGGAGTACCACCCATTTGGCAAATGCTTCCACAGCTGCCTTCTCCATACTTCCACTACAATAAACTGCTTTCATTTGAGAAAGAGTGGTGAAAGGTTTTCAGGTGGAAATAGTACTTACCTTACTTCAAAGTATCTGAAAAATGTTCATCTTGTTATCTCACATTGCAGCTAGTGTGATAGACTAAATAGCAAGAGAGAAGCAATATGAAGATAGTTTAAATGATGCATGCTCGGGCCATGTGTTTAGACTCAAAAACTCAGAAGTCAGCAACTAAAACAGGGTATCAGCAGCATCTTGGTTTTATTCCAGCAAAGAGGCATCATTTGTCATCACTCTTGCAGTTTCTCTGCATTCACTTAATTTTCTTATTTTACTGTTCTTAGATACTCATTTAACAATATATATATTATATTCTATTTAAAGAGATCATGTTCAAAGGATCTTCACAAAATCACAGAATGGCTGAGGTTGGAAGGGACCTCTGGAAATCCTCTGGTCCAACCCTCCGCTCAAGCAGGGCCACCCAGAGCTGCTTGCCCAGGACCATGTCCAGGTGGCTTTTGAAGATCTCTCTGGGAAACTCATTTCAGTGCTTGGGTACCCTCAGTAAAAACATGTTTTCAGATACTCAAGAGGAACCTCTTGTGTTTCAGTTTGTACCCACTGTCTCTTGTCCTGTCGTTTTACAGGACTGAAAAGCCGCAATACTAAAAGTGAAATTTCAGGGCACTGCTTGTTTCATAGTTCATTTGAAACGTATTATTCTAGATCAGATGTATATTTTAAAGGATTTTAACAAATGATTTATTCAATGATAATCTTACAGAAATGAAATTGCTGCACTGCAGTAAGGCAGTGGCAGTTGCCACTTTTAGATCCCAATACCCAGTTTCCTCTGGCTGGATTTACAAGGTCAGTAGTGTCAAGGAGTGTTACAAACTCCAAACAAGAACTCCTTTTTTTCATTAATCCAAAATCGTGCTTACAGAGAGAAAGAGACTTGTTTGAAAACAGATGTAAAGGTAGTACTTGAATGACAGTCAAGAATGTGAGTCACCTGTGTCTAGTTTGGCAGCTGATATGATGCCTCAGAAACCAAAAGGATAACAGTTGTAGTAGAATGACTATTGCAGTAGAAAATAGGGAGACCTGTCAAGAACAATAAGTTATTCTGCTTCTGTGCAAATGCAGAGTAAAGATTTTTTTTTCTATTTTCTCCTATTTTGTGGCTAACAAATATACAATGAAGTGGAAGCTCTCTCCTTGTTCACAAATAATAGCTCCAGTGCATGTGCCATACCAAATGAATCTCCATTGATCTGTACACTATGCTGTGATACGTAATTCTGTAGATAAAATCAGCAAGAATACTGGCTGCTACCTATTACTTTTATAGGAGACTTTAATCAAGTAAAACTTGAAATTTGTCTTCCTCCTGAAAAAGGTGTGTTTACTTCATTAAAGGCCTTCATTAAAGGCCTATATTTTCTAACAACTTCTTTTTTATTTTTCTTTTTCAAAAATACTGAAATTTCCCAGCTTTTTATTTAATCCCTCTCAGTTTCTGTCACTTCACACTACCTGTCATTTCAAACAAAGTATAAAGTACAGAGGGATATGCAGTTGTTACAACCACAGTTCATTTATTAACATCACAAATTGTACTGGGTATTTCAAAGAAGACACAAAAAGTCATTCAACTTGAAAACTTGGTGAACACAAGATGCCAGAAGCCAACAAAGATACTATGGGAATGAGATTTAGGATCTACTGAATTTTTATCTTGAATGTTCTAGACTGATCAGGACCTGATCATAATGATTATAATGAAATGCCTCCATTCTCCTTCTATGAAAGAAGACAATACTACTGTTCCATCTCAGAGAACTGTTATGAGGATAAAATCTTCAACTGCAAGGATTCAGTTGCTTCATTCATCAGTATTCATCAGTACCCAAGGCAGACAGATATGTGAGAGGCCCTCTCCATGCTTGATGGCAGTGGGCAGATCACCCATGCAACAACCTTCTCTTCCCCTAATCCAGACAGAAAATAATAAAAGTCAAGATGAGAGGCAAGAGAGGGTCAAAACTATATGGGACTCATGTTGTCCTTTGGGCTTCCAGTTGTGAATCCACATGAAAATTTAGGGCAACGCTTGATGGCACCAAATCACATCCCATGTCCCATCCTGCCAAGAAATCTGTCTTCAGTTGAGATTTTGGAAGGTCATTGCTGACAACTGGGGCTTTGAAAGGCTTTTGCCAGCCAGACTGGAACTGGTAGCCATGTAGAGGTGCACTGGACGTAACAAAGCTAGTGAGGCAGAAAACAGACAATAGGTTTGACAGTGTAGAGCTTAACATGTTCTGGCAGGAGGTACACAACACTCACTGCTGAGTTGATGAGTCTGACTTGATAAGCATTTCTTTGTGCTGCGTATGGAATGGAGAAGTCAGAAATAACTGTTCTGTTTGTTTTCTTTGCAGTTGAATTTTATACTTTTCATTAGTATTATAAGAATCTTACTGCAGAAGTTAAGATCTCCAGATGTTGGAGGAAATGACCAGTCACAGTACAAGTGAGTCATATTTTTAGACATTACATACAGAACCAAAATAATCTCGGTAAGATTTACAGTGCTGAAACCTGTTAGCAGCCATTGCTATGATACTATAACTACATTTAATTCAGGAGTACCTACTTTTAAATGTGGTTTAATAAAGATCTTAACATTGTGTTGAAATAGAGATTAACTTTTTTTCAAATACCAAATTCAGCAAACAATAAACAATTTCATAAAGGCCAACAAACTACTCTTGAATTTGAGTTTAATTCCATGAATGAATATGCTTATGCAAAAAATAAGAGGACTACTGTCTTTCATTTAATGTATAGTTATTACATTTCAAGATTAAAAAAAGTTTTTGGAAGGTCAGAATTTATTGCTTCAACCTAATTTAAAACTTTTTTTTTTCCATTTCCAAAATACATTTTAATATTTACATATATTTTAAGAGCTGGAAGGAAGTTATGTTGTTCTCAGAAATTAAAAAGAAATAGCATCTTTGGTTTAAAATAGCGCCTTTGTTTTTCCAAAGGAAAAAAAAAAAAAGTTTCTGATTTTAGATCAACATAATTTCTGTTTAGGCTTTCTTTTTTTGTGTTGCGATTTCATCATTTAATCCTAACATCTGTTATTTCCACAGCTTTAGAATCACAGAATTTTGGGGGGTAGTTTAAATACATTGCTAAAATTGGATTTATTCTTTGTTATATTACCATATCAGTTATTATTATTTATTATAGTAGCTGCTGAATACGGTAACCTAGAGTCGAGATTCTGTTGTACTATGTCTTATTTGAAAGCCCAGATAAAGACACCGAATTGGCACTTTTTGACACTAATATGATGTTTCAATGACAAAAAGTAAAATGAACGCTGAAAATTCAAAACCACGCAAGTGTCAATTGGAAATGGGCTCCTGGATAATACCTCTTTAGTTAAAAAATACTGAATTCCTGTTCTAAAACAGCTAAGATCATAGTGTGCTACAGTAAAGGATAACTTTAAAGCCAAGAGGACATTTTGTGTTTTACAATGTGTGACATGTTTAAATGCAAAAAGAATTTTGATGCATCAAGAAGATACTACTAGATAGGCAGAAGGCTGTGCTTCATAGACGTACAGTTCCTTTTTTGTGTGTTTTTTTGATTGATTTAATTGAACATCTGGGAGAGTTAAATCAACCTATAAGAAATTATGCAGTCACCACAGTATTATTTAACACAATGACATATATACATATATACATACACATATATATATACTGGCATGAAATCTGCTCAAGTTTACTTCTTGTGACACAAACTTTTCTTTGTTTCCCTGTGGTATTTACATATTTTATGAAAATGAGGCATTCTCCAGCTATCATTATCATTATCATTGCGTCCCATTATTTTTGACAGTTTACTGTAGTGCTTGTAATAGCAACCTTGTCCTTCATTGTTAGGCCTGTGAATTCTTTGCTTTTAGCAATTGATTGCCTGATTAAGTTTGGATTGGATGGTCTTCAGCAGATACCCATGGGAACAGTAGATTAACCTCCTCAAGAAATAGTGCTTCTGCAGATCAAATTAAAGGTCTAGGAGGCTCATTTTTCAAAATGCAAATGCACTTTCTAAAATATAGGGAAGAATAAGGCTATTTTTGTCTGGCTCTTTCCTTCACTAAAATGTAAATGAAGTATACAGAAATTATATCACCTAGACAAAAATTATTTAAACAAGAATGAATTGGAAGTGAAAGATAAGTTTAAAACAAATACTACTCATTTCAAGGCCTGTTTTTCTTCCCTTCCTGTGTGTCCCATTTGCATGTACCTGGTTCTGTCCTTTTTATTGCTTATTTTACTTCTGCAGTGGGAAGGGTTATGTTGAAATAAAATCAGTTTTCCACTTCACTTGGGAAAACAGGAAATTTGCTGACATCATCATCTTCAGTTGTAAGTGAATTTCTTCTGCCATAGAAACCCTATTGGTCCCACTTACTGGTATCTCCTTTAAGTGTGAGGGTTTTACTATTCTTGAGAAACTTCGCTGTCAGAACTGATTATTTCCACATAGACAGATGCAGCCTCTGCGACACTATATGCAAAGGAAGGCCATGAGGACTGACACAAGAAAAAGTAAAACTGCTTGTAATACTGTGACCTTTTTCTGTTAAAATAGGTGAAATCACAGCAGCTTCCTTTCTTTGTTGACTCCAGTTATATTCATCAAAACAGTGATGAATTCTAGGACTCAACATTACAATTTCTTGAATTTCATCGGATGACATCCATAATCATGCATGACTGGTCCTGTATAATCTATAAAACTGATGTTATTAGAGTGAATTGAGTGACAGATTAGGGATAATTAGCAATTCAGCATCTCAGTGGATTCACAGGCAGTTTGTCAAAACTGCCCGGTTTAATAATTTAAAGGTCTTCTTAACTTCAGTAGTGTCTCATGCTAAATTGTATTACAGAATTGATGACATTACAATGATTCATGGGTATATGCTTCATATCATCAGTATAGTTATGAGGTTTTAGGAATTGGGGATAAATCTGAAATTTCTGATGAAAATTTTACAGCTGAGATTATTCTGGATTGCATCTTTGAGGTACTGTTTCCATACTGTGCATATGAAACGTACGGGCAAACCTTATGGTTGCAAATGTAAAGGAAATGAAAATATTAATTTCAGGACATAGACCTTACCTTCCACACAAGAGGAAATGTCTGTATGCTTTTGCAGGAAGGAAATATTTCTTTCCACTATTAACCCTTTATGCCAAGTAAAAAATGTCCCAAAAGGCCTGATCACAGCTCATGATGCTTTATCGAACATGGTCCTGTGGAATAGAATCATAGAATCACAGAGTCATAGAATGGTTTGGGTTGGAAGGGACCTTAAAGACCATCTAATTCCAACCCCAGAGGCTGTCCAGAGGTCAACAGAAAAAGGATCTTTTGGTTTAGAGAGGCCTTGCAGCTTTTTACCAGCTTTTGGAAGACTGCAAGATCCAGAAGATCAAATACAGCATGTAACTGCACACATTAATTTATAATGTTACTGTGTGGCTAATCTCATAGCAAGCTTGAAAGGAAAACAATTTTCAATAAATGACACTTACTAACTGTTTATAAAACTAAAGTTATATGAGGTTTATCAAAACGACATTGCATCAGGTTCTTATCTTAGTAAAATAACAATTTATCATTAAACTTGTTTTCTTTATTTTTCTGTTTTATTTACCCAGGAGACTTGCAAAATCCACATTGTTGCTTATTCCATTATTTGGAGTTCACTACACAGTGTTTGCTCTGTTTCCTGACCACACTTCCAACACTTACAAAATAATCTTTGAGTTGTGTTTGGGATCTTTTCAGGTAAATTTTAAGGTTTTTATTCAAGCTTTATTGACTTGGGTTAATGCTGCATACTAACTAATGAATATTGTCTGTTTCCAGGGATTGATTGTTGCAGTCTTGTATTGTTTTTTGAACAGTGAGGTAAGTCTCACCTTTCCTACTGAGGGCGTTAGCTATTGTTTTCAATAAATGTATGTGTCCCAATATTCTATGTAACATGAAGCTAATTTAGTAGATTTAGCAGATGTTTGCATTCCTGCTTATAGAATATACTTTTCTGTGCAACAGGAGAAATTAGTGTACTTGGGTGAAGACTTAAGACCCATTTGAAATCTAATTCCTTGGTAACTGAGGTGTTAGTAAGGGCATCTTTATTTGGTGTGAACTAATTCTAGCCTTTGTACAATCAATGTGTATTGTGCAAGTGAGGTGCAACAAGACTAGAAATTCATCCAAAACCTGAAGCATCTTTTAGTAGGTATTTAGGGGTAATTCGAGAGAATCTAACACCAGCACAGCAGCAGGTTTTCAGAAGTGCTCGGCATGTAGCAGCTTTTCTCATCTTGACTAAGGAAGATGGAAGGAATTCCTGTTGATTCCTTCCTTGTTCCAGCCACTTTTTAAGGTACAATATATATTAAACAGCATTCAGTGTATGACAGGAGGAATCTGTCTGAAGAAGACGCTTGCTTGCACAGGGAATTGACATACAGGTCTCCTGAGTGCTAGTTTGGTCTTTGGTATTCATGAGATGCCTGATTTGGGCCTAATAACTTGATTTGGTTTTAAGTACAAGTGATTAATAACTAGCTAGTATTTTAATAAACACCACTGTGGCAGCACAAGTGATGCAGATCTGATTTTGAACGTGCCCCTGGGGCTTCTCCTCACAGACAGCATAGGTACAGTCTTCTCCTCAATTTTGTAAAACCTGTTTAGAAGCTGTTCCCAGAGCTCCCCATCTGATAGCCAATAAATGTGGAAAAGTTCCTCACATAGAAAGGATGTTTTCAGCCCATCTTGTGCATTTACTTTTTAACACAGGTGCAAGGAGAGCTGAAAAGAAAATGGCGGAGTTTGTGCTGGAAGCAGACAGCAGGCAGAGATTACAGACTCCACAGCTCTTCAATTTCTCGAAATGGATCAGAAAGTGTTTCTCAGCTCCACCGGAATTCAAGGGCTCAGTCATTTATGCAGACAGAGACCACCATGATCTAAGTCAGCTATGTCCCCCAAAACATGCAAAAACTGTGGGATATATCATTCGTTATATGCAGCTTGATGTGGTATTTTCTAAAATGTAAAATTTAGTGCTTTGCTTTTCTACATGTTGGTATTTGGGAAATTAGTTAGTGCAGCCAAACAGGTAATAACAGAAACACCTGCCCCATGGATGCTTTCTGCTTTTTTTTTTAATGACATTCACATTAATTCTGATGTTCTCTTGCCATTTACTAGCCGTAACTATTCAAAACTCATTTGCTGTAATGGTCCCTTTCCCCTCCAACCAGTCTATGAGATAGATGTGTGGGATCCCGTTCAGTGCAGACTGCTTTGGTAAATGTTGAAAAGGTTATGATGGGAAGCAGGAAAATTTCTTACATTATATTTATACTTCAGGTAGCATTTATTTCCTTAAGGACCAGGAAATTCCTTCCTAATTATGGAAAACAAAAGAAAAATGTAAGGCTATAATTAACTACACTGGGAGTTTAATGTGCTAATCCAGGAAATCATTAACATCACACAGGAAAAAAAAAAAAGTAAAAAAAAAAAAAAGTAGTGCTTCTTGGCTAACTGTATGAATTTCAAAGATGATGTTCCACAAAGTTTGATTCCTATCCTGTTGTCCCCTTTGAAAGTGCCTGGTTTTTATGTTTTGGTGCACAAAGTAGGACTGCCTTTGCAGTCCACACAGAAATGGCTACTGTAATAGTTTTGATTAAAACGTCAGCATTTGCCAATAGTGCTGTTGTAATCACCAGTTGTACTCTTCTGTTTAAAATCAAAGAGATTTGTGTTGATCTTTTATTAAACAATTTTCTGAAGAGGTGCTTTATTGCTAGAGCAGTCTGGCATAGGATAAATAGCCTTGGATCACATTACCCATTGAAAATATCATTTTTATATAATAGTTTCATTGAAGTATATCTAGAACTACTTACTTGGCAGCTAAAACAAGGAATATTGCAATAAAGATGCAATTCCCATTTAAGGAATAATAAAAGTTTTTTAAGCTTAATTCTATTCCTTATCTATCTAAGCTGATTTAATATTCAGTCCTGCCCATGACTCCAGCAAAAAAAAAAAATAAAAAAAAATTTACAATCCCTAAAAATTACTATAAAAGGCATAAACAGAAGGAATTCTCAACAACACCAGGTCTCTTATGTAGCCACTTTCTCAAAGAAGATGTAGAACTGATAAGTTCTTATAAAAACACATGGAATATTTGCAGTCTTAAAAGAAATAAACCCAGTGATGTTTACTTCTCATGTCACGCTTCACCATGTCCACTCTAAATAACAAGTGGGACTAATGTATATTTGCATGAGTACCTCTGATTGATAAAAGCAATTGCACTGATATTTCAGATAATAGATCATAGGAAGCCAGCAGAATCCAAGGTCAATAATATTGCCAGGGAAAGTGAAGAATAGCAGCAAGGGCATGTCTTGGCAGGCATACATGTACACTCCTGAACATATTAACAAGACTGGGAATATTGTTGGCAGCCATTAAAATGTCTGTACACCTCTTGTTCTGATTTAATGTAGCTATTTATCTGTCAAACACAATTTATTTTTGAGGGGGTTACCCTGGAGTGATACATTGTTATGTTAGATCAAAGAGAGAAAATGCTCCGTGACTGCCCCATGGGCTACACTCGTGAGTGTTGCATGACACCAACCTCCATGTAGTAGATATTGTTTGAGTTAAACAATAATCAGTTGATGAATTGTTACTTTGCCAGATTTGACTTTAAAGAAGCTAGCAATCACCTCCAGTTATTCAGAGTGTTATAGACTGTTGCTTGGTGAGCTATGACATTCTGGAGTGAAGTAGGCTGCCTAATGGCAGTCATGCAGGGTCAAAAGATAAACCCCTTCACCTGTATTTAAACCATATATATTCATATTCCCAAAGGCTTTAGTCTCAGAAACAGCTACTAACCTTTAGGCTTTCTTCCTGGATCTCTAAACAACCTTATCAACAAACTCCACAAATATATGAAGACACATTTGATCCCCAGGGGCTGCTCCTGTACCTCAATGCATCTGTGCACTTTAGGCTTTTTTGCCTGAAGTGTCATTGGGACTGCTCAGCTCCCTGAGATTTGAAATGTACGATGTACTTTTTTTTTCTTTTCTGGAATTTCTAGAGTGGACAGGCATACTTGACAAGCATTCAACCACACTTATCTTTATGTTCAAAGGAGATTCTTTGAGTTGACAGAGAAAAAAAACACGTTATAGAAATGGAGATTTCAAGCAATCAGTTCCATCAGTCTATTCTGCAAGATGCATCATCAACTGTATGTATTTAGAATTCATTGTATCCTAGACAGAACTATCTTCATAAAAACCCAGAAGGCGCTGTTCTTACTTCATTTTACTTCCAGAAAATTCTGATCTTCAGATAACCTTATGCAATGTTCCAGCATCAACCCCATCATCATGGGATCTGCTTGACTTTCAGCTGCCTTTTCACACACAGGTATACAGTATATTAAAATGCGTGCACAAACTGAAAGCCAGTTGATGAATCTAGTACTTGATCAGTGTTTTGCATCTTTACAATGCACAGAAACAAGATAGATTCTTATGGCTTCGTTTTGCATTAGATGTTGCACAAAACTGGAGTTAAATGGTCCTGCTCTGCGCTGCGGTAACTCTTGACGGTCAAAAGGACAATACAAGAAAACATCTCTCAGTCCTCTGTCATCGCTAAACATAATTCTTAGGCAGACATCTCTTTTGCTCACATGGCCTTGTCACTTAGTTCTCCTGCTCATCTTTATTCCTTTACTGCCTTTCTCCCTTTGGTGAAAGGGTCCAAACTGCATCATAAAGTCTTCAGAGCAGGAAACCTGTTCGTTTCTTTTGTGCCCATTGATAAGCCATCGAATGGCTTTGAATGGTGGCACCATTCATTCTAAGTGATTTGTATCAGCATTATCTGCTGCTGATGCCTGAGGGACAGTGACAGATTACCCTCCAGTTGCTAATCATGACCAAAATCCAAATATATAGAGTTGACTTAAATTTTCCTTTTCAGAATCGACGATTCTAGGTGCTTGATAAACTCAGATGAAATTCATTGGTCCTGGTTTAGGTATCTAAAAGCTAGATGTCTTTTTCTGAGCTAAAGACTCTTTTTAAGTGCCTTCAGTAGTCATCATAGAGAAATAGGCAGTAGTTGTAAATGATTCATCCTATGTTCAGTTGCTCAAGCATGTAAATTAAACCACCTTTTTCTCTGTACTTACTATACAATGAGCCTAGAATAGAATAGAATATAAAAAGAAAAGAAAAGGAAAGGAAAGGAAAGGAAAGGAAAGGAAAGGAAAGGAAAGGAAAGGAAAGGAAAGGAAAGGAAAGGAAAGGAAAGGAAAGGAAAGGAAAGGAAAGGAAAGGAAAGGAAAGGAAAGGAAAGGAAAGGAAAGGAAAGGAAAGGAAAGGAAAGGAAAGGAAAGGAAAGGAAAGGAAAGGAAAGGAAAGGAAAGGAAAGGAAAGGAAAGGAAAGGAAAGGAAAGGAAAGGAAAGGAAAGGAAAGGAAAGGAAAGGAAAGGAAAGGAAAGGAAAGGAAAGGAAAGGAAAAAGGAAAGGAAAGGAAAGGAAAGGAAAGGAAAGGAAAGGAAAGGAAAAAAGAAAAGGAAAAAAGGAAAAGAAAAGAAAAGAAAAGAAAAAAGAAAAGAAAAAGAACTTATATTTCTCACTTCACATTTACAGTTAGGTTAAATGGAGCTCTCCAGAAGAGGCCATTCAGTTACGTTGCTAGTAGATGATACCTAAATACTAACTTTTAAGCTAAATAACTTGGTTGGTCAAAGTTATCCATCAGAAGTGTAATTCTAAAGTTCAAGCAATGGAGGATCCCTCAGTTCATTTGGTGGGGTGTCCCTGTGGTTGACTGCCTTCCATGATAAAACCAATGGCCTTCTGTCTTGTTTTGATTTGCCTGGCTTCAACTTTCAGTTGTTTCTTGTATTATGTTAGGTGTTTGGCTTTTTGTCTTTTGTAGAGGGGTCATACACCAAAACAAAGTGCTCTTGAATACCAGAAATTTTCTTTAAGTGAAGTCTCTTGAATCACTATTGAAATCAAATCTTAATTTCCCAAGAAACTAAACATATAAAATCTCTAAAACCCCGACTGCAAGGCATTTTCTCAATTTTTTCCTGTTTCTCTTCTATGCCCCATTCAGTTTGTAATGGTTTCAGACACAAGAAGGTGGAAGTATTCCGGTATATCCCTTCAGGAGTGCACACACCATTGACCACATTTCTCCCTCCCAGTTGCAGCTCACCTAGTCATACCATTAAAATCTGTGCATAGTCATATCAGCTGCTCACCAGGAACTGGTTAATGGCATAAAGTGAAAACATTACTGGCCTGTTTTTTTACTGTATATACTAATAACTTGTTTAAAATATGTTGACCTTGGAGTCTGGCTTAGGTGCATTAATGTGCTTTGCAAAATAACCTTAGGATTGTGGAAAGCATCCTTTTAGCCATTGAGAGCCATGATGGCATTCATGACATTTTGAGTTAGACGTATTTAAGTAAGTACTCCATGCACACCATTCTGGAGTGCTCCTGAGCCCAACAGATTGCACCCGACCAGGATGGTGATGGGTGCTGCACGTAGCCAGCTGAGGAACTGCTCAGTTTAATCATGTTGGAACTGTACTTTAGTGGCAATAACTTACTGGTGGCAAAAGGTGACAAAACGCTTTACAAAAATCATTCTAGAGTCAAGTCAGAGGCAGCCTGCCCATCTGTAGCATCGACTTCACACTCTGATACACCCCAAGACAGGCTTCCCTCTGCCTTTAACATGATGAAGGGGAAAGCAAGTCAGAGCCTCAGCAAACTGGAGAATCTGTCTGACTGCTTATGAAATAAGGCATTGCCAAGTGCACGGGTCTCACACTCCAAGTGTTAGGACTGAGATGAGTCACTGACATTATTTGTCTTCTATTTTTGTGAGTCCTAAAAAACTTTTCCTGTTGACTTTGAATATGTCCATTTCAGCAAAGTGATTATGAGTAAAGTCCAAACTCACTTTCCATGGGTTTTGTTCAGACATCTTTAATAAAAACTAAGTATTAAATATGCCTGATAAAAAATACAACTGGCAAGTAACCTGCAGAGAAGGCTCCTGTGTATGTAAGGGTTATTGCCTGCGCAATTGCTGTCTGTGATACAGGAAGACCTTTTACTAACGAAGTACCTTCACACTACCATGAGTGCCTATATAAGCTGTGGGCTGTCAGTACTACCCTGACATAACCAAATAGCAGAAGTTAAAATACAGTGCTATTCTGTTGATGGAAAAAAAAAAAAAAGAAAAAAGTATTGAACTAATGATGATAATAATAAATTCTGGCGTGCTACAAGGTTACATCAACATAACATTTAAAAGAGCATTTTTTTTTATATGGTTTAACTATTGTGTTGAACCTGGTTCTGCCCAACGATAACAGCATGTAGTTAAATCTACGTTGGTAACATTTCCATTGCCAGCTAAACCAGTGGCTGAAATGTCCCAAACTCCTTTATTTCCCAAGGCACTGTAGTAAATTTCTTATAACCTGCAGCTTTTTTCTCCTGGAGCATTGATATGAGCATTGTTTTGAAATTCTCTTTTGTTGTCTTCATAACTTTTTATCTGTCAAGTTCAGTAAAAATTAAAGATGATGTAAATGAATGTGATTATTTTTTACAAATTGTACAGACTATGATGTTGTATAGATTAATGTGTGTAAATAGATTTCCTTTTCATACTGTAATTCACCATACATTTCCTCTGGTTTTTCTTTTTTTGTTCTTTTTTGTTTTCAGTTTTTAATGTCACATACCTAACAGCCTTTTCTGTGATGTTGTATATAAAGCTGTGAACAAATAAGCGTTTACATCTTTATGCTATCAGTGATAATAGTAGTTAATAACACCATAATGGACTGAAGAGGAATCAGAGAATAAAAATTTTAAAGGTTTTGCACAGAACTTCTTTTATTTCTTTCAAGGCATATAACGATGCAGTTTTCTTACTGATTCAGAGGGTCAGGGCCATGCTGAAAGGTGTGGCTAGCTTAATACTTCACTTTGTAATTCAACAGCTGTAAGATGTGCATGTTCAAGAAAACCAGTCCCTACCCAAGTCACAGCACTGAAGAATACATAGCTTCATGGAACATAGGTGTGCTTACATGGATGTAAGAAATGCACATACACAGAGCACAGGTGTATGCCAATACGTGGAGGGCTGGCAGCTATTCTTACCTTACTCCATCTTGCTTAAATGCGTTGTCCAGGTACCTTTCAGAAGTACAGCATAATGGACCTAGAACAAAAATAAAGCTATGGAATTTCTTCTACAGGAATGCTGTATAATTATGTATTTCTTCCCTAGAAGATACATGTCCCTATATCCCTAAAGATACATGTCCCTAAATGGGTATTTTTCTGGAAACTAGATGTGCTCAGAAACCAGGTTTTCACAGTTGAAAATGATCTTTGGCCGTTGGCAGCCAAGGGATCCTCAGCAATATGTTTGAAACTGAATTTTATTGCATGGGAAATGAAATGCCAAGGCAGCTCCTGCCATGGGAATGAGACGCACAGAAGGGGGTTCACAGGAGCGAGGCTCACAGTGGTGCGGGCCAGCAAGGGAGGTGAGCACACACCAGAGAAGCTGTGATGTGACAGTAGCAAGGTGCCCCAAGGGACAGTGCGTCCCTCAGGGCAGCAACACCCAGCAGGGATAAATGGTGGAGGGCTGTTTTGCTGTTCCTAATGGACAAGGGAGTCTGGCTCCTTCCGTGTGTATCTGTAGGCACCACAGAAGTTATGTCACCAGGAGGGGTCTTCCAACCCTTTGAGAGAGCTGAGATCTCCCTCTCACAGCTCACGCGTGTGCCTTTATGAGCTGAGTGTCACTCTGAACCTTTTTACATTCAGTTACGTGCCTGCAAAGTACTTTGGTGCCCTTGCTCACACACACGTCCTCTTTCCCCCATTGCTAATCAGGTGGCCCCAGAGCCAGGTCACCTTGATGTCCACGGGTGTGCTGCTTTTAGGGCTGATGAGCCTGGATGGGCAGGAGAGCCAGGGTGCTGGTGAGCAGAGGGGCCAGCAACCAGACATCATTTTCCTATCAGTGCTGGCAAGGTTTCCATGGCAGGCCTGAGTCCTGTCAGATGCAAAACCTAAAAGTTTTAACACTTTTGATGCTGTCAGACCCCCATAGCTAGAGAAATGGATGTCCCCAGAATAAAAGGAAATGTGCATATTGAGGAAAGGAGAGAATAAGGGAGACTGCACTCAAGAAGCCACTCCAAGAAGCAAGCACTGCTGTTACAACTTCTACATGGTCATGAAAGGCAGTACTAGCTGCAGGAGTCCTTACCAGTTTTGTAACCAACCACTGTCTTGCAGGCAGGCTTGGATAAAGCACAGAGCTCCCACTTTTCCTCTGATTGTACCAAGCAGCTTCTAACTGGGGCATTTGAAGAGCTAGAGGAGATCAGTGCCTGGGATGGTGAAGCAGTAAGAAAGTCTGGCTGCCTTCCCCTCTCCTCCATCAGGCTGCTGAACCTCAGAACCACAGCAAACAGCCCCGTGAGCCCTGACAGTCTGTGCTCAGGAAAAACAGCAGTCTACCCCACAAGCTGCAGGTTGCCGTACAAGGGCAGGGCTCCTGTAAAACCCCCCTACAACGCTGTGCTCTGAGTGGAGTCCGGGGGGGACTTCCTGGCAGAGGAGAGGTCATCCCGGTGTCCAAGGGGGAATAAAATAAAATGCTTTCTATTAATTAAGTTCTATTATGCATTTTAATACCCTCATCTCCCCCAAATAATGTAGGCTGGGATGTGTAGTGAGCTAGCTGGCATGCAATTCAAGTTGAACAATCATCTCAAATCATAGTAGGGAAGTATATATTGTATCAAACTAGTTACAGATTTTTCACACAGGCAAAATAAATATTTCTTCTAGAGATATCCTAGAGAATATAATCAATGCCCTGGGTTATTCAATTAAATATGGATATTGGATTTGGAAAAGAAAATTGAAATGAAGAGCCAAGCTCTGTGTTGAAGTCCTTCTGCCTTTCTGAGCTGGTGCCTTTGTAATTGAGACTGCTTTTCAACTGAAGCCCGCTGAGCTGTGAAATTCTCTGTTCATAAAGGCTTTATTTAGCAATAGCCCCCAGCCACTGCTTATCCCTGGTTTCCTGCTTACACTCTTCACCTGCTCTTAATTAGTGCCTTGGGCTTTGGCTGCCTGTCTCTGTGGGATATGAAAAATATTTCACAAATAATGAAGGAATCAATAATCAAGTTTATAACAATATAATTAAAAATGGATTGTGACTACGGGGTATATTTTGTTATGTAGAGCCATATTCATGAGAAGCAATTTGAAAATTAAAATATAATCTAAGTGTTATAGAAAATGGTGCTGTAGAGAATGATTGTGTCTTAGCCAGGTGATGAATTAGACATTTTAATCATTCCTGCAGATTCTAGCTTCTGTTATTCAGGTAAGTATCCAAACCATATGGCCTCTGTTAAAAAACACTTAACTTGACCTTATTACTCAACAATAAGAACATGAAGAAAAATACTGTTTTCCTCAAAAACGCAACATCTTTAAAGAATCATTTTCATGATTTTGCCTCTAAAGACCATAACATCCTGTTTCTTGAATAGGGACAACAATTTATCAACTTAGATGCTTGAACATACCCTTTTGAGTTGTAACATATGGAATTGATATTGTTAAAATAAATTCAAAATGATCTTTTAAAAACCCAACATATACCTTGTTCAGTCTGTAGCTCTGGTGACTTGTCCTGGTGCCCCAAATACGAGCTGACTCCAGCTTGAAAGACACAGGCAGTGCTGACTTTTTATCATGTAGGTCTGATTTGTTTCTATCTAACTTTAAATATCTCAGTTAAGCATTTTATTTATAAATCTCCTTTTTGGCTGAATACAAAGCCAAATATCCAGTGATCCCACCTCTGGGATAGCTCAGGTCTTGCCCCAAGGCAGGGCTGCACGTAGGACCTGCCTGATGCCTGCAAGGGGCTGCAGGGGGAAGAGCCCTGTCCCCATGGTGTGTTCAGCAAACCCTGGCACTGCTGCTGCCCCTCAAACACACGTTTCCCTTTCGCTGGCAGTCTGACAGGGCTGTGCTATAGATATGCTGAGGTTTTCCAATTCTTCCAGCTGCTTGTGAAATCTGAGTTTTAATTTAAACGGAGTGATCACTAGTTTTATTGTCATACTCCCATGACATTCAGTTATTTACTTTACAACCCTCTCTAGCTTCATTGCAGTGAAATATTGAATTTACAGCAATGCTTTGAAACAGCTCAATGAGAAGGGGGAGGGTTTTATTTAAAGGGATTAATATTGAGTAACTGTTCTTGGATGTACAAATGCAGGAGGATCTTTTTTGTTTGTTTTTGGTTCTGCTACCTATGCAAATTTCCATAGAAAGTCAGGTGTTGACTGGCATCCCATAAACTGGGGTTAGAAATTAGAAAAAATATTTGAAATCACCAGAAGACAGGTTTTGAAAAAGCCTAGTGGCATCTAAGAAAAATTCCACTTTTAGATCCCTATTTATATGGCTTAGAGGAATAATGTGGTATGAGTCTAAAATGGTGGAGCATTCAACCTCATGACCCATGCACATATACTCCCCTTATATGACTACAGGATCTTAACTGCATGAATTTGTGTGATGTTTTGGAAAGAAATCAAAGAAGTTAGAAAAAAGTTACAAACTTTTCCAAATCACAAAAAAAAAAAAAGCTTAACGTTTTTATACTTTGTCAGTTTTGTCAGATACTCTAACAATGCTATTTCAGACACTGGTTTCAGCTGTAGATTCAGTGTGACATGGCTCCATCGTGCCTGGGTGAACAGACAGCACTGTTGACGTAGATAATTTGGAAGAAAATGTGAGTACTATAAAGAGATTTTTAGTCTTAGATCATCTTCTCCCTCTATTGTGTTCTATATTCATCCCTAGCCTAGAAAAGTTCTTCCAATTACCTATTCATATACTGATCCATGAATAGTACAACTGCACTTCTATATGTGTTCCCAAAATGTCTGATGAATAGTTTATTTCCTCTGAGTTGCAGTTATTCCTCTCAGCATTTGGCAATGTTTTTGAGTAGTTTTTAACTTTTCTCATCTAATGTGTCATCAGGTTTAAAATTAAAAAAAAATAAATAGTGGTTTCTCTGAACAATCTGGATACTTGAGTGTTTGGTTGGCTTATAAGTTGGAAAGGGGCTTCTGACCTTCAAAACTAACTTGCAGTTGACTGCTTAAGGACATTTTTAAAATTCAGATTAACTCAAAATAATAAATTAAAAGAAAAACATACAGATTGGGTTGGAGAGTTTGAGAAAGAAAAAAAAAAGGTATGAATATGTGGAATGAATGGGGTCAAAACTAGGTTCTTACTTAATGGCAATAAGATTTTATGGCAGGAAGATAGAAGAACTAAAGGAAGCCTGGTTTGGGGGACCGCATGTAGTAGGAGGTGGATGGAAAAAGGGTTGTGATAGGAAGAGTTTTGCTGAAGAACCTATTTGAGTCGACCACTCCTTAGGGACAATTTTCATGGGGAACTCCGAATGGTCTTCCAGAGCATTTTCTGCTCTATATACACGAAGCTGAACTAGAAGCTATATTTTAACAAATGTGCACTGCATATAAAACCTGAACTGTTTTGCTCCAGTTCACAGCTAAGGCTGAATAGTTCAGGAATTTAGGTACAATCCACCTATAAACTGACAATCTATATTTCTCTCCTCTGGAATAGAATTTTTACAAATTTTAGGTGGTATGAAGGTCCTTTTTTTGGCTCTCCACATATGACAAAAAATTTTCTGAGTAAAGAATAAAGTCAGGAAACACTGATTCATCTGCTAAGGTAGAAAAGGCAAAAAAGCACCAACAGACCAATAAAGCATTTTTACACCAATAAGCAAATAAGGTAATAAGTTTTTTTGGTGAGGCACTTAATATAAATCATGATTCTTGGTCTCATCACCAAAATCAAACACTGGGATATTGACTATATCAGCTGAAGGATTATGTTTACTGTGAATCCCATCTATAGCCAGTTTGGCTAACTTAAAGACTTTTAATAAATTACCAATTGGAATGAAACCATAAGAACACGTGCCCCATGGCTCGCAATCCTATTAATTTAAGCCTGGCTGACCCTAGGCTAACCTGTCCTTCATTACAATCAATTTAACTCTGGGAAAAAAAAAAAAAAAGGTAAGAAGCATATGGCTATTTGATTACTGTAAGGTTTTATCACTTTAAGTATTCAATTTTGAACTACTGCTCCACTGTATCTGCTGGAGGTGTATAGGTGACAGCATGGTACCAGTTAGGAATTTGTGCCCATCTCCTATAAAAGAACATTTTCTTAGAACCATTCAAATATCTAGCTTAGCATATTTCTAGCTTTAAACCTACATTTAAGTCCCAACACATAAGAGGATCTTAAGGAGCTCATCTGGGGTATTGTTGATCATAAATACAGCTTCATGGTTTCAGCTATACAAATTATATATGATCTTGAGAATCCTTTGCTGATAGTAACCTATCGTACAGCATGTTTGTAATTCTGTTTTTGCACTTCCACATGACACAGTTTATTCTTTTGCAATACTATGACTACTTTATGAAATTTTACATATTTCCCTTGAACTTATACATACGTTAGTTATTTGCTAGCGTTAGTTTCTACCTTGTTACTGTCTCTGGACACACTTTTCAGAATCATTATGGCAGGAGAACAAGAACAGAGCTACAGCTGAGATGACACAGTCATGAGACCCCTCAGAGAAGGAAGCAGACGAACATTAAGCTGGAGGTCCAATACCAAGGCTGGAAGACCAACACCTATAGCCATGCTGCTGGGAAGAGCCTTGAGCGCCCACATGGCCATGGCCAGAGACAGGCAGATATAAGCAAAGAGTGTTTATCAATACGGTGATAGGCGCTTT